>NC_090876.1:18033668-18048668 GCF_036669935.1 Montipora foliosa
CTGACGCGACCAATATCACATCAATATCGCATAAATTGTAAATTTATGTGTTTGTCCGCTTATTGACAATAAAAATTAGCCAATGAGGTCTCGAAAATTTTGCAGTTTACACCCATTCCATCACAGAAAACATCACCCTAGAGTAGCTGCACTGTGCGACCATGACAACTTGCCAAAGTTTACACATGATGTCCGTCAAAAAGTGTCTTCAAAGGGGAAAAAAACCATACTATAACTGAAGTACAAAAATGTTTACACTGACGAGGGATTGGCAAGTCGAATTGCGCTTACCGCAGTTTTCGAGAAGGTGGAAATGCCTATGACTATTTAAGAGAACTTAAGGACGGTGCCTACTAATTCAAAGGTATTTTTGCACGGTTTTATGAACATGCGGGAAAAGCAGATCTCAACAAGTGTTATTAATCCAAAAAGAAAATTGGGGGTAACCACGCATTTTTCAAAGATAATTAATCAACAATATTAGCAAAAAGCTTTAAAATACAAAGCAATGTATGGCGTTCCTTTCCAAATTAAAGCTTAATTATATCTGAAAAATGCATGGTTACCCCCAATTTTCTTTTTGGATACCAAGAGCCCTTGCTAAGTTCTGCTTTCTGTGCATAAATTTAAACAGTGCAAAAATATCCACATTACATTAGTAAGTACCACCGATAGGAAATTTGAATATCTGGAGATGCGCAGAATGTATGCGCAATAACAATAGTAGGCACCGTCCTTAACAACCTGGCACTCTGGGAAAGAACTTGCTCGTATTCTCCTTCAATTTTCCACAACTCCAGCAAACCCTCGCTCAGAAAGACACAGGATGTCAACTCATACTGGGTCCTCAAACTGCACAGCACTTCAGTTCTTCCACATATCCTAGGTCACAAAGTTAAAAAAGAACCACTGGCACGGGAGTTCTGAGTCTCCGTACCATAGCCAAATTTTGAGCCAACTATCGCTTGGAAAACTTGTTTTTATGCATCCAACTTGTCGTTGGAAAAAAGTGCCGGTATGAGAAATTGTTTAAAAATGCATACTTGTTGAAATGAAGTGACAAAAAGTTACTTGATTTTTGGCTTCAGTTCTCCTTTAAACAGATATTGTTTCAAAAATCGTAGAATAGAAGGGAGGATAGAAGTATTTTAAATTTGGAAAAACGTTTTTCTTTATGGACACAGATGAACTTCTTATTTTTTTACGTACAGAAACTTCAGTGAGTGAAATTGAAGAAGCCTTCTTGCAATTTACCAACAGAAGTGACATTGCCATACTCTTGATCAATCAAAATGTAAGTCTTAAATACATTGGAAACACTAATTAATAATAGTAATTTGTTCAAGTCAAAGAGAAAAATGGCAGGGAGTTTAAATAGAGAATATTATCATATGGCACGTATGGCCCCGCGCACACTTTCATTGTAAAACTATTGGGAAAATGCCCGTATGAGGGCTGTACACATTAGCGCGAGCAGAGCCGGAAAAAGCCGTACGGCCCTGCTGGGAAAACATGCTGCTCAGCGTGATGCAATTTTAGATGATTTCGTTGCTTTTTAACATCCAAGTTTTTTAAAGCCGGAAAAGTAAATGCAACAACATATTAAATTAATTTTCTGTGCTCATGTTTGTTACCTGTTTTTCCAAACTTCATATTCTGAGTGCTCATGTATAGTGTGAAGAGCCCATATGACAAAATGCTTATTGACTGAGTGGGAGGGCCGGACAGGAAAATATTTGGCCTTAGGTCATGGAGCACAGACCTCACTGCGCTCGGTCCGTACACCATGACCTCGGGCCAAATATTTTCCCATTCGGCCCTCCCACTCAGTCAATAAGTACATAGTATTAACCTGTGACTCCTAAACCGTCCTCCAATGATGACTAAAATTGTGTGGCATAATTTGAACAGAGTAAAAAATCTATTAAGCCTCACTCCCAGGAGTCAATGGTTTCAAGTTGGTTTGAGTGTAGCAATGGTAGGTCAAGATGATTGTGTCCATGCAAAGTTGTTATTTTTCTGTAAAATTAATTTTTTTTTAGATTTTCATAAATCAAATCCTTACCTAAAAGTTATTTTTAATACACAAAGTTTATTCAACAACAGTCTAAAATATCTGGGCTAGGTGAGGTTTTTTCCTAAGAGATGTTTTTCAAGAATCTTTAGGTAACCTTGACATACATGTAGCTAGCAGATGTGTAGAATAACAGAAACACGGCCTCATTGGCCACCTCTCTTTCACACCTTTTAAATCACGTAAAACTATACAAACATCCTACACTGTGTTCTTCAAGTTAGGAAATTCGAGCAGCAGCAGCAGTAATATAAATAAATAATAATTATTATTATTATTATTTATTTTGAATTCATAGATTGCTGAGGAGATTCGTCATATTCTTGATGGTTATGACGTGGCGATTCCAGCCATTTTGGAGATACCATCCAAGGAACATCCGTATGATCCATCTAAGGACTCCATATTAAGGAGAGCAAAGGTACAGTCTGAGTCGTATGAAAATTTACCAAGACAATGACAATACATAGCATTACATATAGGTAACAAGGAAACAATAATTTGATGAAAGAAGTCAGGCATTGTTCACGAAGAGCATTCTTTAACAGTGTGGTGCCTGGCTTGGATAGACAGTTCCCACTTGTAATATCAGCTGTTGGATCTGTGTAGACTGGCTTTTAATAATGTGATGAAATCAGAGTCTAAGAATGCTTGCAGTGTACCCTGGTGATAACCATAACAATGAGATGCAAAGCTTGACAGGGCCTTTTTTTCTCTCTACAGCTGTAATAGCTTTTCCCTTACCTTTTCCACTAACATGTAAGTTTAGATTTGTATGTGTACACTGTAAGTCAAGTTCTTAGTTCTGCTATCACTTTCAAAAGTGTAACATTGGATGAGAGATACTCCAGGGAGTGGTACTTTGAAAAGAATGAATTGATTTCATTAATGAATGAAGGAAATGTGTATTTGTAGTGTGGGTTATCTATAGCCGAAAGATTGAAGTGATCCTCACTCTTACATTGTATCTGGACAATTCAATGTTGAAGCCCCAAATTCTTCAGGTGTCTTACATGTATTAGAAGAGACAATGATATTGCTTTAATCACCTGGCTTTCATTTTTATTTCATATTATTTTCTCCATCATGTAGAAGTGCTTATTCAACCTTAGACATATTTCTGTATCTTTTGCATTAATAGGGGCTCTTCAGTGCTGAAGACTTCAAGTAGTCTCTGAGAGATTCGCTGCAGCTGAATTCACAAGATCATGTTGAAACTTTTGCATGTTCTTAAATATCAATAGATAAAGGCAATGGCCACATTTCATTAATTTAAATTGGAAAAAAATTCTTAAAAGCGTGAAATTATCACAGGCAACAAATCTTATCAAAATGTCAAATGTAATCATTCACTAGTTGAACCCGGGGGGGGATACTTCTTATTAATGGGCTAATGAGGATGTGCGGCTGGATGGGGTCGCATTTTCATGACTGGGTTGGCTATAATGGGGTTGCATTTTACAACAAAGTTCCCGACAAAGTTACTAGAATGAGGTCACAAATTGTTGGGATTTTGGGGGTAAGAAAATTTTGGTTAGATTTGCGATAAAAAAAAGTTGTTACAGAAAGAACTGTAACGCTGTTGATTTAATATTTACTAGTCGCATTACATTGCGTTTTCAAATTACAATTAAAAGGCTTTATGTAAGGTTTATGAATAAACAGAAAGTGACTAAGTTGGGGTCGCTAAAATTACATTTAGCCAAAAGTGACTAAGATGGGGTCTACAGTTGGCCATAAAGTAGACTATAAAGTGGTAGGGGTTCTGAGAGGCCAGCCCCCCCCGGGGTTGAAACTTCTATTACAGTAGCTTAAATCTATTTTTTCCAAACCTCTTTTAGTTTCATCAACATTTCTATTGTTCTTTACTTCCATGGTAAAGGCAAATTTCATGCTCTAGTCGTGAATGAAAATATTTCAAGTAAGAATGCCCAAAATTTCGAAATAAATACTTGCTCTAATTTTTGTGACAGTACTTGCTGATCTAGAGCAAGTTGGTGTAAATCCATAGAACTGCAGCTTTGATTAAGGAAAGAATATTATATCATTGAACTTTTTTCTATGAGGGCTGTGTTTAAAACAAGGATGATAACACAGGTAAATTTATTATTCCATAATTTGCATCAAGTGAATTATTTAATAACTTCATTATAAAGTGAATGAAAGAAAGAAATTTGTGGTTCACTTAAAGGCACAAAGGAATAAGCCATTTCCGAGTTCATGTCTGTCTTCTCTTCAAAGCCAGTCTAAATATGAAATTTTTGTAATGGTAATTAGTTCTACTTTACATATATGAATGAAAACTACTTTTCATAAGAAAAACTTCGCACTTAGACTCGCTTTGAAGAGGAGGCAGACATGAACTCGAAATGGCCCATTGACCTGGTTTTTGAGGAATATTAGGGTGTGTTCAATTGGCCACATTTTGGAATAGGAATACTTGGAATAGAAGCTAGAAATCCCTCGTGTTTTGGAGATTCACATTAAAATTGCTAAAATGCTATTTTAAACATATCTTTGTCATCCTTCTTGCTTCAAAATGCCAGACAAACATGTACCGTTTTACATCCACCTATTCTTATTCCGGAATAGGGTCAATCGAACGCACCCTTAATTAATTAATTTAATCAGTTTGGATTTATGGAGGTAGCAAGAAATGAGTGAGGACAAAGTGCGAGCCATGGCAGTGAGTCATGCACCCAACATGGTGAGCTGTGCAAGTCACACAGTTATTAAAAGCTAACTGTTTTAAAATGGGTGCTTAGATTTAAAAACTGTTTATCAACGCTATTTGAAATGGGTGCTTAGACTTACAATGCGAAATTCGCATGGCTCGCAGATTGTCCGGTCCCGCAAGAAATGGGAGAACTGTATTGGATAACCTTATTTACTGTGGGTTTTGTACATGTAATTGGTCACTTGATCAAATCACTTCAACATTTTACAGATATGTCCAGAAATGCCCCTATTTAGATGCCTGGGAGTTTCAATGAGCATCACAAAGTGTCCCCTCCCTCTCCTCACTAACTTCAACACCACTCAAGTCTCAGAATACAGACATTTAACATCACAAAGTTTCCCCTAAATGCTACGCCTCAAGTGAGAATAAACAGCTGCATTTTTCCTAAGGCCATCCCTTTTTTTTTTTTCGTTTAGCGTCGAATGAGTTTCCTGATATTGGGTCGGTCGGTCGGGTTGAAAAAGTGGTTGGTGTTATAGATGGTTTTCACTCACGTGACTTGGCGGCCATATTTTTTTACAAAACAATACAAAATGTATGCATGGAATATGCATAAAAATAGAGTTTGGTTCCCAAAGGAGATAACGTCTATTGTTCTTGTACACCAACATGGCCGCTGTGACGTCACGTGAAAACGATCTATTGTAAAATTAAGACAACTTGGGAACAAGGATCAACTACGGAAATTCTTGTGCGACATAAAAATGGTTTAACTACGACGTTGTTTATTAATTTTTTTTCAGTTTTGAAAATGCCAAGAATTTGGGTCGGTCGGACGACGCTAAACGGAGAAAAAAAAAGAGGATGGCCTAAGCTTAAAATAACGCTGACCTTACCCTTGTCTAATTATTGGAAATAGGAAGCAAAGGCCTAGAGACTTAATGGAACACTTTGTGTTGAATGTGAAACAAACAACATATTTGCTATTAGAGGCAAAAACCCTTCTTATTTCATTGCGTACGTCAAGTGAAAACAAGAAACCCAATAGTGTCAAAATTAATTAATGATACGCAACAAAATAAATTTCTCACTGGAGTTCAGTATCAAATCCTTTTCTGGAGAACCTTTGCCTTGAATAATGAAGCACAAAATAGACAATCTTTCTTTCAAATAATTCTTGACTGTCACATTTTCAATTATTCCTCTACCTAAAGACTGTGCAGAGTTGAGCTCAAAATACTATAAATAGCGGCAGCACTTTTCCACCAGTGATGGGTGACGGGTAGCGGGGAAAAGATTAATGATGAATTTTTTTTTAAGTTAAGCCACCGAGTAGCACTTCTGTGAACAAGTAGTTATATAACTCTTTTTATTTTCCCATACGCGTTTGGTGTGACTAACGTACACTTCATCAGAAAGTTTTTTTTTTCATTTCCCGGCAAGGAAATTGCTGCATGTATCACGTTCATGCGTAAAGGATAAGCTTCCTACCGGTCTGTTGGCTGCACTGTGTACCGCTACGTACGACCAAAGTACGGGTGGTGAGGAGAAGTGGTAAATTTCGAATTTTGGACACGTCACAGTAGCAGATTAAAATACCTACGGGATTCACTGGAACATTTCGGGTATCTACGCTAATGTTCGGAGGTTTTCTGAACGTTTCAGGAAACGAGAAACGTCGCATACTGTTGCAAATAGCAGTTTAATGAGGTTAGTTCTTTCACCGCCACCCGTGGTGCTGCCGTATAAACAGCCAGACAATAGTAAACACAGATGCATTCAAGGTGGTCGATTGTTTCGCGGTTTGTTAAACCCATATCCAGCCAGAGTTACAAGAGATTTTGCCATTTGGTTTCAGTGTTGTATATAACATCACAGTTAGTAAAATATTCCAAATACAGCTCACTTTTAACACTTCAGATATTTATTTTTCAGCGCCTGTCTTGTTTATCGGGTTCATAAGGGTATATTTAAGATCCACTAAAACGCCATTAGCGTTTCATCGATTTCGACGCAATTGTAGGTTAATTGAATATTCTGCTGTGTCCACCGGATAAAATCTATGCATTTCGATTACACTCTGAAACCTACCAAAGATACGCGCAGAAGTCTCTAGGCAGAAAGACAATGCTTATATGCGCCGGTCAACTTGAAACTCCATCATCCCCCCACCCCGGGCAAAGCCCGGGCATTTGAACTTTTGAAGACTGGATGACTGGATCGTTCAAATTCCCGCCCCCTCGGGCCAAAATGGTGTTCAGATGCCCTACCCTATTGTCGGATTTGTCTGTCATACCCTACTAATGAACAATCGTCGTCGGCTCCTCCTATCTTTAATAAAGATTTTTTGAAGACCTTTTAATTTTTGTAAGCCAATCGCTCACATGATGCTACATCTATTTTTTTAAACTCTTCCATCTCGTCCAAACACGTGTTTTATAGCTGTTAGCAACTTCGGCGCCCCAAAAAAATCATTTGAAACCTGACACTACCGGTTCAATTTTCCCCACCCCACGCAGGCAAAGGTCAAATTCCCCACTCCCTGGACACTAAAGATATTCTAATGCCCGCGGGGGGGTTGAAGTTTCGATTTTATCGGCGCATTAGCAGGGGAGTGACAGGAAAGACGCTACTGCCGGCGCAACTTTTTCGATTTCCGACAGAGGAGAAAACGGAGAAAAACCACACAGATTTGGAATGGATTGCTATACGTGGCAACCCAGTAACAAATTGTTTTCTTTTTAGTCTAGGTTTTGCATATGAACTGCAATTTTTCTTTGCAGTACTCATATGTGTACTACGATTATTGATCAAAAGATCGCTGCAATTTATCATAATGAGACAAACTCTGAAGTCTAAACATTTTTGCCAGATTTAACAAAGGCACTAAAAATGTAACTATAATATATTTAGCATATGTGCCAATATTCACACATTGCCAGAATAATGTTTGCGCTTCAGTTTTATGATTCTAAATAAACAAATCTCTGTAGAGCGTTGCTGTTGATTATGTTATTACAACATTAGGGAAAGGATCTTGCAAAGGGTTTGCGGTACTCAGGTCAAAATTAGAACAGAAGGAAATGCTGGGAGCAAATCTCGAAGGTTCACAATAGGGTTCTCAGATCCCGCGGGCTTTCCCGCCCATTTTTCCTTTTAATCCCGCCATTCCACCCATTTGCATGGGAATCCCGCGGGATCCCGCCCACTTCTCAAAGACGTTTTTGCTTTAATTAGTAATTTGTTAAATAATAATAATTAACGCAGCAACTTTATAGAAGTAAACATTACAGAAAAGACCATGAAAGGCCTACGTGTATGCCATGGGTAGCAGATAAGTAACCAGAAATGATTGTTACATTTCCTTATTTAATTAAACGCTTCTCTGTTTTCTTTCCACGTATCAGTGAAAGAAAGAGATTGTTCACTTCCACATTCCTAGTCCTCGTGTCATTTTGAAAGACTATTAGCTGAGTATTTAAAGGTGTGTGTTAGTTCGTGCGTCTGACATTTGATGGGGTGCTAGCTCAATGGTCCCTAATCCTGTTCTGCTGTATCGTGTTTTTTCTTTAGATAGGAAGATTTGGTCCATATTATCTCCATCTATAGAGTTGTCTAAACATGCATCGTCAAATTGTCAAAAAAAATTAAAAAATGCTAACTGAGTATTTTAGCAGAACATTAGCCTGCTATTGAACCGAACAGCACGGCCTAATATAGACACTCTTCCTAGCAAGAAGTTCGATTCCCTATCTAAAGTGGAAACGCTTTGTGATTGGTTCTCCCCGTCGACTTCCCTCTGCTCCTCACTGCTACTTCTCTCATACCCGTCTTCACCTTAAGAACGATGAAAATCTCCTGCAACATCCAAAACTTTCTCCAGGCCCAATTTCTCTCAGTGAAAAACAAATTGGGCAAAGTTCCTGCTCTAGCCAGGGTTCTCTGGCGAACTGCGGCTCCAAAGATGTGTGCCCATTCCTTCATGACCTGGGAATCTTGAGAGGTAATCACTGCAGGTGGAAGTTGTGGCGCTAGCGGATATTCAAAGAATGACGCCGCACGGTCTGGCACGGGGTACTACGACTTCGGGTTGGTAAAATAACAACAAACCACTTAGCGCTCGTAGAAAGGTCGAAAGACTGGAAAAACTAGAAAAGATCGGGACTGAGAACACTGAGGTCAAGAGTACACACGCAAATGTCATTTATGTCAGAGGCCAACACAAAAGATCACAACAGGACTCAAAGACGTCGTACGGTTTGAGACTTAAGTGGGGTAAGCTATAATGTATAAGTTCGACAAGTCCTGACAGGATACAGAATCGTTGCTATTCATTCACGGTAAGGCGCGTCGCTCTGTAAGTGCACGCACAGGCATTTTAAGTTTTGCATTTAGTCGTTCCCCAATAGTCAATTTTTGAAGTCTCTTTAACTTAGCATGATCATCATTTTCTCTTGGCATAATGCAATCTCTACAATTTTCACCCACGCCAAAATTCAAGTTCTCAAGCAATTTTCCACAAAATCCTTTTTTTCAAGGGCTTTTTAAGCACCCTTGAAGTCCAAAATTAAATTCCAGGGCTTTTCAAGGAGTAGCACGAACCCTGCCAACAGACTGGTGATTTTCTGCAATTCCTCATATTTAGCAACTATTATTCACCCAAACTGGATATTGTTTGAAAATTAAGGAAGCTTACATGTACTACCCACGCCGCTTGAGCTGGAACTAAATGCACAGTTGCATAACTAGTTTTGTGGCAGCAGTTCTGCCAAGCATACACGCTTGAACTGTTGAAACTGTATTCAAGATGCCAGTGTATAAGCAATATGGGAAAACACAAAGTACAATATTGAACTCTTTAACGATGAAAGGAGATATGAAATGGATCATATATGAACTGCGGACATGAAATCAAGTGAAGCTATGATCCTCGCAGTTATGAACGCAATTTCGTAAAGCCTGGAAAATTCAGGACTTCAACGGGGTTTGAACCCGTGACCTCGGGATACCGGTGCGACGCTCTAACTAACTAAGCTATGAACCCACTGACGTTGTGAGCTGGTCATTTGTGGGTTCTAATGTTCCCGTGAGGAATGAATCAACGATGAGTGAGATATGAAATGGATCATATATGAACTGCGGACATGAAGTCAAGTGAAGCTATGATCCTCGCACCAAATGACCAGCTCCCAACGTCAGTGGCTTCATAGCTCAGTTAATTAGAGCGTCGCACAGGTATCGCGAGGTCACGGGTTCAAACCCCGTTGAAGTCCTGAATTTTTCAGGACTCTTTACGCAATTGCAAAAATTGCGTTCATAACTGCGAGGACCACAGCTTCACTTGATTGAACTATTTGCCATAACATTTTAACAAAGTTATGCCACGAGTCAAAATTTCTGGTATTTTATTCTTTAACTTCCAAAGGTGCAAAAAGCCGAGATTCTCCTATTGAGTATTTTTAGAGTGTGATCCTGATAGTTTGGCAAGTAACTGCTTTAAACTTCAACTTGAGTAATTCCCGCAATTCAATTGTGAAAATACAGGTAGGGCTCTGAGGTGATTTTCAGATACTGGAGATAAAAAATGAAGTAAAAGCACGACTTGAAGATGATTGGTTTGCTTAAATTTCATGATAATTCAATTGTCCCATAATTAATAAAAATATGTTATTTGCCCTCATAATGTTTCATTCCATCCTAAATCAACTCAACCCAATTCCCCAAAGACCTGCAAAAGTGTCTGATGTTAAACAAAGTAGAATCTTTAAGGAAACGCTTGGGAGACTAAGGGTAAAAGAGGACATTGTTCTTAAAGTAATTCCGTAAAAAAAGGTCCCTTGTTCCCGAAACTGTAAGAAATACGACGCTTGCACAGAATGTAAAATTAAGTCATAGGCACCAACAACAAACATTGTATTTACAACTTGTTAAGATGAAAAGATCCAAATTAAACATTAAGCTACAAATCGCTAACAATTAATTTTGTCCCTGTTCATTGCCGGCATTTGAGTTTGTGTTTGTCAGATCTTCCATGTCACCACTAGGTGCACTGTCCAGTCTCCTTTCTTCTTCAGGCACCCACTCATTTTCCATTTTTACAACATGAAAGTAAAATTAGTGATTGTTTTATTTTTTGATTTGGTGTTTTTGTGTAGTTGTTAATGTTGTCTCTACTCAGTCTAGACAGAAGTGATGCCAAAGTTCAGAAGGATAAAAACACACTGACACATCTTAATTCTGTTGATTGGCTGGCATTCTTATGACCGGTACATACAATCCTGCATGTTGGATGAAACGTAGTCTCACCAGTTATATATTGATCACAGATAAAATACATATTTTTGACAAATATTCAAGTTTAGCCAGGTATTTTGATACAAAACTTAGTGAAATCCAAATTGTTAAAAAAAGTCAACCTTTCCTAAGCAAAAGCCAACCAATGGCAACTTTAGAATAGTCAGTTCGGTAAAATTAATTAAAACTACTGGTTGACTGTCCGTCTGCAAGACATTCTCTCAACACAGAATCTCAACGCAGTTTTCATTTTTTAAATTATAGAAGGGAGGATGGTTCTAAAAGCCCAAAATTAATTTGTAAAGGAATGCATTGTAATGTATTAGCATAAATTAGAGGACATGCGATTGAGCGAATCGAAGTTGTACTATAGGTTGCAAGTACATCGCGTTATTAAAAATGCTATTAGTCAATCGAGTACAGATCCACTAGATGCATCAAGATAAATTGTAAGATAAAAACAATTGTATGACATAATTTTTTTGCTCTTGAAATTCTGAATTAATCATGGTTATGAGTAAACTATTATTTAATGTTATAACAGATTAAGCCTTTACAGGAGGAGCCAAATGCTGTGATAAATAATGCTCTGATTGTTTGTCACTTTTTGTAGCCTTCAGCTTCTGGTTGGGATGCTGTTCCTAAAAACAGAGGAAAAATAAAACTTTGAAAATATTATATACCAAGTTACAGCAGCTGCAGAAGTAGAGAACATGGCATAAATTTGTCTAGCACGGTTATCAGGCATTGATCATGCTCAAGGGACTGTACAAACAAAATTACATGTACTTGAAGCAACAATACGGTATTAGAATATGCAGGAGGTCAGATGATCAAGAAAAGCATTATTTTGCTGATCATAAGTCACAGGGAAGTGATACATGTAGTTTCTTTCAAGTGATAATGTAGAAAACATACAAAATTCTATTGAGTTTGAAAGCACAACAAGCTTTACATAATTGTAAGTGCCTGCTTCACCAATCAGAGTGTGCATATTCAGGGGTTTCATTGGCGCCCTTTAGATTGGAGTATGAGAACGACTACAAGTATGAGTTTTCTGCACTATTAAAGTGTGAGCATTGGATTCAAAGAACGAAAATTTTCTAAAAGCACATGCTCAGAACTGAGAATTCATACTCGCAGTCGTCCAGGTACTGCAAGGTCGCTATTAATTAAGGGTCAGGCACCGGGCAAACTAACTTGCTGTGGACATGACTTTGCCCCACTGCTTTCAACATCTCAACAATTAAATGGTTTAATAATTCCTTTTTAATACAAAGATTGACTAACAAAACACAGTTTTGCCCTTTTTGTGATCTGCATGCTCAGCTGTTGCGGCCCAGAAAAGAATGTGGTCAATCGCCAACAAATATTTCTTCGCCAGCCGAATTGCCTCTAGATGAGAAAAGGCCAAGATGTGAGTGCACTTTTTTGTGTCGCGTTAAAGAATTGATTTCCTTGTGGACATTGGTATCAGATCATTATTGTAAGAAGCTGTGATTTTTCTGTGGTTGAAGAACATTGCTTTGGACTTCAGAATGCAGGAAAACACATCTCTACAACTTAAGAATTTCAAATTGTCTGGTGGACCATGCCCCCAGACCCCCCTCGGAGGGAAGGCCCTGTTAAGCCCATATGCCCCCCTGTTTCAAACCTTAATGAAACCCCCCCATGTTTACTCAGTTATTTATAATACATGTAAGTACAGTGGAACCCCGCTATAACAAAGTGCCATGGTACCAAAAAAAACATTTGTTATAGCAGGGTAATTTAATGAACAACAACCAAAAATTCCATAATGTACATAGAAAAAAATCATTTTTATTCATTTGATACTGTAAACTGTAAGTGTAACACGCTGACAATCATGACATCGAGTTCATTGAAAAACACTTTTGATTAACTTTTAAATTCAGAAGTAACGTGTTAGCATGCTGAAGCATAAATTCAACACTGCAGTTATAGTACAGTACTCAAATTTGTCAAAACCGAAATAAGGCAAGCTGTGATTTCTACTCAGATCTCTTGTTTTTACTGACTGCTGTGAGTGACCGGACAAAAAAAAATTTATTGTTGTAGCGGGATAAATTGTGCGTTGGGACTATCAAACTCTATTTGTCATAGCAGGGACTTCGTTATAGCAGGATTTGCTATAGCAGGGGTCGTCGTCGCAGATGTTGCTCGTGATAACGAGGTTCATTATAGTGGGGTTCCACTGTACCACACAACATGCACTTAGTATCCCTCTTAGTATCCTCTTTTACGGCGCACCGGTGGCTCAGTTGGTTGAGCACCGGGCTGTCACATGGGAGGTCGTGAGTTCACTCCGGCCGGACCAACACTCAGGGTCTTTAAATAACTGAGGAGAAAGTGCTGCCTTTGTAATTACATCTGCAAATGGTTAGACTCTCTAGTCTTTTCGGATAAGGACGATAAGCCGGAGGTCCCGTCTCACAACCCTTCAATGTTCATAAAGAGTAGTGCATGTAGTTCCCGGTGTTGTGGTGTGGTCTTTTTGGTCTGGATAGGGTAGGGTGGAGCACCTCGCATAGGACCTCGAGTCCTGTTCGTGCTCCTTCCCTCTGGGCAGGTTTGCCCAGTAGAAGAGACAAACCAGATGTCTCGTAAAACAAATTATCAATAAAGATTACTTTTTTTGGTCAATGGAACTGACTTACTCAAAGGATATACAATCATGGTACATGTACATTGTACATATCAATACTAATGTCAAGCAACACCAAGTCAGGCGCGGATCCAGGATTTTGAAATGGGGGGCGAATTTTTGTAATAATGTAATAGAACCAAAGCCTGGTTGAGGTGTTTGAGGTCTGTGCAAGAAGGGGGGCTCAGAAAAAAAAGGGGGGGGGGGGGGTGAGAATTCACCCATTTCACCTCCCCTGGATCTGCCCCTGCAAGTTTGTAAATTTATTGATCAAACCTCTTCATCCTCGCTTATAACTGCTTCTGGAAGAGTGTGGTTTAATGTTAACATGTCCTTAATTAACGATTTTTGGGAGCTCCTAGGAAAGTAAAAAAGACAAAACAAAACAATTATAACTAACTGAATCATCAAGGTGAGTGTTGTCCTCACAAGGACTGATTAGGATGACATTACATGTAAATGACGTCTTGACAACCTCAGTGGAAGTCATTGTAAGAGTCATGTGATTTGTGTAACATCATCACTGTTAAAAAGTACAAGTGTACTGTAGATGGTATTTAATACATGTACTCTAGTCATGTGATTGGTTGATGAAGTTGCAATGTTATTGGTTGCATGACTGTCAGTTAAGCCTACATGTATGATGTCGTATGCTTAACTGACAATCAGTACAAAATGTAGATACATGTAGTAAAAAAGCTTACTTACAGTTTGATGAAATTGTCTTTGTTTTCCTTCTTCCATTCAAGAACATGACCTTTCTTAATGTCCTCTGCCACCTTTTTGTAGGAAAAAACCCCAATATTATCACAGTTCTTGGGTACGGTATTATTGTTTCAAATCTAACTGTTTTAGTTAAAAGCAGTATTATATTCAATTTTCCATAAATTACTTTTCTTAAAATTTTTGACTGAGTACGCTAAAAAATGAAGTAGATGCCTGTATAAAACTGTATTCACATGGGCACTGAAACTAAAAAACCTTTTTCTCACTATAATAATAATAAAGCAACTGTACACTAAAAAAAAAAACACCTTAACAATCATTTCAGCTGACCTCAAACTTGTAACCAAAGTCTGTCCAGTCATATACTAGGACTCTGGAACCAATCTCTCTAAAGACAAATATATACATGTAAACAACATTTTAGAACACATAATAATTATTGTTTGAGTCACATGTATCCAAAGATTAACAGTGTAGCAAAAAGATGAAAAAAAAAAAAAGGATAAAAATAGTCACCTTTCGTTAAAAACTGTTCAATTTTTTCTCAAAAACTCAAACAGG
>NC_090876.1:18051168-18061168 GCF_036669935.1 Montipora foliosa
AAGACCTAAGTTATTTTGTTGGCAAAGGCCAAGAACTTGAAGGTGATTGACAATTTGTGCCAGCACCCTTGCTTGTCCGAGAGAAATTTGTACACTTAATTTTTGATCAAATTCTTGCAGTTTTATTTCTGGAACAAAAAGCCTTGTGTTTTGAAAATACTACATGTACGTTATTTACAGTGTAATGGTATACATTGTAGTAGAGGAGATAAAAGAAAAGGAAACTTTGAGAGGTTTAAAAAGTCTGCATGCATTCCAGGACATTACTAAACTATGAAACAGTGACACCAAACACCGAAAAAAAATGTATAACCCCACCGGTACATGTACAATGAATACTGACCTGGATAAAGGTTGGATTTTGAGATGAGGCCCAATTAGGCCTAAAATGCTATTGCTCCTAGTTAATTGAGATTAAGAATAGGATTCATATTAAGATTGAGATTTGAAGCAATAACGTTTAAAGCTTAATAAGGCCTAAAACGATATTTGATCTCAAATTTATCCAGCCTTTGTTGGTTAGTATTCAATGTATGGTGGGGTCATACATAGTTTTTTGGTGTTTCGTTGTTTTGTGGCTTAGTAATGCCCTGCATCGCATTGCATGCACTCTTAATTTAACACATACAATGTAAAAGCTGATGGACAGAAATAGTAATCAAAATAGTATACCCTTGCTCTCCCGAGAATGCGCTGATTGCAGGTCTTGGGTTGCACATCAAGATATAAGGTGGTGTGTGGAATTAACATCGCTTCCAATGATTTCTCTCTCAGTTGTTTGTAATGGTCATAACCTAAGGTGAAGTGTGAAAAACCGTTAATATTTCCTCCAAAAAGTAAATTTAGTTAACCCATTGACTCTTCGGGGTTCCCCATTGGTGAGTAAAATTGTCTGGCGTTAGACAGAGTAAAAGACTAAGTATGGCAGGTTTAGCCCGGGTTAGCAGTGAATGGGTGAAATGCTCATTTAACTACCGGGTAAGTTATTACCATCAGGGGTCATCGCCTTTTAGCGAGTTATCTTTTTAGCATAGCCTGCATAGCTACATGTAGAGGTATTTTAGGCGCACCGAATAAAGTTTTGGGGGTGGACTTTTTTTAATGCCACTCACTTTTATCACCTCATTTACCTCAACTGATCCCAAATAAACCAACCAATAATTAGAATAGACTAGTTTTGCATGAAAGATAGGCGTGAAGGCAATTGTCTTACACTTTTGTATTTGCATGCATGGCAAATAACTGAGGATTTACATCGAAGGGAGATATGCCTACAAAGGCAGTTGAAGAAAGAAAAAGACGAGGAAATGTTAACGACATTTGTAGGTTGTTGGGTGTCAATCTGAAGATCAAATTCGGCAACTTTCAGAAAAGTACCAAATACATTTCCGTGGAAAATTGATTTATGTGTAAACCTTCAGGCCATGCCAAGAGTGAAGGCAAGACATTAGCAGATCTTTGCTCAAAAATTGGCCTGAACATTGTGGAGTCTAGTGTTCTATCAAGCTGAGTTGAACAGTCGTGTGGCAGGAAAATATTCAATGGCGTTGTGATTTCACCAGTAACAAATTATTCAAGTTTCCTAAAGCATTTTACTAAAGTAATTCTGTATACCTGCTTGAGAAATTGTTCCATGTTGGTAATTTGCCTCAGCAAAGACTGAATCACTGAACACAGATCTGTCCAACAATACTCCTTGACCTACAAGGGTTTTTATAAGGAAAAAAACAAAACAAAACAAAAACGAACAAACAAACATCAAGAACTGAACTGCACTCTGGAAAATGTTTAAGATGTTTGGTTTCTGGAGAGATGATAGCAAAAGTCTTCTGCTTGGTATAGACAGGTAGACATGTACTTTTTAACAATAGACAAGTAGTGATCCTTATGTAAGATTGCAACAGCAGCTGGATTTTGAAAGATGACATGTAAAATCCTTCGTGTCACATCACTTGTTGCTCTTTTAATAACACCCTTGGCTCAACCACAAAGTGTGTACCATTCAATTTGGCGCACAGCAGACAAAAAAAGTTCACATTGCAACCAGGTTGACAATATGGTTTGGAGAAATTTGAGTGTTACTTACAAAGTTACATGTACAACGTTATTCAAAGACCCAATGTTTGGACACTCCTGCCTGAAGTTTCTTCATCAGGCGGAGTGATCCAAAGTTATTGCAAGAGTCCTCTTATACGCTCAACAACTGACAAAGAGGAAAAGGGGGCAGCCATTCCAGGGGCGGATCTTGGGGAAGGGTGCACACCCCACTTAAGATGACCTGTGGTTTTCCAATACAACTGCTGTTTTGCAAAAAAAAAAAACATACATGTAATGTTACCAGTTAGCTACACCCCTCCTAATAAAAACCTTGAATCCGCCCCCACATTCATTTCCTGGAAATAAGTCAGACCTTAATACTTACCATATTTTAAGACATGTTCTGTTGCATCAACATATGTTTTGAATCTTTGTCGGAAGATCCACAATTGAAGTTTCAAAGCGTATTTCTTAGGATCTCGATAAAACTTTGCCAGGTATGGATTTTTCGTCGTGGGTTCCAGGAAGACTCTGTAATTTAACTGTTTGGCCAACTGACAAGCTAATGTGGATTTACCAACACCAATGTTTCCTTCTACTATGACGAGTTGCGCTGGCGACGCAGTGCCTTGCAAGGTCGACTTGAGACCAATCATGGTTGGTTGTAGAGGTCTTGACGGGAAGATTTTCGAGCAGTGATTTCTGCTGAGAGAACTGAACAGACGGCATGGTATCATTAAGGGCATTAGACAAAATGTGAATCCTTCCAGTGAACCCAAGATGTAACGTTCCTTTCGATTCAATCATCTCTCGATGGAATCGACAAACTCCAACGCGTTAATTCGATTTGAACCAAAATTAGAAAACTTTGACATCGTTTCTGAGACCATAAAGGGTCCACAGTAAGCAAACTAATATTTATCTCATGGGTCTAATTTTGTGTTTTCGTCTCAGGACAGCAGTTGCCGAAAGAGACTGGTTAAAAACACGTAATTTCAAACTCACCTCTCTACTGGCGCGTTCTTGTTCAAAAATTATTCGCGCCAAAAATGTTAGCTAGCCAAGTACGTGTTCGCCTCGTTTTCAGAGACCATCTGGGAACGAGGTTGGGATAATGGCGGAAAAGTCATTTTTGTTTTTGAACGAGTAACCTTTTTAATGAACGAGATTCTTTAATACTATCAGCTTGAGTGCCATAGATAGCTAAATATTTCCCTCGGATAGTTTTGCGACCTGTGCCGCGGATATAGCGTCATTTACAGTGGAAATGCTGAGCTCGAATGAAATTTTTAAGGGAATTTCATTCACATTTCCTCCACCTCGTACCTTGTGAGGTGTCTTGAACCTTTGGAAAGCCTCGGTCAGTTACGTATCGGTAAGCTTATAATTATAGGGGAGATATCGTTGACGTTAACTAAGCATGCTGTTATTTATGTGCCAGGCAGAGCTTTATTAGTTGCCAAAACAACTTTTTGTTCCAATGGTTGGTTGGTACAATGTACATTGTATGGGCGGCCATCACGGCCAAAACAAAGAAATTGCTTTTTTTGTTGTACTTAGAATAAAGGGCACGCAGTGCAAAAACAAGCCTGGTGACACCATCTTTTTATTGTCTTTTCTTGATAGTGTCCTGTGTATGAATATCAACTGTGCCAAGTTTGACAAAAATCAGGATAGTATGTCATTTTCAAGAGAATTAGTCTAGGCTTAGCTACATAATTCCCGAAAAATTGTTTAAAATTCTTTCCGGAATTTCCCAAACAAAAGCTCTAAAATTCTTTCAGAAATGTCTAAACTTCTTCAAAAACTCTCTGAAAGTCCCGAAAATTCTTATAAATTTCGTTTCTTATAGTGCAAAGTCTGCCATATTTGCTATCAAGCAAAGATCCGGATACCGTAACTCGGTGAGAAACCGCTGCTTAGATGCACTGTAGAACCCCTTTTGGTGAATAACTGCTGATAAGGAATGGATATGAACGGACTGACCCCTCTCCTGGGTAGGTTGGAAGACCAAAAAACACGGTTTGTCAACATTTTTGCCTGTGAAAAGTTTCCAACATGTCAGGTGAAAGTTCAAATTGCTCTAAAATTCTCGAAATTGTCAAATTTTTTCTAAAATTTCCGAGAGTTTCAAAAATTCTTTTTGATGTCTAAAATTGCCAAAAAAATTCCAGAATTATGTACCTAAGCCTATCTTAGTCAGTCATTTAGTCAATGGTCAGGATGTCACGCAAAGCTCGTTGTGTGACATCCCGAAAGATGGCTGTGAAGGAGACTACGTTTCTTATGAAACCACACTTCGACACGTACAGAGTAAAGCTATCGAGAAGACAACTCTGAACTGGGACATACTGTAGGACCTATCTTTTTTATCTTCATGCTGTGGACATCATTAATCAGTTACATCAGAAACCCATAAGGGTTGAAACGTGTAACGCGCGTTCACAGCTTCTGAATATTCAGTGCGAACTGATTGGTTGAATGTTTCAGTGCTAAGTACCATATTTGGAAACCCCTCGCTGTTGTTGTTCCAAATATGGTACTTAGCAAATTGAATATTCGGAAGCTTGTTTCTCAGCACACAAGGGGCCGTTACATGTTTCAACCCTTATGAGTTTCTGGTTACATTTAGGTCTGCTCTGAAAGAATGCTTCATCCAAAAAGAAGGAAGAAAACAATTTCACCCAGAGAAAAAAAAAAGTCTGTCAGGTTCGCGTCAAGTTTTATTGGGCTGACCACAGATACAGTATTTACGTCAGATCCTCCGTTGACTAAATCATTGCAGTCTTGAATTGTTTATTTGACCTTGCACTGAATCACTTGCCCGGCTATTAAACCATTTGACACTTGATTAAGCCATTTGCCGGTGAGTTAAGTCGTCCGTCGATTAGTTGAACCATTCCTACTTTAACTAAACCATTTCAGTCTTGTCTTGTCCATTTGACACCAGCTCAGCGCTATGCAGTATGGGAACATTCTTTTTGTCATTACAATGCAGAAGTTTGACAATAACTCACCAACAGCCAATGAAAGGCTTTGGCTATGTAACTCAGAGAAGTCGGCTACCTTTTTCAATAAAGCAGGAGGGAGAAGGAGGGTTATGTGCTCCAGACTAAAGACAGATTCTCTCAAACGTAAAATAAAATTCATTTTGACAATGAAAGCCTGAAATTGCCTAAACGTGATCTTGAATTCTCCCAACTTTCCCGAGTGTTTAGATGAGGCTATGGAAACACGGAAAAAAGTCCTCTATTGCTTTTATAAAATATTTCTCAAAGATAATTCAACAAATGAGGGAAAATTCTTGATTGAAACAGATTTTCTTTATACACACTCATATTTCCTACCAGCTGATCAAAATTCATGTCTGACGGCATATACCAGTAACCAATCAAAATTTGTGTGATGTCACAGCCATGTTTCCATACTCTCATCTAAACACAGCTATTAATGACCAATGAGAGTGTGCGTACTATCCTTATTATTATTTTTATAATGTCCCACAGAACACTGAAGAGTAGTGATGGTGATGGATGACCACTTGGAGGATGTGTTGCTGCACCAGTATGTCAAAATTGCTTTAGTGAGTTACATTATACCCTATCAACAAAGTTAAATTTAGAAATGCACATTAAATGGACCACGATTTCGATGATCCTCACCAAGTGTCTGCTGGCTCTTCTCCCCAACTTCACATCACTCGTGTCCAGGAATATTTTTTATGTTTCAAAGTGGCCCTAAACTCCTTCTCCTCAGACAGATGAAGATAAACAACAGCATTAACACTAACCTAATATTAGTATCGCCCAACTAGTGGACTAATTCAAATCCTGCATTTTGATTGGCTACGCTACTAGAGGACTATTAGTAATAGTCCTCGAGTAGCGAAAAGGGTGACGCTTGTTTTCGTTTTATTCCCAAATAAATATATTTTCAACTCTGCATTTGCTAACTTTATTATTGTCTTTTCTGTCCGACTAGGGTCACGGGTTAATAGCCCATTCGGCTTCTACGGGTCTAATTGTTAAATAAAGCTGACCTTATGAAAACACTTACATGTACCGTATTATACAATACAATAGTTACATACTTAATTGACCATTCCCCATAGGGGCTTTTTAGGTCCAGTGAAACTCAATCAACGAAACAACAGAACACAACAACAACAACAGTTAAGAATCCCAACTGGCTGGAGGCAAACCAGTTGGCTTTTACAAATATGTCTGACAAGTTTAACCAGGGACTACCAGGAACAAATTCAACGAGTGGTCAGAACATGTCTTGAACCTGGGAACTCCGGATCTCAAGGCAGGCGTCCTGATAATAATTAGGCCGCACTGCCTCCTTATTGTTGGACTTGTGGACTTATTGACTTATTAACTTTTGAACTTATTATGAACTTAACAGGGTACTTTGTGTTCAATATTAATTAAAATTTTCCATTCATATATTCCTGGACCAGTAACTAAGTTTCTTGCATTTTTCAATTTAACAAATGAGGCTAAATATAATTTAGTTAAAATCAAGCTAATGTAGCCGCTTTTCCTGGGATATTCAGGGGGGGGGGGGGGGGGGGAAGCCAGGGAGCTTTGTAGGGGCATTGCCAATATTGTGCTTTGGCTCGACTAGCATTTTCGCTTGCTTACTTCTTTTCCCTCTCCAGCTCCCATTCATATTTTTGGGGGAAGTATAAATTCCGCACACTGGTTTTTCTCAGTGATGTGTTGACAGGTGCCTATAGGAGGTGGACCTTGGTTCAGTTGCCAAATTGGTGATCTCATTTCTGCTGAGGAGAGTGCTGCCTCCTCTCTTGCTACCTTAACGACACCTGCCCTGCAAGAAATTAGCTTACTGTTTAAATTGAAATTATTTCAATGGTTTCTCAAGTGGGACTAATCACATGTTACATTGTATTTTCTGGTAGATGAAACTTGGAAAGTGTATTATGTTGTAATTCACAGAGAAGTCTCATCACTTTGAACTTTGCAAAACAGGAATTAAGATAACAGATAAATGCTTCCTTAATTGCTGCATAGTCAGTTTGTAACTTCTAAACACCAGGATCTCAAATGTTGCAAAACAATTTTGTTTAACAGAGCAAAGAAATTTAACCTTTAATTAATAACTAATATGGAATTTCTACTTCACTTAAGTCTGGGAAAATAACATGGGAGATATAGATTGTGACAAATACTTAATAAGCATAAGAGCTTCCAAAAATCAGGCTGTCCTAATCACACAAATAGGGAAGCGACTTTGATTCTGCTAACTGTGCGTGAGTGACTAAAGTGGATAAAAACGTGCAATACCCCACAAGTGTACGTGTCCCAACCATTTGGGTACCATATCAACATTGTAAAGCACTGAAGGATGATTGTATAAATTCTGTTTTTGAATGTACAAACCTTCTCATGGAAAAGTTCATGTTTTTTAGGCTGTTGCTATAATCAGAAGAAAGCCTAAAGGTGTTACCGCTAGGGCATATATTGATGACCTATTGAAAGATATTAAACTGCGGGATAGAAGGGAAGAGGTAAGTGACGAACCAAAGGCATGCGCAACCTGTGAGTCAAGCCTAAAAATAATTTATTGATCCATCATGATGGTGACTCATCCTTATTGTTAACGCTCAGCCGAAAGAAAATTAAGCGCATTTTAACCGCAAAGAGGGTAATAGGTAAGAAGTTAGGCCTGTTTATTTTTGTGGCTTTGTGTAATGGATTACATAAAATTAAACACAACTGTCCAAATAACGAAACAGCGAAATGAAACACCAAAACACCATGTATGACCCAACCATAGATTGAATACTAACTAATAAAGGTTGGGTTTTGAGATTAATTAGGCCTAAAACGTTATTGCTTCTAATCTCAGTCGTAATCTGAATACTAATCTTAATCTCAATTAATTAGGAGCAATGGACCCTATGCAAAAATGGCAATTATTCTTTTGTTCATATTCAAAATAGCCCAACTAACCTCGTTCGGGATAACAAATTCTTTAGTATTTTTGTCTCAAAAACGAGGTTAGTTGGACTATTTTGAATATGAACAAAAGAATAATTTAAAGGCATGCAGCCATTTTTGCATAGGGTCTATGACATTTTAGGCCTAGACCTAAAACATTGTTTAATCTTTAGTTCCAACCTTTGTCAGTTAGTATTCAGTGTGTGGTGGGGTCTGCATACATAATGTTTTGTTTCGCTGTTTCGCTGTTTTGCTGATTCATGGTTTAGTAATGTCCAATAAAATCTTCATGCTTTCATGAAGGTGTTGAACTTTGTCAGTACCTAAACCCTATAAAAATAATGATTCTCCTTTCCTGTTATTAACTAACATACTCCTAGACTTGCTACAGTTATAGTTATGAACATCTCGAGGCTAGAAAATTGTTTAGTTAAACTAAAAACAAGCTCTAGATTTTTGTATTTATACATATATTTACATACATAGTTGATACATAGTCTTACATAGTTACATACTTTATTCAAGATGTAAACTAACTAGAAATATATATATATATATATATATATATATATATATATATATAGAAATAAAAATATGAAAAGGGAGTTAGGAGGT
This sequence comes from Montipora foliosa, assembly GCF_036669935.1. Classification (NCBI taxonomy): domain Eukaryota; kingdom Metazoa; phylum Cnidaria; class Anthozoa; order Scleractinia; family Acroporidae; genus Montipora; species Montipora foliosa. Next base: position 18,059,787 of record NC_090876.1, read on the forward strand.
CAACCCTATGGGAAAATAAAATAAAAAAATTAACGATAAGTAAACTCAAATGGAATTGGGCAGGTCATGTGGCTAGAGTAGAAGAACAGACAACCGTTGGAAAGGAACTTAATTTAAGTATCTAGTCGTTCTAGCGCTGAAGCACTAATTGGGGACACTGTAAATTGAAATTAGCAATTAACACAAATCAAGTTAAATTTTGGTTTTTGTGGAGAGGGGAAACTGGAGTACCCAGAGAAACCTCTCGTTGCAGAGTAGAACACCAACAAATTCAACCTACATATGATGCCGAGTCTGGGAATCGAACCTGGGCCACATTGGTGGGAGACGAGTGCTCTCACCACTGCGCCTTCCCTTCACCCCGCACCCCGGACAACCCGAATTACATTCTGGACACCCTGGGATACTCACGGAAGCGAGGAAGAAGACCTTGGGACGAGATGGAGGGATAACTTGGATAGTTTTGTAAAACAATGGGACTGTGTTGTGCAAAACGTAGACCAGTGGAGGACAATGGGGAAGGCCTAGTTTACGTCCAAGGGCTGAAACTGATACTGAATGTAACCAACAAATTCAACCCAAATGACGCTGAGTCTGGGAATCGAACCCGGGCCACATTGGTGGGAGATGAGTGCTCTCACCACTGCGCCTTCCCTTCACCCCGGACCCCATTCCGAATTACATTCTGGATGCCCTGGGATACACACAGAACCGAGGAAGAAGACCTTGGGACGAGATGGAGGGATGACTTGGATAGTTTTGTAAAACAATGGCACTGTGTTGTGCAAAACGTAGACCAGTGGAGGACAATGGGGATTAGGCCTAGTTTACGTCCAACAACGGACATTTAAGGGCTGAAACTGATACTGACTGAAACAAAAAAGTTTAAGTTTAAATTATTAAGACTACTAAGTTGTTGGCTGACTTGAAAGGATTGTTTTTCTTTACGAGGATGTGCACCTCTAGATTTAGAATCATTACTGGCTTATCGTAGTGCAACATGGGTTTTGTATAATTTTAAAGGTTGGGGAATGCAGAAAGGTGATGTTAGAAAGACAGCAAGGTTTCATGGCAGTTTTATCTAAAACAGATATGGAGATAGGTAGGTCAAAAGTACACGATTGTAGCAGATTGCAGTTAGGTACAACTTACAATCATCATCATTATTGCATTCACTAACAGTTAAATTCATCAGTTAATCAGTTTAACCCGTTGACTCCTGAACTGCACCCCCTTCCCCATTGAGGAGTAAAATCGTCTGTTGTTAGATACAGTAAAATCTTTTTCGTCTCACTCCCAGGGGTCAGTGGGTTAAAGAATACATAGTTTCTAAGTGGATGGAGAGGTTGTTAACAATACATGACGTATAATAATTTTTTGCA
>NC_090876.1:18068668-18081168 GCF_036669935.1 Montipora foliosa
GTGTTCAACACTCAGCTGGGTCTTCGACTGAGTAAAATGCTGTCCTTGGAATCATATGATATCCACATTGATGACACTATCTGCTGTTAATTCTTGGATAGGAAGGATGGAAAATAGGCCTTTTCTCAAAACATTTTGTTCATAAATCTGTGTGACGAGAGTGTAAAGAGAGTCTCGGCCGTTTGGCTAACGGCCTAGATCAGTTCGCTTGATCAAATTCCAAGTGGAACTTTATCAAATTCTCTTGGACTGCGCTATGCGGCTGTCGTTACCGCTGTAGGGAAAGAAAACAGCGGCGTTAATACAAGCAAAATGAAAATGACAAGGTAAAACTGAAGAGCGCTGAAATGCGAGGAAAATCTAAACTTAATGTCAACTTCCTACTTTTTACAAAACTCCTTAATTTACAACGTGTTTTCCTGACAAAAATTTAAGTTTAGACATAAACGTGTTATGTATCTACTTTGTGAACTGTATTATGTTAAAGGTTATTTATTAAAAAAAAAAAAAAAAACATTTGTTTTCCTAAATATAGGTGCAAAGCCTATTAAAGATTTGCAGGACTTCGATTTACATACGTTATTTGAGAGTTGTGGAAGTAGTCCTGTGTGTGTTAGACTAATCGTAGAGTGCTGTAAAAGGCATTTGAATCCGTTCAGTTAATCAGTTTACGCAATACTGAGTAAGTTTAAGTCAATAGATACCTCTTACTATTTAAGTTCGTGCGCCGTACTAGAAGTTGCCCCGTCCCCCCTGCATTTTTTTCCGGGTTAATTTATGGCTTGATTGAAAAGACTGGTGAGAGAGGTGGAAGAAGAGCATCGTCTTCCACTAACGTACCCCAGATTCGATTCCCTGAAGGGTTTTTTTTTTCTTTGATCCCTCAGTTTTTTCCCTCCCATCGAAAACCAGCATTTGATGTAATTCACTGCCTTTCGATTTGCCGTTTATATTTGCAATCTAGGAAGCCGCATTGTGGCACGAGGCCAACTAAATTGACCAATCATATATGCTTGCCACGATATGGCAAGCGGCAAATTAAGTGCGAATCTGAGTGTCTTTAACATCGCTATTGTGAACGGTATTTCGACTTTATTTGACACGTTCTACGAGTTGGTTTGTTGTTGTGTTGTTGAAGTCGCTTGAAATGCTGATTCTTCTTTATTTATCTTTTACTCTTTTTGCACTTTCAGTCGTGCCCTTTGCAGAACATGACCTCACAGAATTCAAACCGAAAATTGAGAAGCTGCTTGACAGTCTAATAACATGCTTGTTTTGTGGGAAAAAGGCAATTACGGTAAGGTATAGCGATATTCTCTGTTTATGAACAATACTTTTGATATTTAAATTTTGCCAACCACAGAACAAAAGAACCTTTGTTTCGACAACCAATAGATCTCTTCAGTGGTGGCACATTAATGACAACAGGTGACGTAACGGTGAGTATCACTATAGAACCTTGTTATTTTTACAATGTATAGGTGAATCTAAAGTTACATTTTTTGCTTCATTAGCACAAAGCTATCGTTTTCCTACGGAGCCCCATAAGGGACACACATCATTTTATTTTGCTGCCACTTTTAGTGCCACTTTTAGTTCTACCTTTAGTGCCACTTTCAGGGACGTATGGCAGGCTCACCGCGTGCATCGTCTTCGTTGCACTTTGGCTCTGGTCTGGTTTACTTTCACTTTGACGGCAACTTTATACCAATTTAAGTACGAAGATTTCCTTAACAGTTCTATTGGCAGCTATTTTTACAACTTCAAAGGCTGTGGTTCCAAATTATTAGGGAGCTTAAGCACGCGCGTTTTTGAGACGCGGACGGCAACCACTTTACATTGCTATGTATCTTTTCTCCATTAGAGATGATTAGCATAAAAATTGCAAACGATTGCGACATCGCTGTTCAATAAAATCGAACGAATGCATATGGTGAAGCCGAGTCGGCTATACGGAACCTTAACGTCCTACAAGCGTTCTTCTGTGAAAAAGTCACGTGTTTCATATCATATCATATATCATATCAACTACTCTTTGTCCAATATTTCCGTTACAACAGTGTTTGGAATTTGAGGAAGTAAGAGACATCTTTCTTTCTATTGGCACATGTGCAGCCTTCTGGGATGTTTGTGTATTAAGACTTTCCTGGCACGTACACACGTTTGCCACATCTCTCAAACCTATTGCCAAGGGTAAGTGTCTCCATCAGTTGCGTCTAGCCCGGTTGCGTTTCTAGAAACATCTTCAAACACTCTTAAAGTGCCCCTGTGACCAAAAAATCAATTCATTTTTTTCTTTGGATTTCAAAACTATGTTAACAAAACACTAAGTGACCCACGTTTTAAGCCTTGATTTCAAAAAGACACCTCTTTATTTTAACTGTAATTTTCCTATTTAATGGTCCGCCATTACTAACATTATGTTCTTGAGAGAGCTGGATCGAGGAGAAAATGACGTCAAAGGCTCACTAGTTTAAGAATGCAATACGTGTGTACGCCGCAGAATTAATATGCAGCACGGGGGTTTTGGGCTTTCAGACTTTCAAACTCACGCTTTGCATATATAATAAGCTGCGTTCACACGCTGAAATTTTAAGCTAGTGAGCCTCTGACGTCACTTTTCCCTGGATCCAACCGTCTGAGGTCCAATCGGTCAGTTTTGAACGTGAGTAATGGCGGACCGTGAAATCCAAAACTTACACTCAAAGTAAACGGCCTTTGGATAAAAATCAAAGCTCAAAATTTTGCCAGTCAGGTGTTAAGCAAACGCACTTTCAAAATCTGAAGGAAAAAAGGAAGTGGTTTTTTTGATCACAGGGGCACTTTAAGGACCGCATTAATTGTCCCCACTGCTTTCTCTTTGGCCGTTCTTTAAATGGAACCTCCATTAAACCAAGAAAATAACTTGAAACCACAGAACATAAAGTTTACAAGAAAAATAGTTCGAACTTTTTCCAATGAAAGCGATTGTATCTGAAGTATATAAATTTCAAGAACGCTTTTTTCAGTTTTCAAATTTCCCGTGCACCGCCATCATGAATTATTGTGGCGTGTTGTGGTTGCTCTGTTGTTTCAAAACAAAAGCGCTTTGTGTAAAAACAATAAGGGCAACCGTAACACGTCGCAATAATAGGGAATTTAAGATCTACGACGGCGACGGTCGACGAAAACGTCACCTCAAAATATAACTTGGCTCTATCGTAAGTCTTTCGCGATTTTTCAGTCTAGTTCGCGTCGTACAATGTGGGCAAAGTATCCTAAAAATAAATCGGTACGAGCGGTTTCAAAGTCACAACAGAGAATGAAGGATTCTCTGTTGCATGCTTATGTTGTCGTCAAAACTTCAAATTTGGTGATTTCACGTCGTCGTTATGCAGAGGACTGCAAACATACTTGCTAAAATCCGTGCTGCACGTGCTGAACGATTATTTATGCTCTTTTAACCAATGATATTATTGCTTTGTGGCGTTGTCGTAGTCGTAGCCGTCGTCGTTTCTTAAATTCCCTAATTCAAGATGGCGGCGCCTGGAAATTTTGAAATTGAAAATAAGTAATTCTGAAATTAATTTCTTCGAAACAAGCACCTTTTTTGGAGATAATTGCCGAGCAAATTTGATCGCAAACGTTATTTTGTTCGGTTTAAAGTTATTCGTTAGTCAGAGTGGAAGTTCTCTTTAAGGGAAAAACTGTGGATATGGAAAGGAAAAGTTTAAGCATGTTGTAGGACAAATTTGTACAAATGTCACCGATGAAAAAATAAGGAAAAGAAATCGTAATTGCACAAATAAGTATTTAACTGTTGGTGCTGCACTTTGGAGGAGATATAACAGAACGAGTTTTCCAGAGGAGTTGTTAGAGTACTTAAAAATTTTGACCTTCAGTGGTAAGTGTGTGCACCCATGGGCCGTTTGCTCGAAACCTGGTTTGCGCTAACTGGGCCGTTGGTTAAGAGGTATCGAAACCTATAGGTTTCCATGGTATTTAACACTGGTTACCGCTAACCATACTTATGGTTAGCGCTAGGGTTAGCCTATGGCTAGCGCTAGGGTAATGTGCTCCAACGAAGGGCTAACGCTCGAAACGTCAGCTTTTAGAATCTCTGTACGGTGGCCAATTTACATTATCAACTCCGTTGATAAAACCAAATTTTTGTATACTACTTCTCCACCGACGCAGCACCACAGTTCCCCCTTCATTAATGTGCAAGTAAGATTTCTTTCGCAATCAACGGAGAACGTAAAAAGAAAAGAATGTACTAGATACACGAGCAGGACAAAGTCAAAAAACGTGGTTGATCTTTAGAATCGGATTGATAGTGTCAAACGTTGGCTAGGGGTTCTGTAATGGTTTAACTCGTTTTAATAACTTGTCTTGGTTTTCTCACTCACATTTCATCTCCACTTAAATTACAGGCGAAGGTGATCTCGCTAGTAAAGTGGGTGATTATAAAAGTATTTGTTATGTACTTATGTGCCTTGAGCAAATGCTTCTGGAGACTTCAGGACCCAAGGATTCTTGCTCTGAGACAGGTATTTAATTCCATATTAATGACTGGTGTTTGAATTTACTTGATTTCTCCTTGTTTGAAACGATGAAGGGCCGGACAGGGGTCATATAGTAAAGCGAATGCAAATTATCTGTGTACTCGACTCCGGATCGAGTGGTCCGAGTTCGGGTCCTGGCCGGGGACATTGTGTTGTGTTCTTGGGCAAGACACTTTACTTTCACGGTGCCCCTCTCAACCCAGGTGTATAAATGGGGGTAACCCTGCGATTGACTGGCATCCCATCTAGGGGGGAGTGAAAAATACTCCTAGTCGCTTCATGCCACAGAAACCGGGATGGATGAGTCCCGGCTCTGATGAGCCAACTGACTCGTAACAGACTTTTAAATCTGATGACGCTTCATTTCGTGATAATGCTGGGGTAGATGGTTTTCAATCACGTGATTAGACGGTCATGTTGGTGCGCAAAACAGTAGCAAATTATGGCTCATGTTTTGCATTATAAGAGACTAAAATTCCCAAAAGACTTTTTTCTCCATTGTTCTGTGCACTAACGTGGCAAACCATGTTTGCATGGTTTGCAAGCAATCTCCAGAGACACATAACAATGATGTCATGTACAATTGCCGGTGGACGAACAAAAGGAGCCAATTAGAGATCTTTTGTTTTCGTCCACCAACATGGCGGTGATGACGTAGAATTAAAACCCATATATTGCAAACGTCAAATGTAGCCTACATTGAGTTGTGTGTTCTAATAATTGTTATTGTGTTTTGTCTCAGTCAATTCTGTCCATTTGCATCTAAGTGGTGCCCTTCTCCAAATATCACAAGCCTTTCCAGTGTTTGCCCATTTCTTATGGAGATTGCAAATTCTTCTGCTACACTTGCCTTCGTTTTCGGAAAAACAGCAACGTTCTCCTGACATCTTAACAAGTGAGAACTAACTTGCAAGAAAAAGATCATGTAAAAATCATGCTGTGCTTTTGGAGATCATCGTTTCAATTCATTTGGTTATTGGGAAATAAAGTATGTTCGTTTTCTTTTTGTTATAGTGACTCATGACTAGAGTATGTAACTGTTGTCTAATTTACTCAGAGCTCACGAATGTAAACAGTCAATCGAAACGAAGTATTGAGGTCACGTGTATAGGCCTAAAAAAAACCCAGATATGTACAGGCCATACGTCGCCCTTGTTAAATTGTTCTCCATCTAATTTACAGAATGACCATTTTGTGTTTTCGATACAAAATACTGCATCATTCATTCATTTCACAAGTCAGGTAAAATGTTTGCGGGATTTACGATGGCTTTACAATCGGAGTTTCTTCGTTACGTTATACCGACACGTATTTCCCGCTCATTTTGTTTCGATGGCCCAGCACTTTAAAGGAAACATTGCGTAGCTGAAGCACGCGACGTTTCAATACGAAAACAGCACACTTTCGGTTTTCCGTCCATGGGTCTAAAACGTCGCGTTCATAAAACCCTGGGCCCGGTTGTTCAAAAGCCGATTAACGCTAATCCCAGATTAAAAATTAACCAAGGAGTTTATTTCTCAACTCCCAAATGCTGTTCAACGCTGGTATTTGGCAAGACTTTACATTAGAAGAAGTCGCTCTTGAAAAACAAAAATAAGCAAAAGAAACTTTCACCAACCGGGCCCTGGTTAGATTCAGTCTAATATTCCTGTCGCAAGAATTTTCTTTCAGATGCGTTGGGCACTCAAAACTTCTACATCAAATGCCTAGAGGGCATACTTTCTTTCATGTTGCTGACGACGGCTACGCAACGGCAACGCCACAAAGCCAGAATAGTATTGTTTAAAAGAGTGAAAATACTCGTGCAGCATGAATTGCAACCTCGTTCCCAGGGTCTCTCTTTTCTGCCTCCCTTGTTCGTTGGAGGAGAAACCCTGGTTGCGGCTGGTCACGTGACCACCCAGAATCTGGGTGATAAAAGAATCTGCTGGAAGGGTGGGTAACAGGATTTTTGATTGTCACAGTGACAAATTTACTAAGGCAGGGAGAGAGTCATGTTTCAAAACCACACCTCTCGCTCTCAATTTAGAAATCTGATCGTACATCAAAGCGTTCAAAGGTGAAACAACTAAAACTACAGACTTTGTTACAGACGTGGTTGCACGTGTTTCCTCTCTTTCCCTCAACAATCGAGGCAGAACTTGGAAAACTAAGGATTTCCCGTAGCCGATAGGAAGAACAGCAACTAAATCTTTCTTTAAATATAAACTTTCCAGGCAAATGACTTGTTTCACTTTCAAAATTATATCGTCATAGCCAGCCGAAAGTAGCGCCTTCTGAACACATCTCAGAAACTCGAGCGCCATTTTGAACCCAACAATTGTTCAAATTCACCTTCCCCCGGATGGTATTTTATCGTCCTCTCGACCAAATGTACTTGACTACCCACCCACCCTGCGGTTTTGGATGAATAGATGGTCACGTGACCAGCTGCAACCAGGGTCTCTCTTCCAACGACCAGGGGAGGCAGAGAAGAACGAGGTTGCACGAATTTCCGTCTATTTTTTTGTCATACTCCACAAACATCAACGTAAAATCACCAAAATTTTAGGCTTTAGAGACAACGTAAGCATATGACAATGAACGATTCATTTTCTAGTTTTACTTTAAAACCGTTCGTACCATCTTGGTTCGTGCCCATCCAGTTACAGGATAGTTCCTCCGTATTGCACGGTTTTGGCTAAAAGGGATGACTCAAAAGTATCTTCTTGAGCCCACGGTGCACCAAACCCAAGTTGTCAAGTTGTCACTTACAGCAACTGCTGACCGGAAAAACGTGCTGTGAGGTCATCACTTTTAACCGCCACCGTGTAGATCGTTTTCACGTGACGTCATCATTTTCTAAAATTCAAAACTAAAGAGCCACGAAAGTTTTTATCCTCATCAGGCATAAGAGGCGGTAAATTTGTATCCATTTGCAATTTTAAAGCTCAATAGCGTGCTTCGTTTGGAAACCAGAGCATTTTGAATTTCTGAGTTATAGCGGTGCGTGACACGAACCGACGATCGAGTTTATTGAGAAATATATATTTATCTCATGGTTTTGAGCCTTTTTAGAATTTAAAGCATTAGGAAAAGTGCTTAGATAAATAGCTGTCTGTTCAGTACAGATGATCACTCGCCTAGATAGCCAAAGTAAGTAACAGATGTTGACACTTTTTTCTGGCCGCCATATTGGTGCACCACAGACGTGCACCAACATGGCGTTTTCATACTGGGCTCTGTAAATTTCTGCTAAACATTTCGACGAATATCTGAAGTTTGGGGAAACGCACAGGCCTAAAACTTGGCGAAGTGTCTTCTTCATTTATCTTCTACAACATCACGAATTCTTGACTTTTTCCACTGGATGGTTTTCGATTTATTTTTTTATTGCGTGACACTGAAAACAATCTATTGTACAAGGTGAACAAGACAGAGTCATCGCGAAATACGAGGTTTTCACGTGACGTCATCGCCACGCCGCCATGTTGGTGGACGAAAACAACACTTAGCACTTCACATTACACTCTAATCAGTCAAGTCTGTTCAAATATAAGTGCTACACGGGCAACGTTTTCAAAAACGTAATCCTCACTTGTACTCGTACATGTTAATTGCCGTGACTTTAACATCTTCAGTTCCCACGGCCTGCCCCCGTCTGACCTTGTAGCTCAGTCGGTAGATCAGCGGTGATCTAACCCGAAGGTCGTTGGTTGAATTCCCACCCTGGTCAGAGTTTTTCTCAGTCCTCGTGTGGGCCCATTTCCATCAGTAGGGCTAACGCTCACATGATTCATATGGGGTAAATACTTAGCACTTCACATTACACTCTAGTCTCTCATTAGCTTCTTTTGTTCGTCCACTGGAAGTCGTACGTTTCTCTATTGTTATTTGTGCTTCCAGAGGTTGATTGAAAACGTCCTATGCTTCCGATAGCGCTGAGTTACATTATACACTTAGGGTGCGTTCGATTGACCATATTCCGGAATATGAATACATGGAATATAAGTTAGAAATCTTTTGTTTTTATGGAGATTCACATTAAAATTGTCAAACGTCTGCTAAAATGCTATTTTAAACATATTTTTATTTCCTTGCTGCTTCGAAACGCCTCAAACATACCGTTTTAATCATCACTCCACGTATTCTTATTCCGGAATAGGGTCAATCGAACGCGCCCTTAATGTATGGTCCCGAGGGAAACAGTTAGTTTTGTTTTCCCGAGAGTCCTGATGTTTGCCGAGACGAAGTCGAGGGAAACATCAGGACTCGAAGGAAAACAAAACTGACTAGTTTCCCGAGGGACCAGACATTAAGTGCTTTGTTGTATATTTAGACTTTTCCGTCAACAATCGCAGCAAAACATCCGGAGCGGGCAACAACTGTGGAATTGTATCCCGATCGGGATACCGTGATTTGAATTTGATCAAGGGCACGTGACCAAGGACCAATCAATCACAGTGCTCGTTTTGTTGAGTGAAAGGTTTTTTTTTTGTATAGGTATACAACAATTTGGAATGACGTTTTCGTTGATGTAACCGTTGGCCTCCTCAAAGTTCTGTCGGAGAGAATAATTAGCCCTCAACACATAATTTTGTGTTGTCAAGCTTTCCTTTTGATTAATTGACAGGTTGTTTGACGCGAATTTAACAAGAATGACAAGTGGAGAGCTTCGTTTGTGGTTAAAAGAACCTTCAATGAAATGCTGGAAAAATAACAAGGATAATTGAATTTTTTAATGAAAAAGTTCCATGCCCTGTTTACGCGGAGCCGTTTTCTCGTACTGCCAGATAACGAAGGGGTTGTATTCTTTCCACGGAAGATGCATTACAGTTATTCAACCGGTTGTTCGAGCTTTTCAAGCAAACAGTTCCCTGGATGGTTGTTTAAGGGTAAAGTTTCTGATTCGTGAATTAGAATTGCAAATACAATTGAAGACAAGGTTTAATTTTTTTAATTGAACTCAACAAATATAGTGGTATTTATCTGGCTCTTAATTTGAATAATTTGAGCTGTTTTGGCTAAAGCAACCGCTACACACGACAAGGTGTTTCGGAAGACAGGAATTGACGCAAAGCTGTTTGAAAAGGTAAGTTTATTTCATCGTGTAACAAGGCGACGTATTTAAATGATATTTTTTTTGATAAAATGTTTGATACTCGAAGAAGATTGAACTTAAATCGCTATTGTCTGTATTTTCAAATTTTCAACAGCGGTGATAGCAAGACAAGTTTCTTATAGGCCGATTTCATAGTATTTGAATCATATCCAATCTGATGAAAAGCTTGCTTTCGCCCAAATCCGTAACCTAACGGAAAGCTAAGCACCCCAGGAAATTTAGGTTTCACGCCGTTTTGTGACTTGTTATGCGGTTTTGGGGATGGAAAATGTAAATGGCGATCGCCCTCACTGAACATGCCCATTTTCGAAATGCGGCCTCGACACCTTTTTGGGCGTATTTAGAGCACTAGAATATATTAGAAAACATCGGCGGACAGAGAGGCGATATTGGTTTGAAACTTTAGCTTTCTCGGTGCCGAAGAGGTTTTTGCTTTGAATCAGCCAAGTTCCAAAACTCAGTGCCATTAAAACCCTACCTACACAATGGTAAAATGTTAGTAGCTCTGCTAGCTTGCAGTAGGTGGAGGTATTGTTGCCGGGAGAGGCATAAGCCGCACGGAGAATTTTGCCGCTGGTTAATTTTTCCTCTCGCTGCCAGCTGCGCAGGCTATAGCTCTGAGAGAGCCTTGTAGAAAACAAAAACTGGAATTTTCTTTGGAAAGATAACCGGAAAGCTGGCTTTCCCACAGACAGTAACTTTTAGCGCGTCGGGGTGGGGCAATTTGTACTTAATGAAACACAACCGAAAATAAAAACTTGCCAGGAAGTATGAGCCATGATTTTTTCGTAAATACTCTCTTGGTTGCCGTGAAATTATTCCTACTTCCCTCGTCTAAGTAGTGGGTGACTCAGAATGGGAGGCATTTTACCTAATATGAAGCCAGCTGTAAATCATTAAAACATCTTAAAAGCTTTGAACAAAAATGGATTCACCAGTTTCACCTTCGGCTCAGTACATAAAGACGGCTTACTTTACGGTCAAAGGAAAAGTAAGACTCGTTTATTTAAGTTTCGAACACGTGTTAGATGTATCGCCAGAAAGAAAAAGACAGGGTTATTTGCAAAATGAGTTTAACTCGTATGCTGGTGTAGCCAGTCAGGCAACATTGCTAACATCGGAAATTAATTTTTGTCGTGTCACTGAAAATCTGTCTGTTTTCGTTAAAAATGCCAACTTTTGCACTAAATATTTGCTTAGGACCTGCATAATACTGTCACTGGCATCAAAGTGTGCTCACAGAAGATAACAATTATAGATAATTTGAAGAAGTTCATTGTCACATAAGTAAGGAAGTAAACATCTCGATGGGAGGTATTCTGTTTCGCTATCAATTTTGAAAACGATTCATTTTAGACAAAACCAAAACTTTATCGTTGTTTGAAATGCAATATAAACAGTTTGAAATGATTTAATGCAAGTCGAAAGATTTTGATGTCTGGCCAGTTCGTACTGTGACTTATCAGCAGCTGTTTAGAAATAAGTGTTTTGACTAAAATGTAACACATTGCAGGGTGATTTGTGGTGACTAGATTGTCTTGAGCGCATGAAATCACAGAATGTATCCGCGGCTTTGGAATTGGATGATCCTCCTGTGTTGCCTTTCACAGCTTGTGAGTCTCTCGCAAGAAGCGACGGAAATATTTATAGGTAGGTTTTACCTCGTCACAGGCGTTACTAAACACAGGAACGGAACGGAACGGAATATACCGGAATAAACCGGACTGAGGCGGGATAACACCGGAGCGAAATGAACATGAATGGTACCGGAATATACCGGAACGAGCCGGAATTACACCAGAATGAGGAGGAATGACACCCCAAAAAGACAAAACCACATGCAATTCCCTTAGGGAATCACGTGACACAACAAAAGCTGACAGAAACAACCGAAAATCGGTCGCACTATTTTGGCATTTTCAGGTTCATTCCGCCTCATTCCGGTGTTATTACGGCTCGTTCCGGTTTATTCCGGCACCATTCTTGTTCATTTCGTTTCCTTTCGGTGTTATTCCGCCTCATTCCGGTATATTCCGGTTTATTCCGGTATATTCCGTTCCGTTCCGTGCCGTTCCTGGGTTTGGTAATGCCCCCTCGTCACAGGATAATCCTGTTTTACAGTCAAACAGATTGACTGGGAAATCTTTTTTTGGATCTTTTCTAAAATCCGGATGATATGAGGATTTCCAATCGGAAAGAAAACTTCACTACTTAACTGCGTGATTGTTTCGGCCATAAAACCCATGTCGGGGAAAAATACGCTTCGTACAATCCTTGAAGATTTCGTGTTCGTTTGGAAATCCGAAAAATCTGTTAGCAAGGTCTAACTAACTGCAGGTTTAAGCGGACCCATTTAGCTGGGTTTCTTGCGGTCAAAGTCTCGTATTTCTGAAAACGCCTTTATCCTTTTTAAAAAGATAATTCTGGAAGCACTGATGGAGTACTATTAATTTTTCATTTATCCCTTACAATTTCGAGAAATCCTGTTCTTTTCCTTTAAAAAAAAACCGGGTAACTTCAACAGACAACACATGGAATAAACTGCATAATAGCAGCTTCGGCTCGATATCAGTGATTCGAGTTTGCAAAACTGAAATAATTAGCAACTATTCACCGAAGTGGAAGTGGCTAGTGGTGGATATTTACCGAGCCGCGAAGTGGCAAGGAAAATATCCATCACTAGCCTCCGACACTGAGGTGAATAGTTGTTTTAGTATGTACTCAAACAGTGAGATAGAGCGGTTTTCAATTGAGTGTCGAAAGTAATTAGCGAATTGCTTTGGTTTTGCATCTACTTCACTCAGTGATTGGTTCAAAGTTCTCGCGTAATTTTTTCAACCAATCAGAAGTGAAAC
>NC_090876.1:18088668-18093668 GCF_036669935.1 Montipora foliosa
AAGCGAGAAGTGCCCACAATGCAACATTGAAAATTGGCGTCATTTTGTCCCCGCTTCATGACCCACGAATTCAAACCAGCAAAATAAATTTTAAGCAAAATTGGCAGGTCGCACGAGAAAAAACTGTATTTTAAAGAGACGTTTTCGTTACCGTAGCCGTCGTCGTTTCTTATATAAACTTCCTATAATTAGATTGGAACGAACGACCTTTTAGTAAAGATGTAGAAAGAACGATTTGCTGCTCTATGCTTACCTTAAAGTTGGTCATTTCGCGTTGTTGTGTTTCACATTTCGGGAAAGAAATGTGCTAAAATGTATGCCTCATTTGAAGAACTTCCCTCGACCATTTTTTTTTTTTTCGAATTAATAATATACATGGAAAAATTTATCCATTCTGATTGGCTAAGAGAACTGCACTTTCCAGTTAACACAGTGCAAAAAGAGGTAACAAACTACGCGTTCTGATTGGTCAGTGAACAAAGAAACTCGGATATAGCCAATCAAATGCGAGCCCTGGATGTCGCAATTTTTGCTTGATAGGTTAATACTATAAGGGATAGACGAGAGGGACATTGGACATCTCGTGACAATTACGCGATGCACGTAGAGTGCAAGGTCACCAACGTGATATTCCCATGCACCGTCCTCAAGTATTTCGTATAGCTCTGATCCAACAGTGTTTAATTCAAAGCACCCATTTTGAATAGCGATGATCTACAAGTATTTATGTCTAACACCCATTTTGAACCGGTTAGCTTTCAATTTTGGTGATGGGTATCAATTTAAATATTATGAAAACTCGCACTTGCTCATATGCTTGCTCTAGTGATTATCAGTGATGCAAATGTCGCTTGTGGTCCAGATTAAACCTTATCGACCTTCATGTTCTTTAGAAATCTTGGAACTTAATAGAGTGCTTTTTCAAATTAAATATGCGAGAAAAATTTTAAGTATTGAGTTAACTTCATGTAACTAAAGGGGAAGAACGAAATAATATATGAAATGAATCATATACTGAATAGCTTGTGAACGCAGATGTATTTCCGGAGGTCGTTTGTCTCCCCTGGAGAGAAACAACTGCCGGAAATACGTCTCCGTCCGCAGGCAATATACTGAACTGCGGATATGGAATCAAGTAAAGCTATCATCCTCGCAGTTATGGACGCAATTTTAGCAATTGCGTAGAGAGGAGCCTGAGAAATTCAGGACTTCAACAGGGTTTGAACCCGTGACCTCGCGATACTGGTATTTAAGTCCTGAATAACTGCGAGGATCATAGCTTTACTTGATGAAATGGAAGAGGACATTTCCTTCTCGTCTATCCCAAATAACTCTCACCAGCGTGATATATGTGCGTTGCTTCTGCTTAATTAACCAATTTTTTTCATGTATATTATAAATAGGTAATCACAAGATTTTTCTCGTGCTATTTGAAATAAATGGGCACTTGTAAATTTTTTTCAAAAACACAAATTGCACTCACCCCACGAGCTCGTGTATTTTTTTGTTCGTCTTTGAAAAAAGTTACTCCAGCTCATTTATCCCAAACTGCACTCGAAATCATTTGCTTAGCAATGCTAAACCGATAGTGTTATTTTTAATTGTTTTGACGTTGCAATCACCATGGCCGTGGCTGTTGTCGTTGCCTTCATTCCATGTATGTATCATGCCAAAAAACCAGTTAATCCGAAAGATAAAACAAAGCTCTATTAACTGGTGTAAAAAGTCCCAGAGTCTTCATTTGTGTCCTGCTGGCAGAGCGCTTCATTCCTTAGGCGCCCTTAGGAAAAAAGTGTTAGTATAAATACTCCCTAGGCTTTATGAAATAACAAATGGGCAAGTGTACGATGCGCGGGAAGATCCAGTTGATTCTCGTGGTCGTCTTCTGCCCAGTCAACAATTCCAAGCCGCAGTTGCTTTTCCCTGCTCGTGGAGTTAAAAGTGTACCTAAACTCAAATATTTTTCGTTTACAATATTAATCTTCTCACCCAAAGCAAAGATGTTTTACTATTCTTACCTTTCGCTTTTTATGTGTCGGACAAGATTCGTAAAGTTATCAAAACTACAACCCTGGACAAAAGTCTTGGGACACGAGCTAAATTGGCTTAAAATAAAGACCATTTATCATACAGCTTCCCTCGCCCCTTTCAATGTTGATTGGAATCTGGGAAACATTCGGAAATGCTGCAGTTTGTTTCAACATTGCTTGGGGGAGGAAGGGGTGTTGAGTGGAGGGGGGGAGGGGAGGGAGGATGATGAGGGGAATTGTTATAAAATATCAGGTAAACCTTTAATGGTTTAATGGTACACGGCACAGAAAAAGCGAAATTTTGGGTAACAATGGTGACATATTTTTGCTTTGGATGTGAAGATTTATCTTAGGAACGAAAAATATTTTAGTTTATGGGCACTTTAAGCAAAGAGACGTGATCTTGTAGAGTATGATATTGTTATGTTCCAAGTGACACCTTGCATTATGGAACAGTGGACGGATTGTGTACGTTCAATAAGCCATTTCTGTATTCATCACTCTACAATAGTTGTAATTAACGGCTCTTCTCTACTGTTACACCCCAATTGAATACTCTCGTTGCTTTCTTTCACAGTGTCCACTGGCCATTCCACCTTTCGCTTGCTCGCCTACGAGCTGGAATGGAATGTAGTTGCTGCATCTTTCTTCTTGCCTGACCCACAAAATCCAGGAGATATTGATATAAGTCTTGCGAGCCCAAGCTTAACAAGGGACGATACTCGACTCGCGATCGTGTTTTGTCCCGCTTGGGCTGTTAGCAAGTTGATTGACAGGGTTCAAAGTTATAAAGTTGACCCAAAAAAGTGGACGTGGATTTTTTCGGACTTCGGTAATAAGGAGGTAAGGTCAACAATTTGATGTTCTATCAGAGTGGGGTCCGCGGGAAGGGGGTGGATATAAGAAATGTTGGGACCATTCGCGCTTTTCCCCCTCCCCCATTACAATGTTTCAACATTGTCTGGGGGGGGGGGGGGAAGAGGGGCGTAAACAAGGCAGGGAAAGAAGAACACACGTTGCTCATATAACGATGGAAGCATTTACAGTAAATTCTCTACTTTTCGCCCAAAATCATTGACAAGTGTTCCGAAGTGTTTTGACCCGGATTGTAGTTTCTTGGACCCAGTTCTCCCGCCGTCCTTACATTTGTAGGGACCTTAAGCGAGAACGAGGACGACGGCTACGAAAATGTCGTTTAAAAATGCATGGAAAGTGTGTGTCCACATTCCAAGAATAAAGTTGGTGAGAACGGTGTGGATATTTAGAGAGAGAAAATAAACAATTAGACAGATGTAGCTTACCTGCAGGATAATTCTGATTCTCCAAGTATAATGCGTAGCACCAAGGATTTATTATGCACATTTTCGCCACCAGTTTCCAGGCCATCACGGTTCAAAGCAATTGTTATGCAAATTTTCCCCTTATAAAAGGGCAGTGTGAAACGTGAGAAGTGTCTTTTGAGCGGGTAAAGTGTGAAAGTCACGGTACCAGGCGGGAATAACAAAGGTCTCATGGCAAGAGTTGGCATCCCAAACGCATAAGGGTGGGAGCTGAATCCTTGGTGCAACGCATTATACTTGGAGAATCATAATTATCCTGCAGGTAAGCTACCTTTGTCTAATTTTTTATTCTCCGTCGTATAATGCTACGCACTGCAGGATTCATTATGCACTGTTCAAAGCAGCGTGACTTGAGCACCAAAAAACACAACGTGACAGCTCATTGCACACGCGTTTACTCAATAATTCGACACATCGAACTACGGGTTATCCAAAACCGCACTGGCAAATGAATTACAAGGAGCTACGTCCTTCTTATAATACTTAAAGAAAGTACCAGAATTCTTCCAATCTGCGGTACTCAATATTGTATCCAGGGGAACCCCCAAGCGGCTTGCTTTCGACGTAGAAGCGCTTCGAAAGCTGTGACCTGTGTAAAGGGACGAATCAATTCCCGCCAAACCGAGAACAGTTTTGAGCCATCTTGACAGCGAGGAACTTCCAACCGCCTTGAATGCTGAACACCGCGAGATGAAGATTGAATCTGTACCAATGGAATTCCTTACTGACTCTGTTCGACTGATATACGTCTGGAGAGTAGTGTGTGGGCACAGTCTACCATTCGACGTGTTCTTTGGTACCATGATTGGTGTCGAGCTCTTTCCCGGTCGAGATGTTTTCAACAGTCTTGACACAATGTTCAACATCCCAAGTGCCATTATACCTCGAAACTGGGGGGCGCACGTTAAACATGCCCTTCAGCAGCCGAACTATCAGTGGGTGTTTTCCAATAGGTCGTCCGTTTACTGGAAACAACATGCCCGACAGAGCTGACCGGTAAGGGTTCACTGTGCTGTACGACTTGCTTTCGCCAAACTGGTCAGACAAAAAGCCACACACCGTCCCTGCAGTCTCTTGTGCAGGATCTCTCGTCCTTTGCTTACACCAGCCAGTAAAGCACCACCACGCCGCCGAGTACTGCTTCCCTGTGCCGGCTCTCCACGCTGATAAATTCCACGCGGCCAGGCGAAGAGACTTCCTCAGCGGATGCAGCTGCCCTGACTGGGGCAGGATCAACAGCGTCTGCCACTGGGGTAACAGAAGTGGTCGGTTGATTACCACCTCAAATATTAGAGGAAACCAGTGGGCCGTCGGCCAATCTGGAGTTATCACAACCGCCCTTTGGAACTTCTTTCACTTTCAGTTTCTGCTGCAAGGCTGCTGCCTAAGAAAATTGTCCGGGAGCCCTTCGGGCTTCCAACATTAAAAGTTAGTAGCCCGAGTCATTTTATCAAGAGCCCAGAGTTAATTAATTCCAGCTGGGATCCTATTTACAAGAGGCAAATTATTCCATAAATTTGGAGCAGCTACCATAAAAGATCTATCTCCTAATGTCTTATACGTTTTAAAATTTACATACTTAAGTAAGATTCCATTGGAATTGGAACGTAACCTATATCTACCCTCATTC
>NC_090876.1:18101168-18106168 GCF_036669935.1 Montipora foliosa
CGCGGGTTCAAGACCAGGTACTACCTGGTTCAAATTCTTGGAATCCCAGCCAGTTGGGATTCTTAAAGTTGTACTTCTGTTGGTTTCATTGGCCTTGAAAAGCCCCAGTTCGGGTGTGGTCAATTAAGTGTGTAGGTACGTAATGTACAAATGCTGTTGGCCTTGGCGGATGATAAAACGACAAAATCACCTATAGGATTCTTAGGCCCCGGCTACACGTTGTAACATTGTTAGAAGAACACGTCCCAATATTGTTATAAGAACGCTTCTAACAATGGATAAGCACGTAACATTGTTGGAAACACGTCGCTTTAGTCCACCTCCGCCATTTTGGATTGCTCATGGTTCTCGGATTGGAGACTGGGCCCTTAACTCTGATTTGTCTTTGCAATTCAACATAGACAAGCTTCAGCATTTGTTGTCTGCTGGAGAAAAAAATTGATCGAAATCAAAAGATTCTTCCAACAAAAAATGTTGAACAAACGTCATCAAACATTCATGCTACACGCTCTAACATTGCTGATCCAACAATGTTTGAACGTGTAACCGGGGCTTTACGCTAATCGACGTTGACGACACCTTAAAAAGCGACAACAACGATTCGCGCGCAAAAACAATACCTTCGCGCTCTCTACATCATGGGCCCTTTCTTTGCCGTTCTTTTCGTCCAAATTTAACGCTTTGTTGAGGATGTCAACACACAGACTGAGATAATTTTAGTCTCCTTCTTACCATCAACGCTGTCTATGTTAATCTAATTCATGGACATTGGGACATATTTGACAGGCGGGGCGAGTTGGAATAATCGAAAATTGTTGCAATAATACAAAGTCCTGGTGCTTGAGGTCGCTTCATCGCAGGATAGGTCAAGATCTAAAAGAGCATCTGTGTCATTTTCAAGGCACACTGTTTGTAACAAGCGGCTAAATTAGGGTGGCGTTCGATTGAGCATATTCCCGGCGAAATAGGAATACATGGAATCTGAAAAGTTGGAAATTCTTCGTTTTTGCGGAGATTCACATTCGAATTGTCAAACACCTGCTAAAATGCTATTTTAAACTGTTTAAACAATCTTTATTATCCTTGTTGCTTCAAAACGCCAGACACGCTGTTTTAAATCATCACTATACCGTATTCTAATTCCGGAATAATAAGGTCAATCGAACGCACCCTAAATCACCAAAGGACACTATTCTATTTAATTTGCAGGTTGGAGAGTGGAATGAGGAAGGAGGCTTGCAAATGAACTTGAATGCGACACCAATAGTGTGGCCTTCAGGCAGCAATAAAACACCGAAAGACATTCCGAATGTCCTTCAAGGAAGATTGCTTAGAATAGCTACGATAGTGGTAAGATGGGACAAAACTTGTTGAGGAAATACCACACCGAGATTATGTCTCTTTAGTATAATTACATAGGTGATTATTGAAAATTAGTATAATTTTCAGCGGTGAATATAAGAATTTAGTGTTATATTCAC
Source organism: Montipora foliosa (assembly GCF_036669935.1). Lineage (NCBI taxonomy): Eukaryota > Metazoa > Cnidaria > Anthozoa > Scleractinia > Acroporidae > Montipora > Montipora foliosa. The sequence goes on from NC_090876.1 coordinate 18,102,650, forward strand.
CGCGCTACCCGGTGAATATAACATTTTGGAGGCGCGGCTGCTAAGCCAATCAAGCACTTTTCGTGCCTTTTTATCTTGTTTTAGCCCGTTGTTTTGCACTTTCTTGATATTCACCGCTGAAAGTCACACTAAAACAATTATTCGCCGAAGGCGAAGTGAATATTGCGGAATATTTACCTCGAGTACGTCTCGGTAAATATTCACCAATATTCACTTCGCCTTCGGCGAATAATTGTTAATTATCTACGTTGAGTAGTTGCCCTTCAGGTGATTATTACGCGATAATCACCTGAGATTAGAATAGGAAATTGGAATGTGAGAACAATGTATACTGCAGGGAAATCAGCACAAGTTGCGAGAGTGATGAATCAGATGAAGATCCAAATTATGGGAATAAGTGAGTGCCGATGGATAGGAGCAGGTAGAATGCAATTGGGCTCATATAAAACAGTACTGTACTCAGGACGAGATGACGATCAACACATGCAAGGCGTGGCGATAATGATGAACCAAGAGGCAACAAAGGCAGTTTAATTGACAGGTCACCAATTAATGCATGAGAGAATAATAAAGGCAAGATTCTACTCTAAGTTTGTCAAGGTTACGATGATACACGTGTACGCGCCAACCAATGATGCAGATGAGCAAACGAAAGAAGACTTTTACGGGAAAACTACAAGACGTAACCGAGCAGGTACACAATCATGATATGTTAATCATCACTGGAGACATGAATGCAAAGGTTGGAAACCTTGTCAACGGCCTTGGAAGAGTAATGGGACGACACGGACTGGGCAAGGTTAATGATAATGGAGCAAGACTGAAATAATTCTGCAATTTCAATGAAATGGTTATTACGATGGCCCAGGAGGGTCACAGTCCAGTTTTAATTTTCACAGTCCAATTTTAATTTTCACAGTCCAGTTTTAATTTTATTCACTGTCCAGTTTTAATTTTGTGACTCGTCACCAGCACTCTCACAGGTCACAGGTTACAGGTCATTGTTTACCAATACAGAAAGTATCCTAAACATTCATAAAAGCTAACCTTAGGTCTACTGTGACTGTGAAAAATTAAAACTGGACTGTGAAAATTAAAACTGGACTGTGAAAAATTAAAACTGGACTTTGACCCTCCTGGGCCATCGTAGGTTATCACTGGGACAGTTTTCCTCACAAGGCAATTCATAAGCAAACCTGGGTGTCACCCGATGGAAGAACAAAAATTTAAATAGATCACACTCTGGTTAACAGAAAATTTAGAACATCAGTGTTAGACACGAGGGCCATGAGGTCAGCAGATGTGGCCAGCGACCATTACCTTGTACGATCAAACATCAGATTAAAGCTCAAAAGAGCACCGGTAACAAAGATTACCAAGAAGAGGTTCGACACGTACAAACCCCAAAACCACGATATACACAGAAGGTTCACCATACAGCTGAATAACAGATTTCAGGCACTAACAGTAGAAGAGCAAATGACGGATGAAGGAGAAGAACAAGAAGACCAAGTGGAAAGGAAAAGCGACATAATGGAGAAAGCTTATGTCAAAACGGCAGAGGAGGTATTAGGGTACAAGGTAGATCAAAGGAAAGCCATCAAACAGAAGTTAATCAGTGCAAGATCAGAGAGGCTAAAACAGAGATGGCAAGATGAATACGGACAAAAGGATAAGGAAGTTAAAAGACAGGTTAGGGTCAGGGCGAAAACGCTCTATGACGACTTTGAATGCGCAGTAGTGGATGGCCAGGATACAACGGAGTGGTTAAGATCAAACTGGAGTGAAACAGGGTTGTAACATGTCAGGTTTACGTCAGGTTTTATGTCAGGTTAGTCGTTGATTGGATAATAGGAAATACATTGCAAGAAGGGAATACTGGAATAAGATGGAAGTTCAATACAAAGCTCGAGGATCTCGACTTTGCGGATGATATAGCCCTTTTGTCATCGACCAGGCAGCACATTCAGACTAAGACCGATAAGCTGGCCCAGGAAGCAGGAAGGGTGGGACTGAAAGTTAATGTAGACAAATGTAAGCTGCTCCGAATAAATTCACGGAACAATGATGTAGTAGAGGTAAATGGGCGAGGAATAGAGGATGTTGATAGATTTGTGTACTTGGGAGCTACGGTTTCCAAAAAGGGTGGAGGTACTGAAGACATCCATAACAGAGTAGTTAAAGCGAGAGGGGTATTCGTGAGATTGTAAAAGAACTGGAGCAGCCACAGCATCAGTCGACGAACCAAAGTCAGGCTATATAAGACACTAGTAAAGCCAGTCTTGATGTATGGCTGCGGGACGTGGAAGATGAATAAATGTGATGAAAATAAAATCGATGTCTTCCAAAGCAGATGTCTTAGACGGATATTTAAGATACGTTGGCAGGAAAGAATTACAAACGAAGAAGTCCTGAAGATGGCTGAGATAGAAAAACTCAGTGAGGACGTGCGAAGGAGAAGATGGAAATTCATCGGCCACATCATGAGGAAAGAACCAAACAATGACTGCAGAACTGCATTAACCTGGGCCCCAGAGGGGCGGTGAAAACGGGGAAGACCAAGGACAACTTGGAGAAGGACGGCGGAGAGAGAAAGAGAAAAAGCGGGATGGGAGAACTGGAGTGAGGTACAAATGGCAGCGGCTTACAGGGATGGTTGGCGGGCTGAGGCCTTATGTGCCACATGGTACGAAGAAGATAGGTATCAGGTGGGTAATGATCACCTCAGCGGTTTTTTTTTCAAGAACTGGAGTGAGGTACAAATGGCAGCGGCTTACAGAGATGGTTGGCGGGATTGTGTTGAGGCCTTATGTGCCACATGGTACGAAGAAGATAGGTATCAGGTGGGTAATGATCACCTCAGCGGTTTTTTTTTTCAAGAACTGGAGTGAGGTACAAATGGCAGCGGCTTACAGAGATGGTTGGCGGGATTGTGTTGAGGCCTTATGTGCCACATGGTACGAAGAAGATAGGTATCAGGTGGGTAATGATCACCTCAGCGGTTTTTTTTTCAAGAACTGGAGTGAGGTACAAATGGCAGCGGCTTACAGAGATGGTTGGCGGGATTGTGTTGAGGCCTTATGTGCCACATAGTACGAAGAAGATAGGTATCAGGTGGGTAATGATCACCTCAGCGGTTTTTTTTTTTCAAATTGGCCGCAAGCCGTTTTGTCGAGGTGATAGACGAAAAAATTATTTGTTTTAAAGAAAATGCATATTTTTCAAATAATAACATGGGTGACAAATCTCTCCTTAATTCTGGCGCGAAATTTCAGCGTTAATTTATAATTTAACATGTGAAATTACAATGTTGCCATGGCAACTTTTCCTACAGTGCCAAAATGGCGTCTTATAAACGTAATTTGTCACCCATGATATTAATAGCTAATCGAATGGTATATTCATGACATTAGGGAATAATTTCACTTGCGTTTTGTCCAAATTATAATTTATTATTTGATTTTCGACAAAACGCAAGTGAAATTATTCCCTTATTTCACTCGTCACCATTTGATTACC
>NC_090876.1:18116168-18123668 GCF_036669935.1 Montipora foliosa
AAGTTGAAGAAATATTTATTTGGGAGAAGAAAGCGTCACGCTTTTCGCTACTCGAAGACTATTACTAATAGTCCTCTAGTAGCGTGGCCAATCAAAATGGAGGATTTGCATTAGTCCACTAGTTGGGATCACTCGCCAACAAACAACATTCAACACTATAAAAAGGTCGGTTTTCAACTTTCACGTCAAAGCTAAACATTTTAAAATCAAATCTTAGGCCTAAATCATTAGTCTAGTTTAGGCCTAATTACTCTTCAGCAGCGCTGTTCAGAGGTAGACTTTAATGTTTTTTTTGAGAGGCGGCGTCTTGATCTTCAGTGGTAAAGCGGAAAGAGGCGGTTCCTATAGAGTAGAAACTCTGGGTTAAAATCCAATCCACGGATATGATTTTTATTTCCTTATTTTCTCTGCTACCGCAAGTCCTGGGATACAGTGTCCAAAATTCACGATAAAAGTGAATCAAAGCAAATTAACAATTCAGTATAATCGTGAATTCATGGTCGAGAACGTGTTGCACAACCATAGGTATTAGGATCACTCGCCAACAAACAACATTCAACACTATAAAAAGGTCGGTTTTCAACTTTCACGTCAAAGCTAAACATTTTAAAATCAAATCTTAGGCCTAAATCATTAGTCTAGTTTAGGCCTAATTACTCTTCAGCAGCGCTGTTCAGAGGTAGACTTTAATGTTTTTTTTGAGAGGCGGCGTCTTGATCTTCAGTGGTAAAGCGGAAAGAGGCGGTTCCTATAGAGTAGAAACTCTGGGTTAAAATCCAATCCACGGATATGATTTTTATTTCCTTATTTTCTCTGCTACCGCAAGTCCTGGGACACAGTGTCCAAAATTCACGATAAAAGTGAATCAAAGCAAATTAACAATTAGGTATAATCGTGAATTCATGGTCGAGAACGTGTTGCACAACCATAGGTATTAGGATCACTCGCCAACAAACAACATTCAACACTATAAAAAGGTCGGTTTTCAACTTTCACGTCAAAGCTAAACATTTTAAAATCAAATCTTAGGCCTAAATCATTAGTCTAGTTTAGGCCTAATTACTCTTCAGCAGCGCTGTTCAGAGGTAGACTTTAATGTTTTTTTTGAGAGGCGGCGTCTTGATCTTCAGTGGTAAAGCGGAAAGAGGCGGTTCCTATAGAGTAGAAACTCTGGGTTAAAATCCAATCCACGGATATGATTTTTATTTCCTTATTTTCTCTGCTACCACAAGTCCTGGGACACAGTGTCCAAAATTCACGATAAAAGTGAATCAAAGCAAATTAACAATTCAGTATAATCGTGAATTCATGGTCGAGAGCGTGTTGCACAACCATAGGTACAACTGAGAAACACGCGCGAGCGCATTTACTTGATGTTGATTAGTGCCTTTTGTTCTAAAAACATCCTTAAATGAACCGCAAGCTACTGAGTTTGTGTATGCCTCTTGTGCTTATGCTTGCGTCGCGAGTGAAAACCCGTTTACACTGGTCCGAACAAATTTTTTGCACGGACAAAAACATGCACGGTTCCACCTTGCGTTCACACGGGACCGGTGGAACTGGACGGATTTTTAAACGGCTAAGTGTGCAAGTTTGGGACCTAAAAAGAAAAGCAGGTCAACTTTTTGACCAGCATGGTTCTGATATGGGTACGGACCCTTGAAAACAACCGAAGCGTGCAAGGTTTTGCACAGTTAGGATGATTAAGCCCTGGAATCTACACCAATAAAAGCAAGGTGACACACAGCCCTTTAAGTGGCAGCTTTAAGTGGCAGCTTCACATGCCATACATGTGGTAAACAGGATTGGGAACAGCAAAACTCTTCTCCCACGGCAAGCGTGTGGGAAGGTGGATCGCATTAAGAGATCGGTATGTCACGTAATTAATCTGGAATCTACGTATGTTTTTTTTTTTGCTGCTAAGCAAAAAATGTTCTAAGGTCGCAATTTGTTAAGTTACATTTCGCTCTTTTTAAAATCAAATTTGACACAAAAGAAATGAACAAAAGCACAATACAGATATGAGGAGACGAGCGATAGCTGCCGGGCATCGCTATTTTAGCCGGATTTAATCCGGCTAATAGCTGAGCTATAGCAGTGCACGTTTCCGCAAATGGCCATTGCCTCCAATCTTCATCGATCGAGGCAACCTACACATTCGAATTTCTTGGTGAACATGTACAGCTTACAAAAGAACCGGCCGTGGAAAAAGTCACGGACCAGGGGCTCGTTTCTCGAAACACCCGAATGAACTTTTCGGGCCCGAAAAGACATTTGTGAAACTGTCATCTGGTTGTTTTGGAAAGCTGATCTTTTAAGATGTATTCAGGATAACAAGAAGCAGAATAACTGTGAAGTTTGACGACTTAAACCCTCTCCTTTCGTGAGATACAGAGGGAATTTTGACACCCGAAAAAGGCCCGAAAAGTTTCGGGAATTTCGAGAAACGGACTTAAGAAAGACATGTTTGATTTCCCGCGTACTGCACTTAGCTACAACGTGATTGGCTAAAAGCATTAGCTTAACGAATCACAACAGAGATGTAAACAAATGCCGCGACTGGTCTCAAGATTTGCGCGGATCCATGTAAAAACCATGCGATCTGTAACAGAATTTGCACTTTTCCATTTAAACAGGCGGTTTAGGCAGGTACAAAATTCGTCCGTGCAAAAATGTGTCCGGACCCTTGTAAACGTAGCCTTATTTATACTTGTCACACGCAAAAAAAAAGCAAAGAAACAACTGAGCAAAATAAAGACGTTCTCGATTCTGTTTCGTAGCTTCAGGGTATGTTCTTAAAATTCTGGTTAATCTCAGCCGGAACGTTCTTACAAAAAGGTTCCAAAAAAAAAATAGTTTATTGCCATTTTTGGGGCAGCTTTTGTTTTAAGATGGGTTGCATCAGGGTAGGCCACTTTTGCTTTTCCAGCCTTTCGTACGAGAGGTTTTTCTCCGGTTCTCCCCTCTCCTCAAAAACCATGCAATATTTGATTTAATTTGAGTTAATTTCGTTGTGACCGTTCCCAATTAGTGTTCTTGTGCTAAATCCATTGACACTTAAATAAAGTTGTTGTTGTTGTCGTAGCGGCGGTCTTCTCGTCCCTCTCGGCATTCGTTTACCTTATACCGGCGCGAAATCGCCGTCAGACTCATGTCATTTCGGAATGAGTTCATTCGGTACATAGTCGAAATAATAATAATAATAATAATAATAATAATAATAATAATAATGATAATGATAATGATAATGATAATGATAATGATAATGATAATAATAATAATAATAATATCGGTATCGACTGAGTAGAGATGGATAACCGAGAACCGGGATGAACTCGAACAGTCGTAACCAATTCAGTCCAAACTTATATCAGTTCAGTCAAGTTGACGATTACGCTCTCCCCCTTCGTCAGATTTTAGGCCTAAACAGTTAGGATGGTGTTAAGAAGGAAAATTGTTGGTATGCCTGTACACGCGCACATGCGCAGTCGCTTTTTTATCTAGAGCACGAGGTCTTATTGTACTTCTGTTTTCGAGTGTGACAAAATTAAATCGTTCAAGTTTCATCGACTTTATTGTGGACTCTTTGTTCTGAACCAATAATCCTGGAGAACGGATGGGAAATACTTTGTATTGAGTCCCAAATCAAATGGGAAAGGGAAACATGGTACATGTTCGTTGCCGTGACTTTAACATCTTCAGTTCCCACGGCCTACTCCCGTCTGACCTTTTAGCTCAGTCGGTAGAGCAGTGGTGATCTAACCCGAGGGTTTTTTAGTAAGCTCATTTCAGTGTTTGAACTGGTTTTTAGGTGACGGAGTTCAGATGATGACAGTCCAAAGCATGCTGGGAGTGTTCATTCTTCTGGGTATCAGTATTGTTGTAGGATTTTTTATCATGATCGTGGAGAGGATCTACGCCTCAGCGAAGGAAAAACACGAAAAGGTCAGGAAAATCAGAGTTGAAGATATCTACTTATGTAGAAGAGGATCTATTTATGTCTGTAATTCAGACTTTAATTTTGGCCTACCGCGAAAGTAGAATCCCTTGGATTGTTTAGAAGCTTCAGTTTCAGGTCTCGGATCAACTCTCGCCCCTTTCTCGTGCTCCCCAAACACGAAGTAGATCCATTGCCAAAACATGGTTGTTAGGGAAACAGAAACAACCCCCCCCCCCCCTCCCCCCCAACTAGATGCACGCTCGCATTGTCGTTAGAACCTCAGTTTTGGTGATTTCACTTTTTTGTTGGACGGAACACCGCAAAAAAATGCTTGAAAATCCATGCAGCCATTTATTTTTTCCTGTTTTAACCGATGATAGTGCACGGGGAACCATTGGTTTTGGTCACCGTACAACCGCCCGTGGGAGGCGCGGTGGCCTCATGGTTAGAATGCTCGACTTCGGATCGAGGTGGTCCGGGTTCGGGTCCTGGCTGAGGACATATCGCGGACGTAAGTTGAGCGTTCATCGAAGTCAGCTGGGTTTTTTTTTAAAGTTTACCGCTGATCAGGTACTGGGTTTCGGTTTCGATTGGATCGCAGGCTCAAGCCAGGTTAACTTATTGTAAGAATAAATAACCCGGGAGCTCCGCTAATCTAAATGTTGTTGTTGTTTTGTGGCGTTTTCGATGACGCCGACTGTGTCGTAGATCTTACGGTCCCCAATATCTGTAGAAAGACCAGCTTTCTAAAATAGGCAGATCGTAGTTTAGCAGTTGGCTTTTCGGGACCGGAAAGGTAACCTACTTGAACAAGTAAACAAAACGAACAAACAAACTTGACTTGGGACCTGACGTGCTACGTGACCTTTAACCTGTGGCCTGTGGGGCATGTCTTGGACCCGCCGTATCTATTATGCAGGGCGAACCGTATTAAATTTAACTTTCTTTCTTTTCCAACAGCGACGTCGAGCGGCTTTCGACCGCTTTTCCGTAGACCCCAGTGAAAATCTTCAAAGTACAGATTTGGAGCTACAATATGGAACTGACAGCGACAAATCACTGAAGGACACTCAATTTTAGTTTGCTTTGCTCATCAAGGCAGTGCAAACCTGCCACTGAAGTAACTCGAATGAATATAAGCTCATATTAAGGAGCGTTAAATTACTGGAAATTTTACAAATTAACATTGAGATCGGCGCCGTCATTTGGGATTTTACGACGTTACACCGTCATTCTTTCGTTGGGGAAGATAGATTCTATCATGACAACCAAATGGCGACGTAAAATAAATAGTGATGACCCTACGAACACATTTAAAACGCATGCTGAAAGTTGAGATAAGCTCAAATTTGCTATAATTTAACGTCACGGCGTGGCAACAGTAGATATAAACTCCCCCGTATTCTTTCTAGGGAAGTCGTGTTACCTCCTCCCCACCAACCCTCGCAGAACAACTTTAGTGGGAAATTCAGAGTAAGAACATGGCGGGTATAGACCACTTTCATAAATGGCGACCAACTTTACATTCCTTTATATTTATGTTAATTAGACCTACTGCCCTCGTTTTAAAACAAATATTCTTTTGAAATTTGCTCGTCGTAGCGAGGTTAGTAGGGCTTATTAGCATTAAAACAAAAGAATAATTTATTTGGCCGCCATTATGAAAGAGGTCTATAACGGACTTGGGAAAATATTTGCTTGGCAACGGGGACAAAGACAACCAAACATCAGAGTCCTACGTAGGATTCGAACCTACGACTTCCGTAACCGGCCGGAGGCTCTACTGCAGGAGTTCTAGTAGCTCAATGGGCAATCACGTCCCCAGAGGCCGCTTATTCTTCCGGTCAGCATCAAGAACGCGGACTCTGGCCACTTCCAATTTATGCATCGTCGTAGCAATCTCGTACCCAGAGTCCTCGGTCTTTTTGGTCAGCGGATGAGCGCCCGAAGAGACTCTGGGATAATTGGGCTATTTTTGTGATTGGTTGCTTGCATGACGACGGCAGTCCGACAGGAAGTCGGTAAGTAATTCGCACTGAAACATTTAGTAACGGTAAGTAACAGCAATGAAACTAGTTTTAGATTTTGAATCTCGCTCCAAATTCTGGGGCTTCCGAATTACTTCCCGACTTTCTGCCGACTTCCTGTCGGACTGCCATTGTTACGCAAGCGGCCAATCAAAAATATAGTTCAAGTCCATTATCCCAGAGTCTTTCCGGGCGCTCACCCGCTGACCAAAAAGCCCGAGGACTCTGGGTACGAGATTGCCGTCGTAGTGAAGGTCCATTTTTGTAACCGTTGACAACCACTGTTGTTTCAAATTTTTGAGCGTGCGTAGACGAGCCGGAAGTCCGTGATTTGCGGACGTCCTGCCTTGGAAGTGGTCAGAGTTCGTATTCTTGGTGCTAACCAAAAGAAAAGAGGACTCTGGGGACGAGATTGCTGAATGGGGAGAGCTATGTGGCCGATGTTACGGAGTTTCGTAGGTTCCAATCCTGCTCTGAATTTTCAGTTACCCTTTCGCCCGTTGCCAAGCAACTAGTTTCCTTATCCTTCCCTCGGGCGCATTATATAACGAACTTCTTTAAAAGCACTTAATTGATTGATAATCTTTGGACAATGACTGGATCGTGGTTGGACAGGACGCCTCGCAGGTCAAACCTGTGGGAAAGGAATGTTGCTTTCCGGTAAGGGGGTGTTTGTGGGGAGGAGGTGAAATACTACTTGCCTAAAAGCGACTGCATTCGAGGCTATAGTAGAGGTTACCTGCAATCAGGGTGAGCGTGTAAACAAGGTTAGAAGGAAAACAAACAAGCAAGCGAGCAATGAAGGTAGACCAAGCTTTTCTCATTTACTGATTATACCGTGTATCAACTGAGCCCATTCGTTGATCCAGCTAAAACAAGCCCGTATAAAGCAAACATTGTTTTGAGTATCATTTGTTTCAGTGTAGACTAAGTTGTCCAAATTTACCAAGCAGGAAAGCTCATTGGATATGGAAATAAAGGGCTGTTGCCGAATAACGGGAGTTCAATGAGCGCGACTTTCTTTGTCCCTTTTTGTTTGTTGTTTTTTTTGTGTGTGTGTGTTTCCGTTGTACTTCCGTTTGTTGGTTTGCTTGCTTTAAAGCGCCTTTTTCTTGGGAATGGACTTGGCAACCTCTAGTTCAACGAAGCCATTCATTCATTCATTGTTATAGCCCATCGAATCTTTCCAGATCCATCGGGACGGGAATCACTCAATATCGCCGGTTCACGGCATCTGTAAATAGTCGGTCCTTCTCAATGTTTTGAGTCTTCGAAACCTGGTCAATTAGTGGAACTTTCTGGTAGGAACCACGCTCATCTAGCGTGAATAGTAAAGGAGGACATTATCAATTTTTTGTTTTACATCCAATGCAAATATGTCATTCGCTGGCTATGCTCGTTCTCTTGGTAGGAGAGCTGTTTGCGGAACAGGCAAGAGCCAACTTAGTTCCCAGGGTCTCTCTTCTTCTCTCCGCTCCGTGGAGCGGAGGACTCACGATAGAGTTCCGAAACTCTTGTTGGGTAACATGTTAG
>NC_090876.1:18126168-18148668 GCF_036669935.1 Montipora foliosa
GGGTTTTTTACTTTTATTCCATGTATTCCTATCCGGAAGACGGTCAATCGAACGTACCCTAAGTTACCTAGCTATGAGTAGTCCCTTCATATTCCAACTTCATTGGATTATTATTTCCTTTGGTTAATAAATCATTTTTTTTCTAACCAGGCTTAAATTAAGGGCCAGATGCAGCCACAATTGAATTCAGTCTCTTGCTATTGTACGTATAGTTTCAGAAAACTCAACCCTTTCATCTCCCTCAGTGAAAAAGATCTCCAAAGCGCCAGGCCATACATATTTTCCTCTTCGATGAAAGAAAGCTTTACCTGACGATCCAAAATAACGGGGCTACGAAATAATACATGGTCTTTTGATGAGAGGTGATAGGTAGAAAAACCCCATAAAACAACTTCCTTTGTTTTCCTTAACCAATTGGCAAAGGCTCTTACTGAGCGGCTTCCAAAGTACAGGCCTTTCCTTTGTCGCTAAGTGAATGCTTTGAAAGTCTGACGCATTCGCAGCCAACCAGAGGCCGAAGCAAAAACAGCCGTGACTTGCTCGCTCGCGTTCAGTCCCCGCTCTTAGAGCCCGCACACTTATTTGCTTCGACCTGTGATTGGCCTAATTATTGACTGCCTTCGTCTTTCCGTTGGCCAATGTCCTTTCTCTGGGTTAAATTTCCGACCGTCGTTTGAAACCACTCTATGGTATTCTAAGTCAGAATACTAATTATTCAGGTTCTCACGCTTTTGTCAATCAGCATCTAACGGGGTGAATACGACGATTTCCATTGCTCATTGCTCATTGCTCAATGCAACCGCGAAATACTTCAGAGGATAAATTACGTTTTTATGCTAAGAGGTAAAAGGGTTAAAATGCACTTGCGCCACTGCTAAATTATCAATTTTTGTCCAAGATTCTCTTAATATTAACGCGTTATCTTTATATTTGATATTAAGAATAAATAACACTCTCTCTGACAACACAGCAGAGCAGCTGCTCGCTGCTGTCTCATGCCGATCAACAGCATTATTACCACATTGTACAAAGCAGCCATGGCGCTGACACAACAAAAAGAAAATACATGCAACACTTTAAGGTCCTGCGATGCTTAGCGTGATATGTGGCGTGACAAACGCTAAATGTCACGCTAGGTGGTCATCACCGCCATGTTGATGATCACGCTTCGCAACATTACATTGTTGTCTGTTTACTTGATCATTGGTTGCAAACTACCTATAACAGCTACGCTATAGTACCATATGAAACAAAAATTATTTTTAACAAAATGCGCTCAGTTTTTTAAGTAACAAGTCACCACAGCAATAGAAGCGACATTGAAAACATTTTTCGAATTTAAATTCGGACATCTTAAAAACAAACAGGGTAACTCCATTTTATTGCTGTTAAGTGATTCGCAGTATAACTTCAAACTCTGCGACAAAATATATAAAATTCTGGATAGGATTCAGATCCAAAGCGCAAGGTGGCTCTCAACCCGCTCCGGTATTTTTAGCTTCGCGGAAAGTTTCATTTTGGCTTGCTGTTTATTTTCCAGAAGTAAAAAATGAGGGTCATCGACTTCGTCTGGTAGATATAAGCGTTTACAGAAAAAATATAGGGTGTTTGTAATTGGTTTTGCTGTTGCCATGGCGTCCTATAGGGTCAAAAATATGAGCGCATCTTTTTTAGAAATTATTGGTGTTTTATAGGGTACCATAACATTGCTGTTAAGTGAAACTGTGCTGTAGATACAATTCTTGTAACAAGACCGTCTCTGGTTTGAATCACCTTAAGTTTCCTAACGGCAAGCTGACACGAATGACCATAAGTGGCGCTATTTCGGTTGTGAGTGGGCGGCCTTATTAAATCGGTTTTTTTTTCGGTTAAAACAAGTCTCCTTTTATATATGAATACATTGATTCTGTAAGCTGAGGTAATCTCGACCTAAACAATCTCGGACTTATCTAAAAAGGCCGCTTCTACCTCTCTACGGGCATTTGTTTAAAATGCATTTACCGTGAGAATTACATCTTGACGTTTTGAAAACAAATAATTTTCAACACACCTAACCCTACTTTGCAACCATCATTCAAAACTTACGATGTGATTGGTCTACAAATATTAGGGAGCTTAAGCACGCGCATTTTTGAGACGCGGACGGCAACTGGAAGAGAACATTTCGCGTGCCAGGACAGTGGTGTCTCCCAGGATTTATACCAATCATCTCTAACGGAGAAAAGATACTTAGCAATGTAAATGTGGCTGTGTGAAGACAAGTTCAAAGGGAAAACAGCTCAATTCCGGTTGCCGTCCGCGTCTCAAAAACGCACGTGCTTAAGCTCCCTATTATTTGGCAGCTACGTAAGCCAACCAAAGGCGGGACTGTTTGCATGGAGGAAGGAGGAAAGGCCAAAGAGGAGATTATGGGGAACATAAATTTCCTCACTTTTCTCTTTTACTGTTAACAACGTAATTCAGGGCGTAACAAATCGATTATTCTATAGTCGACAAAAATCGACCGTTGTCGATTAAAATCGATACTGATCAATCGACAAATATGAAGTCGATAAAAATCAATCACGCGATTTCTTGTGATTATCGATTTTGATAGAATTTCAATTTTGATCGATTTCAATCGACAAGTATTGAAACATCAAAAACGACATTTTGCAGAAGACACGGTTCGTTTAAGCCGTACAGGTTTCGATATGGATTTTTTACTGCCATTAACTTCCTAGCCGATTGATAATCTTGTGATTATCGACTTTTAACGACAACTGACAAATGTCTAGTATTATCGACTACGTTTTCAATGATCGATTTGTTGCGCCCTGCGTAATTCCAAATGAAACGCGAAATGGAGTTGCAGTAACCGGGAGAAATCGCAATGAAGCAACATGCAAACCTATAGCTTGCTCAAGTGAAGCAGGAGAAAGATCCGTAGCGCAGGTAGCTTACACAGTGTAAGAATGGCCTTAATGCTAGCAAGATCCACTCGCAAGAAGAATTAGGTGCTACGTAGAACCAACAACAACGTTCTGTAAGTTAAACTGACAACAGAACAGGTATGGCGTTGGGTATTCGACCATCTATCCATGCAAACAGCCTTCAACACATGACATCGCACTTTATACTGTTACGACGTTTTCTTCAGAATGAATAAGCGGTAAGTGGAGAATAGACCGTATTGATTTTCTCAGTATTGGACTGGAACTAGCTTGCAATGGAGGCTAATACAAACACATTTTAATATATTCCCCCGCATTAGCCTCCATTGCAAGCTAGTTCCAGTCCAATACTGAGAATACGAATACGGTCTATTCGTCAAATGCCAAAGCGGTCGGCACAGATAAAAACCGGTAGTACCTTCAAAAGGTATCGCGCGAACCTGAGGTTCTCGCTTAAAATCGTGCAGAGGAGAACTTGACTCCAAGAAGTACGAGCAAAAACGCTGAGTTACGTTCAGAAAGCAAGAAAGTGAATGCAACCGTATCAAACCAGACTCACCTTCACTTTAAAAACGAAGCCAAGAAGTGTTTGCCTTTAGTGCATAGCGCGATTTGAAACAGTTAAGTTATAATATATTCTTTCAAATTGTCCAAATGTCTTCCTCTTAGTTGAGATAAAGAGTGTGTTGACTTTAAATCTCACTTTCCAATTCTGGATCTCGCACGGGTCTCTTGAATAAGAAGAAGGAGCTTTTTACTGGTGGCGGTCCTTGGAGCATTGGGACTTGATTCTTGTGTGTTATCAGAATCTAAAGAAAAGATCGATGTGAATAAGAAACTAATGAAGAATTTGCCGCGTTGAGTTCCTTTTCAAAATGAGTTCAGGCGCCAAGTCATTTCCATGAAATTTATTTTCGCTCAGATTAAAAAAGTAATAATATACAAGGTGAAAATTAAAGCTTGAAGTTTGTTGGAAGGTGCACGGAAACTAATGTTTCAAATACACACCACCTTAAAAAATTCCTTTACGCTATGGTCATAGGCCACATTCAAAAACACTATAATATGTTTTTTGTTTCAAACTTACCTGATTAGAGTGTAATGTGAAGTACTACTTTTCTACCCCATATGAACCATGTGAGCGTTAGCCCTACTATACATGGAAATGAGCCCACACAAGGACAGAGAAAAACTCTGACCCGGGTGGGAATTGAACCCACGACCTTCGGGTTAGATCACTGCTGCTCCACCGACTGAGCTACAAGGTCAGACGAGAGCAGGCCGTGGGAACTGAAGATGTTACAGTCACGGCAATGAACATGTGCAAGTACAAGCAAGTGTGTGGGCCCATTTCCATTTCTACACGGCCAACGTTTGCAAAAACGTAATCCTTGCTTGCTTGTCGATTCGCTCTGACGAAGGGCTAACGCCCGAGACGTCGGCTTTTAGAATCTCTGTACGGTGGCCAATTTACATTATCAACGATAAAACTAAATTTTTGTGTACTACTTCCCCACCGACGCAGCACCACAGTTTCTTTAGAAGCTACCCCCTTTATTTATTCTTAAAAGTAGCCTATCGGATCTGAAATGACTTAATGAATAATCCAGATCGTTAATAAGGTGTGCAGAAATTTGCTGGTCTCTCTTACCTCTGCTGGAGGCTGCATCCACGGTTCTCCATCAATTTGCATTGGAAACAGTCTCTTAGTTCTGATAAACAGAGAGTACAAAAGAGATATCCGATCATAGAAGGTTGAGAGAAGCAGTAATTAGGGAGCTTAAGCATGCGCGTTTGAGATCCGGACGGCAACCGGAAGAGAATATTTCGCGTGCCAGGACAGTGGTGTCTCCCAGATTTTTATATTAATCAGCTCCAACGGAGAAAAGGTGCTTGGCAATGTAAATGTGGTTGCGTGAAGACAAGTTAAAAGGGAAAACAGCTCACTTCCGGTTGCCGTCCGCGTCTCAAAAACGCGCGTGCTTGAGCTCCCTACTAATTCCCACCGGGGCCCTCACTCTCAATCACCCCGGGCATTGTTAAGTTATGGGAAACGAGGAGACTCCGGAGGTGAGAGGGAGCAAGAGCCCCAGAAATGCAAGCGTCAAAGTCACAGCTGCGGAAAGGAGGGTCGTTGGTCCGCGAGACCTCCAGCAATTCACGAAAACACCGAGTACATGTGGGGATTGGGAAACTCAATTTATATGCGGGAAAAGTCAGCGGCGTAACACGTGACCGCCAAAAACAACCGGGCCCCGGTGAAAATAGAAAACAGCTTTTCACTGCGCGGTTTTGTACTCCCCTGAAGTAAAAAATTCCGATTTTTAAAAGGCTGAAAAGCATAAAATAAATCGGTATGGCATTTTTTTTTGGTTGTTTTTTATCTCAAAAAAAAAAAAAAAAACCACGACGTTTCACTTGGGTAAATAAAAAAAATCTGTCATGTACACTTAAAGATTTTTCATGACACAACACCGAGAATCGAACGCTATTAGGTGAAAGGCGACAGGCCATTTCCGGAAAAAAATCATATCTGCCTCCTCTTCAAAGCGAGTCTAAGCGCGAAGTTTTTCTTACGAAAATTAGTTTTTTTTCCATATCAACGACGAAATGATATATGAAATGCATCATATATGAACTGTGGTTATGAAATCAAGTGAAGCTATGATCCTCGCAGTTATGAACGCTTTTTTTTGCAATTGCGTAAAGAAGCCTGGAAAATTTTGCGCAATTGCAAAAATTGCGTTCATAACTGCGAGGATCATAGCTTCACTTGATTTTTTCCATATGTAAAGTAGAACTAATTACCATCCCAAAAACTTCGCACTTAGACTCGCTTTGAAGAAGAGGCAGACATGAACTCGGCAATGGCCTATTGCTATGACTACTGCGATATCCCGCAACCCGTTACCAAAATGTAGCGGTCGATTTGAGGACACAATGATGATCGCAAGTTGTTACGACTGTGGTTACCTTATTGTGATGGATGAGCCTTGTGCCAGTCTCAGCCCATGCGTTCTTACACCCGCGATAATCTGTCCCACATAGAGAGAATTTTCAAGTCCAACAACCTCCAGTTGTCCATCTCCGATGTCTAAAACAAACCAAATCACAAGTTCAAACCTACATGATAATACCAACTTTATTCATCCAATACAATGAAAGGCAGATATACCAGAGGTTAGCCCTATACGAGGGTATCCGCCTGGATGTTACTGATCTAGAGCCGATTTTGATGAGGAAGGAAAACCGGAGTACTCGGAGAAAAACTCTCGGAGTCAGATTGAGATCGACTGAAACTCAGCCCACATACGACCTCGAGGCCGAGAGTTGAACCTGGGTCACAGAGGTGGGAGGTGCGGAACCACTAAGCCGGTTGGCATTAGATTCCATCCACCAAAACCACCCTGGCAGAGAGAGAGACTGAAGTTGAATTCAAACACACTTCGTGACGCCTTATACGTAGTACTTCGTGTCAAGCCACCTTCACGTTAACATTTAGAATATCTATACAGAAAGTATCCCAAACATTCATAAAAGCTAACCGTAGGCCTAATTAGGACTAAAGAAAAGTTTCTAGGCCTAGGTTAGCTTTTATGAATGTTTGGGATACCTTCTGTATAGATATCCTAAATGTTAATGTGAAGGTGGCTTGACACGAAGTACTACGTACAAGGCGTCACGAAGTGTGCTTGAATTCAACCTCAGTCTCTCTCTCTGCCAGGGTGGTTTTGGTGGATGGAATCTAATGCAGTAAGCCATCCTGACTCTGATTGAGCTTCATTCCATTTCTTATCTTCATTCGACAAAGGAGCAAAAGAATGAAGAAAATTCACTTCTAATTCACAAGCCTCAAAGGTTTACCTTCAACCGACAGGCTTTTCGACCGTTTCAACGACTCGCAATGCCTGTATTAGGGAACTTAAGCATGCGCGTTTTTCAGACGCGGACGGCAACCGGAAGAGAACGTTTCGCGTGCCAGGACAGTGGTGTCACCCAGATTTTTATACTAATCATCTCTAATGGCGAAAATATACTTGACAACGTAAATGTAGTTGTGTGAAGACAAGTTAAGAAGGAAAAGAGCTCGCTTCCGGTTGCCGTCCGCGTCTCAAAAACGTGCGTGCTTAAGCTCCCTAATAACTCATCACCACAACCAGTTCTTTAGGCTAGAAGCATGTTAAGCTTGCTGATGAAAATGACGACGATAGAGAAGATTACGATGACAACGGTGGAGTTGACGACGATTTTGATAATAACGATGATGACGATTATTATTATTATTATTATTATTATTATTATTATTATTATTATTATTATTATCATCATCATTAGTATGATTATTATTATTATCATCATTATTATTATTATTATTGTGATAATTATTAAGATGGTGCTGCTACTAATGATGATGTTGATGTTGATGGTATAGAGTAAATTTTGTATGAGATAATGATGGCCACAGTATCCTCGAGGCTTTTAGCGCGTTTTGTCAGATTAAAAAAACACTACCCTTTTTTCGGGTAAAACGCGTGAAATTGAAATTGACGTTTCGGCTGTACTGGTGACAGCCTTCGTCAGACCAACACAGCCGAAATGTCAATTTCAATTTCAATTTCAATTTCAATTTTACACGTTTACCCGAAAAACGTTAGTGTGTTTTAATGATGGTGATGATGATGATGATGACTATGATAAGAGAATAGGGACAATATAAACTTCGTCTGCTTCTTCTGTCCAACACAACGTTCCCTGAAGGAAAACCCACACCAAGAAATAACGGTCTCTGCAACACAAATCAACTTCACACTCAAATTTCTCCATTACTGGGCTCACCTTGCACTGCCCAATCCAGATCATTAGCTCTACCTCCGCATTTTGCTCGAGATTTTCTGGCTTTCTTTTTATCAGTTTCACCCCAGAGATTCGCTCCACCGTACACACTGGGAATATTGACAACAGCAATGCCTTCCAGTTGAGGAAGCAGCAACGGTTCACCATCACACTGAAAAATACCAAAAGCAAATGAATTACAATCGCCACGATTCAATCAGTCACAATTACAAAATACTTTGGCCTTGATCTTCAGGGTGAGACCCTTGCTCCTTCTCTACCCAAACTATTGTTATTTTTGGTATCTTGCATTTTTGGACAATGATGTTGACATGAAAATGTAGTTGACTGACGTTTTCACATCCGAGGAGGAAATAACTTTCATATGAAAGGATTTTCAAGTTAGTACCTCCCACAATAAAAAGATGACACGTCTGATAAACTATTGCTAAATATTGTCAAACTGGGCTAAAACCCGGCTAAAAGCCAGTCTTCCTGATGGGAAAATGAGGTTAAGATAACGTTGAAAATGCGAGAAGGCGGTCGCATAAATAGTTCACAATAACATTTTGATTACCTTGGGCAAACTTCACGCGGGGCTATTCAAGAGAGCAAAAATAGGCCATTTTAGAGTTCAGTTAACGGCTTCCTCTCATGTCGTCAAATGAATGAAGGGGGTAGTTTCTAAAGAAACTGTGGTGCTGCGTCGGTGGGGAAATAGAATACAAAAATTTGGTTTTATCAACGGAGTTGATAATGTAAATTGACCACCGTACAGAGATTCTAAAAGCTGACGTTTTGAGCGTTAGCCCGTCGTCAGAGCGATTCCGATTCGTTCGGACGAAGGTCTAACGCTCGAAACGTCAGCTTTTAGAATCTCTCATGTCGTCAATTCGCCGTGTACTATGTTGATAAAATTGCTTAGTTGAACAGGTTACCCTGTGGTGAGGACTCGCCTTCCACTAATGTTTGGTGGGTTACCTGTGTTAGCTAAGTTCATTGGCTCTCTCTGTCCTTGATCTTCGCTTACAAGTTCGCAACTTTCTACAAAACAGTACCACAGAAAATGTAATGGAGGACTACTTACAATGATCTCAATCTCCTCGTGTAAATTCTTGCACGTAGCTGAAAGAGTCTCGGATGTTCCACACTCGAAATACCGGAATTTGTTCTTTAGCCTGTAGGCAGAAAAGTCTCATTTAACTAGACTTAATCAATAGCCTGTGTCCCTGCGAACACATCGGAAGGTCTGCGTTTTCAAACAAAATATCACTCCTGTGGAAGGAGGAGCTTAAAGCTTTAGGAAGTATTTTAAAAAGAACGAGTTCCAACCTGCTGTTGAATTTCTCAGGATTCTTTTCTCTTTGTAAATGAAACTTGAGCGCCACAGATGCATCCTAGAAATTAATGATGATATATCAGACGAGTAATGTAAAAGGAAATTGATGAATTGCGGGCAGTTACAGACGTAATCACAAACAAAAACGAGACTCAGGTGTTGAAACCAGACAACAGCTTATAGAGAGGACCAATCCCCAAGAGTTACCACGTGACTTTACTTTCGACAGCTTTTGTTTTCAATAGGCAATTTCGGAAAATACCATAATAATCTTTGTCTGTCCCCCCAAATTTTGCATAAGCATTGTTTTTGTTTTCTCTTTTGGGGCCATTCTAAGTCCCACGAGAAAGTGGAAACAGTTTTTGGTATTTTCCGAAGTGGCCTATAGAACCACGCATCGGCTCAAAGTAAAAATTAGATCGGACGGGCGTCAGTGGAGCCAATATTGTTTCTTGTTTTCACGCTGCCACATTTTTTACGAATTATTCACCCCCCATTGATGAAAGGTTCATTTGCTTAGTGGATGACACAGGCTATCCTTGCACATCAAGAATACCGGTCATTGCAAACATTTGCAAAAGAAGCAATTTAATGAAACAGGTTCAGTTTCACGCTACTCCGGGTTAAAATGAACGCAACGTAAGAAGTTACAGCTCAAGACACGACGTTTCGACACTGCTGCCTAGTGTCTTCTTCAGGGGTCTGGATCTAAAGCTGTTTTACAAGTCCTTTTAGAGCGAGTTTCAATCGAGTGTCGTAGTACCAAAACCAAAGTAATTACTTTGGCCAATCAAAAAGGACGGAAACAATCCAGTAAACCAATCAAAACTAGAAGTAAAACTCGAAAAGTGGCGCGAGAATTTGAACCAATCACTGAGTGAAGTAATGCACCAAAGCAATTTGCTAATTACTTTCGACACTCAATTGAAAACTGCTCTATACCTCACTAATTAGCGTCAATTCTTATTAATGAGGTGCAAGTAGGTGTTAAGTAGAAGACCGCCATCATCGCGGTTCAAAGTAGAATGGGTTTAATATTACTGTGCCAAGCGTTGATAGTGATAATTTTGGATTGTTCACCTGGCCGCTTTGTGAACGGTTATGTGAACTGTAATCTGGAAGCAAAATGTTCATGAAAAAGAAACAATTCTGCTCTCTCCGGGAAGCGAATTTTGCGCACAAACGGGGAAACATTTCGGGAAGAGATGTTTCCTCGTTCAAAAATAAATTTTACGGAGATTACTTACCACTCCAATAGAGAAGTAGTTATTGATGATGTCTAAGGGAGGTGGGTCGCCACCAGCGTCTTCTGTACTGGTTTGCGAGAACGAAACGGACCACCTAAAAAATGCATTACAGTACCACAAATGTAAATAAAATTATTCTTTCAATGTTTTCTCTGCTTTGTATTCCTACGAGTTCTCGAAGGCGTCCATAATTAGGATGAGCGCGGAACTTGAGCAAGCTAAGGGATTGGGAAGGGGGGACAGCTCATTTCCGTTTTCGGTGGCCCAAAAATTCGTAAGCTCCCTTCAAAGCGGAAGTGAAGTATTTTTTTTCCTTTTTAGTCTTTCTGACGCTTATACCTCTTAACGACGAATAGAAGAAGAAAGCGTTTGTTTTTAAACAAAAAGCCTTGCCACTGCTCTCTGATTGTTAGAGTTGCACGCTACGTTCATTTTACAGACCCGGTACGCGGGTTTGGGATCACATTGCCATAACAATTGCATTTTTGCCCCAGACGACTGACTATCTATCTGTAGTATCTTTAAGTAGCGTAGCTTTGTTACAATATATTTATACAGTAAAACCTTGCATACAAAATCAAGCTTGAAATACAAACTTCTCGTCCTCCCTGCTCTCACGCATGCACGATAATGTCCCGCACATTTGCCGTCCTTTTGTCACGTGATTACACGATGACATCACTACACTAACCCCCAACCAAGCCCATCTGTTACCTTACTTACTTAAGGTTTTTGATTACCTGTCATGGTTCACATGCCCAGAAGAACGAAAAATAATCTTCTAATGATCAAACTAGGAGATCGCTTGGAAATCCCCACATGTTGCACATTAGCATTTTCACATTTTTCTTCGTTCGTATAAAGAGCGTGATACTCCATAAGTAAAAGGCATTTTCAGTTATCTGGTTACTGACTCGCTTGGGGAAAAAACGATTTTCTGGTTTTCGAGAAGACATAACTTATACAGGATATTGAAAGAGTTTTAAATTAAACCACAAGGCAGTAAGACGTTAGAGTAAGTACCTGTCCAGACTTACAACTGAGCTCTTTTGAATTAAACTCAACACTTTGGATAAACTACCGCCTTCATAACCTAAAATGACGAAACAACAGGAACAGAACCTCTGTTAGGCCTTACGGTCTCCAAGAAATAAGTAAAAATACACAAAAAAATGAGTACTTCGTGGCCCCATTTCTGTTTCGTCAAATTCTTCCTCCAACGAGCAGGCATTACTAAAAATACTTAAACCAACTCTTATATCACAACCCCATTGCAATCTTGCATAGTTTTCACACCTGAGCTGAGCTGTTGTATATCTTAAGCGTCTCAATCCGATCGTAATGACAACAAGCTCTTCACAACCTGTGGCCGGTTTCTCGAAGCCTGGTTAGCGCTAACCGTTGGTTAACAGGTATCAAAACCTATAGGTTTCCATGGTATTCAACGCTGGTTAGCGCTAATCATGCTTCGAGCAACCCGGGCCTGATGGCGAATTACCCCATCGCTCAAACTGTTAAAAGGTTTCAAAGCAAATGATAAATTTAGCGAACACTTCCTGGACAAAATGATCCACCGATCCCGTCACACATCGTTTTATGTTAATTCGTCTCACTAATGAATCATAGCCTGTGTACAGCCGCCCGCTCTCCGAAAAAAAAAAATCGGTGAGGAGCGTCTGTGATTTACCGTTGATAATCGTGTTCCGGAATAATTTTGCACACATTATTACGTGATCTACGCTGACCAAAATTTGCGTGGCTCATATTTCGTTGGAGCTGAATTCTCAAAATGGTGGTCAATGAGGTAGATTTCAAACGTGCATTGAAGAGCGTCTCCGATAGTTTTAAGATACCTTGGCTTTATAGCATAGAAGCAAAGGAAAGGATGTATTTGCAAGCCTTCCAACCGGGTACGGCTCTGATCTTCAGAGCAGCACAGATCGTTGCCGATGAGCTGTTATTTTCCTCGATGTGTTCACATCTCAAATCTTCCAGGGCATTACGCTTTGTAGATTGTGCTTGAGAATGGCTAGGCTGGTCCGAGCAAGGCGTTGGGATTACACTGACTGGTAAGGAATAGCGGGAGACGTTTTCGAGTGGACAATCTTTTGAATAGTGCTATATTCACTTCGTGAAGAGCGCTTTCGTTTCTTTTGCGCTGACAACAATTCCTACAAATGTACGTCGAATCGATTTCCACTTTACACTCCATAGATAACAATTCCGCTCGTACTTAAAAAGAAAAACCTCTTTGACAATCAAAAAGATTTTTATTCGTATTTTGTACCGTGCTCAAAGTACACACGAACTCATCGTAAAATCTCTCAAGGTGGTTCTCACGGTGTTGATGTGGAGAAATAAAAATAAAAGCCAATCAAAACTCGTTGTTTCAATGATGTAATGATCGATGGGTAATAACCAATCAAATCGTTTTCCACACATTCCAGGAAAAATCACGTGGTATGGAACACGATTATCAACGGTAAATCACAGATGCTCCTCTCCGATTTTTTTTTTCGGAGAGCGGGCGGCTGTACACAGGCTAATGAATCATTTCTAGTACAACCAACCCAACCCTATAAAGCCCATACAGACCATAACCCTTCTGGTGTCAGCCCAACCACCCTACCCTGAAGTTTACTACGTAAAATGATATAGCAATTGTGTATCAAACATAAACCATGCATAACTCTTTTCTCCAGCTTCCCGACAAAAGTGTCCTGAATCTAAATGGAGATCACTGTCAGTTTTATACTAATCTATTATTGTTAATTGATTTCCAGTTATTACCTCCTCCCCATTTTAGGCATCTTGCTAAATCATTTCCCGTGCCTGTAGAGATAGAATTTGTTTAAAAAATGAGTATTTGAAATTTAAGATGTAAAAAAAAAAAGCCCCAAAATAACAGACTTGACTTGAGGCTAACCATGCGCTTTCTCAGCTCACCTCTTTAACAGTTAAGCAATCAAGTCGATGGGGAGAAAGGAACGAAAAGGAAAGAAACTTTATTTTAAGCGTCCAGTCGTTCCGGGGGTAACCCTGCGATGTACTGGCATCCCATCCAGGGGGAAGTAGAAATAGTCCTAGTCGCTTCATGCTACAGAAACCGGGATAAGCTCCGGCCTCACGGGCCACTTAGCTCGTAAGCAGACTTTACCTTTTTACTCCGAGCACAAAAGCAGTTAACTTAAGTCAGTACTCACCAAGAGGTAATATAGCCACCGGGGGCGGCATCTTTATCTGCATTTTATCTAGTGAAACACAAAAAAACATTTTTTTTTTTTCATTTTATGACTCTTCATCGCCATCCTCTTCCTCCTTATCATCGTCATGAGTACCTTCTAAAAATTTTGTCTTATAGGACGCAAGTTTTACGGCTGCCGTGTCACTATTTTCATCCCAAATGACATCAACATCATCATCATCGTCACTATCAGTCTTTTCTAAAATCAGTGCGGCATAAATTGCAGGTCATATGACTAACATCCCACTCTTTCCCTCCTAAAAAAGCTGTTACCATCTCTGGATTATACAGTAAGACATTTGTGACATGCCTCTTTGTATACATGTAACACCGTTACGCTTAAAAAAATTTGATCTACAGGTAGACTGAAAAATGCCTCCTTCAGTTTTGATCCAATTCTCTTAAGTCTAAGCATTATATCATTTTATAGGGCAGGCCTTGGATGTTCAAAAGGTGGATAGCTTAAGCGATTTTCGTAGAGTTAATCCGCTGGATAGTGATTTACCTGGTGGATAGAGTTATCTACTTTTTGAACAACCGAGGCCAGGTGTTTTAGCTTTGTTAGCAATTTAGTTCTGTGACTAGCCAAATGAGTCAAGGGATCGGTGGTACAGTTGTATTAATTTAGGTGACTCACCGATTGTTGCCAGCACCCAACCAACTGTGCCATCTCCCCCACAACAAAGAACACGAAAATCAGATACACCTTGGAAGAACTTTAATCTGAAATAAAACAAAACAGCTACAGGCTTGGTTAATCTTAAAACAATATTATTTTATTGTTATTCTATATGCTTTAAGGTGATTGCACGATGCAGTTATGACCTATGCTGTCAGTCGTTATTTGACTTTGCAACTGTGCGGTGCACTTCAAGTCAAAGACCCACATTTCACCCTTGCACATCACTGATTGAGTCTCCGGGTAGCTCAGTAGTTAGAGCATCCAATTAGATCACAGAGAGTCGTCACGTGGGGTTCTGTTCAAATCCAATCTGGAACTCGGATTTTTTTCGAGTTTCCTATGGATGCAATTTCACAACATTCCTATATCATTCAAACATTTGCTCATTAGGTGGTTGGTTGGTTGTCGAATCTCAGATAATTAACAATTAGACCCGTACCCTTGCGTGGCCCTTGAGGGCGAAGGGTCTAATTGTTTTAGTATCACCCAACTAGTCGGACAGAAAAGGAAATAATACAGTTAGCAAATGCAAGTTAAAAATTAACAACAGGAACGTTTCTTCAAATTGAGATTGAAAACTATATAGTTTTCTATATACGGTTTTTTGCTGTATGTATCACTGTTATCTTCTTTTTATGAAACACAATCTATACATATGAAATGCAAATAAAATGTTGTTCTTTTTTAAATTGTATGTTGTTCACTTTTTATTTCGGAAAAAAGGCACGATTTGTGTTCCCCGATAGTAGCGACCCCCCGAAAGTAACGAGCCCCCGAAAGTAGCGACCTCCAAAGGCTGCTAATTCCGAAAGTAACGAGGGTCGCTACTATCGGAACTCTACGGTAGTCCACTAGTTGGGTGATACTAATATCCTTTATACCTTATTTATTGCTGGTAAGCTTTAAAGTGCCCCAATAAATTACTAGTTATCGTCTTTGCAAAGAAATTAGTTTACGCTCTGCTCATAGTGCAGATAATACATTTGAACTTGAAAATGGTGTGACGATGTCACCAAAACGTCGTTCTTTCCTATCGCTACTTTTTACTTGTTTATGCTCATAGAGTGCACTCTTTTTCAACATACCCAGGAGTGGGTCCACCATCTCCAAGATTGAAGACTTGTCTTGGATTAAGTAAATACTGGAATTTGTGCATCAACCTGGAAATCGATTCAAACAAAAGTCAGAATACACATGGACACAGACTATTGGAGGAAAAATCTACTAAATGCGTGAAATTTCTCCAAGGGGTGGCTGACTCAAGAAAATTTTCCATCCCTCTGGCCACTCTTTTCTCAACATTTGGTAAACCTTGGGCCAAAGGCGGTAAAAAACTTGCACTTTACATTACACTCCAATCAGTTAAGTCTGTTGAAATATAAGTGATACACGGTCAACGTTTGCAAAAACGTAACCCTTCCTTGTACTTGTATATGTTCATTGCCGTGACTTTAACATCTTCAGTTCCCACGGCCTTCTCCCGTCTGACCTTGTAGCTCAGTCGATAGAGCGGAGGTGATCTAACCCGAAGGTCGTGGGTTCAATTCCCAGCCTGGTCAGAGTTTTTCTCTGTCCTTGTGTGGGCCCATTTCCATTAGTAGGGCTAACGCTCACATGGTTCATATGGGGTAGAAAACTAGCACTTTACATTACACTCTAATCAGTTAAGTCTGTTGAAATATAAGTGTTACACGGCAAACGTTTGCAAAAACGTAACCCTTCCTTTTAAAAGTGTCGTTTGCTTGTTCTAAAAAAAAATCCAACAGGTCCAAAAACATGTAATATTACAGAGAACGTTCACATCTTGAAACATGTCCCTTTTGAAGATGTTATTGCATTCTAAATATCTTGCAACAGAAAGCAAGATTCCAGCATTTCAAGAAATGCACACCATTCTGTTCTCTTCTATTTCAACAGACAGAAATTATAGGTACGTATGGAAGGATTGTGGATCAGTGATCATTGTGTGGGAAAAAAAACAAAAATATCAAAACACCACCATAAATAATTAATTTAATTAATTTTATACCTTGCACCTTGCCGGCCACCACTTTTAGGGTTAATGAACACTGCTAACGGATGTGTGCCGTACAGGGGAGAAATCTATCAAGACAGTAAGTGACATGTAAATATTCATTCAAGAGTTACAATTCACATATTTTGACCGTGTCAGATTCCCCCCAAAATCCATGCTACAACAAGTTGCAAAATTGTTGCGACACTTTCATGAAAAAACACCATTTCTAGCTTCCAGTACCCACCGTACCTAGAATTTAGACGTTTCCCACTTCCCCTCCCCTCTCCCCATTTCAAAGTTGACTGATTAAGTTTCCAACATTTTTTGTCTTGCTAGCAACACTGATAAGGAGGGGGGGGGGGGGGAGGGGGGCTGCAGTGTGAGAGATAATAGGTAAATTAATAGCGCTCCAAGAAGGTGAAGTGTCTCCACTATTTTTGCAACTTGTTGTAGCTGCCAAGCATTTGTCAAAACAATGGTCCTGGTCCTGACGAGATTTGAGCCCAGACCTCTGAGCACCTGACTCAGGTGGATGCTTTACTCCTTGAGCTACAAGGACTCTTAATAGAGCAACGTGGATTACTTGGTTCAGATACATTACGACCGGGCTCACAGCTGTTAACTGCATGTTTGACAAAGCCAATATGTAAAGGTCATAAGAAGCAATGCATTGAATGACCTTGTGAAGAAATACGAAGGAGTTGAAGGCATACAATCTTTTTTTTTCCTCAGAAAAAGTCAGTCCTTAATTGGATAAATTAAATTTACAAGATTCCAGTGAGGCCCTACCCATTTAGTCACAAGAACTCTTAGGGGAGGAAAGACAATTCCGTGCTTCACATCATCGTTAACTTCACTGACCTGCATTGGCATTCCCTCAAAATTGACGTAAGAGTTTGCTCTTTTTCTGTGAGCTTCAGGGGTAGAGTTGTCCGTTTTCCTGTTCTGTAAAAGGTGAATTAAATAAGGAGAAGAATAAAAAATGATGATTAATTAACCCTTTACCTCCTAAGAGTATATAAGTTCTGACGGTTGAGCCTGTGAATAAGACAGAAATTGATATTTCGACGGCACGAGAACAGAAGGGTCTGGGTACGATTGGTGTAAGGCATGATGGGTAGCAGGTTGTCTATGAAGTGTCCGTTCATCACGTGGTGAGGCATTCTAGGCCTGCATCAGTCCGATTAACTTTGTTTCTTTTATAAATCATTATTATTTTGTAACTAGAGGTCCTCTACACCCTGGAAGGATCGTGGCATTGCATTGGATCGGGGAATACGTTTCCAGTTTTTTCCCCCACGGGGGTTTTTTGGTTTTTCGTATCCGGCGGTGTCACAGGGAATCGTTTCCCCGTAGTCAATTAGTTGTTGTTATTGTTCCACATGTAGGTAGTTCATGCTTGCTGCTGGTGCGAGGCCGAAAGATACCAAAATAAACCTAATGGATTGCATTTGTCTGTGTAGTGAAGTTGAAATGATACCGGTATTTTTACACAGATCCTATTCCGCCCAATGCCAGATGGTTTTAATTGCCAAAATGGGCCGGTTGGGGGGTGGAAGTGTTAAGGTAGCTCAAAAAAGTTTCGAACGACACTTTCCAAACTTTCAAGTAACGTTCTTATTAGAAGATATCAGCATTACTGTATTGATCATGTATTAGCAATAAATATTTTGGTACCAAATGAAACACTGATTATTGCTGAACAAGATGTCATTATTGTGACGTAATCTGTCACTGGGGCAATGGGCAAGCCCAGTAAAAACACCCTTTATTTTGTCTTTAGTCGCTTATTTCTGAAAAACGAACTAGGTGACCCCCATTTTTTATTTCTGAAAATAACCAGAAGGGCAAGATGAAACATTCTGCAAAGCTTAAAAAATTCTGTAAAGCGGATTCAGAGGCACCTCAATTCTGTTTTTTTCAAGGTGTTTCTGATTCTGCATTACAGATTGTTTTTAAAACTTTCCCGAAAGTTTCATCTTGGCCTTTTGATCACTTTTCACCAACGAAAAAATAGTGCGTTTTCGAGATATGAGCAGCTAAATCCAAACTATACAGTGTTTTTGCTGGGCTTTCCCATTGCCAAGGTAACTTATTGCATCACAATAATGACCACATCTTGTTTGGAAATAATCGGTGTTTCACATGGTACCACAACATTGCCGTGACGTGATACAGTGTTGTGGTGTCATTTGTGTCAAAAAGAGTGTCTTAGAAATGTTGAAACTGTTTTGAGCCACCTTAAGTTGAGATGGGTACACTGTATAAAGATACCAAACCACGCTATTTCCAACCCAGGACTAACTCCAAGAGCCTTTCTCTCATCAACCCTGAAACCTTTTTTGGTCTGAAAAGTCATCAATAAAACTTTGATTTGTTTACTTTGGAAAGCTCCTCTTTTGTCATGTTGTCTGAAGGCCTCTGTATTCCACCGAACTTTCCCAACATGCCACTGTATTTTCTATGGCATAGTATAAAAATAATAGTTATACCATGGAATATCCCACTCGTCACTTTTATTTTCTTTGTGATAATACACACTTGCCTAAAGATAGGTATATCACTCGAAAGCGTTGCATAACTAGTACATGTAGACTAGTATTTACCCTCGGACTTGAGAGTAGCTTGACATAGCTCGTATCTGCGATCATTTACCCTCCCAACCAAGATACACCACAGAGGACAGATCACAACAGCTGACCATAGTGTCGCTCTTCCAAGAGAATTCTTGAACAGAAGTACATGTACATGTACGATACAACTGAAACTGTTGTCATAAGAAAACTAAAACGGCATCCAAAGGGATTAACTGAAAACATAATTTGTGCACAGTTCTCGCAAAAATACAGCTACTGGCATCACAAGGATGCAAAAAACATTTATTGTCAAAGACACTTCGCCAACATACCAGGCCAGCCGGGGATATAGAGACAGGAGGTAAAATATGTTCTCTGTGTTCTCCTAGGTTACACTCTGGGACAACATTTGTTGCACATTTGTTATGAACCTGAAATAAAATAATTTGAACTCATTAAAACTGAATATACATCTTGAATCCAATATATTTTATAAACTTGTTGCATTATATTTAGGAACCACGCAGTGCAGAACGATTAATCATGACACTGATTGACCTTGAGTTAATCTTTGAACTCTCATGTAAATAATTATGCTTCAAATTATAGGAATCTACATGTAGTCTGTAATGCTAGATATGTTTCAGTTCAGTTATTATTATTTAATTACTATTATTATCGTTATTATTATTTATACACGATTTGTGGTGGTAGTTCAGTTGGAAGAAAAAGGAAAGAATGACTCCAAAGTATTTCAAAAATCTATTAATTTTGCAATAATATATACTAGGCTTTGAAAAAACAATAAAATTGCAACTATATTGAAGCAATAACTAGGGTGCTGCGTGTCTTTGGTGATCTGGCATTTAACTCCACTGTTGTAAATGATCAAATGGATGCATTCTTCCAGCTGGCTTCTTAACCCTTTTGCCTTTGTTACTTTGTATTTACTATAGAGCTCCACAAGCTTTAAGGTTTAAAGATCACAGCTGTATAAACAGGTGACCAGCAAAATTACCGCCTTTTTGTTGACACCTACATTGTATCTTCATCAATAATAACAATATTATTATTCACTCCCTTTTCAATATCATTTTAATTCAGAGCATCATAAAAACTTACTGTAACTTGACACCAAGCACAGCGTAATCCTGTCAGGCAGTTGTGACTCTTCACAGTTTTACCGCATTTGAAGCATTTGCCAGGGCAGTTTCCCTCTGTCCAATGGTGATCCATACTCTTTTATTTTTTGCAAAAAAAGTGTATAACATTATCAGTCCATTGAACACTCTCAGCCCGGCTGTTTCAATATTAAAATTCTTATCAGTCGTCACCTCTTTAAAGTGCCTAATGTGACCAAAACATGAATTCTCACTTAACTTTGGATTTCAAATCTATGCTAAGTGAACACTAAGCAACCAAACTTTTCAGCCTTGATTTCAAAATGACACCAGCCTGTTTATTTCAACTGGAGTTTTCCTATTTTAACGGTCTGCCATAACTAACTTTAAGTTCTTGACAGAGCTGGATTGAGGAGAAAATGACGTCAAGGGCTCACTAGTTTAAGAATCCAACGCATGTGTTCTCCGCAGAATTAATATGCAGCACAGGAGTTTTGGACTTTCAGACTTTTAAACTCATGTTTTGCATACATGTATATATATATATTAATTAATTAGCTGCATTCACACCCTGAAATTTTAAGCAAGTGAGCCTTTGACGTCACTTTTCCCTGGATCCAACCCTCTGAGGTCCAATCAGACAGTTTTGAACATGAAAAATGCGGACCATGAAATCCAAAACTTACAAAAGTAAGTAAAAAGCTTTTGGATAAAAATCAAAGCTCAAAATTTTGACAGTCAGGTGTTAAGCAAACACACTTTCAAAATCTGAAGAAAAAAAGTCAACTGATTTTTTTTTTATTACAGGGGCATTTTAAAAAGCCCTCAAACCATCCTTAATAAACCACAAAATTTGTCAGTCCCACATGTCAGACAAATGAAGGGGCCAGTTTCTAAATTCAGTTTTGTCAAACAAGCAAAGTTACTATTCACTGAAGCAAAGTGGCCCGTTGTGGATATATATCATTGAAGTCATGAAGCAAAAAGATCATTTATTCCTGCAATGATTACAATCTTTTTTGGGTGCAAATCCCGTGCGAGTTGCTCCGAGGTGGATAGCAAAGGATAATCGGAGTTTGAGTAGCCAATCAGAGTGCGCCTTCAACGCAATCCACTGTTTTAGTATCCTAATATCATGGGTGACAAATTACTCCTTAATTTAGGCGCGAAATTTTAGCGCTAATTTATGATTTCACATGTGAAATTACAAAATAGCCATGGTAACATCTCTTGTATCTCGATCAGAGCCAAGATGGCATCTAGATTTAAGACAGTGACCATTGAAGAAGTTACGAAATTAAAAGAAGCAGCAGAAAATTTAAATACGTGAAAGAGCACAATTAACTGGGTGAGAGTTTTTGAGGAGTGGTGTGCCGAAAATAGCCTTGAGCAAAACCTGGAGATGATTCTTCCCGAGCAGTTGGATAAAGTATTCGAGCGATTTTACAATTACGGTTGTGAGCGTAATTTGTCACCCACGACATTAAAAGGTAATCAAATGGTTTTCTCGTGAAATTAGGAAATAATTTCACTTGCGTTTTGTCAAAATTCTGATAAACGTGCGTGAAATTATTTCCTAATTTCACTCCTTGCCATTTGATTACACATACTAATTACATTGTTAAGGGTAAATTAACCAATGGAAGAGAGATTTGTTAGATGATGATTCTAGCTGTTTGTCAGAGCAAATTATTAGGTTGTTAGTGGTTTACATGTATGGGAGATGTAGGAGCTTTGATGGAATCATGGTGACATGAAGACATGAATAAATTACTCATTGAATGAAAAGAGTTCGAGTTCATTAATTCTGTAGGGATTGAGAGTACCTAGCTGAAATGGTTTATGGTTTGGGGATTTTTATACCACACATGTCACAAAGTCTCATGGTGGTTTACCATAATTATTCTCACCCTATGGTGAGATTGGACGTCACCTTGAAAAGGTGCCTCTGGCAGCCGCTATCAGTCCATGCAAAGTATTTCATCTCACCCAACCATATAATCATTTGAAAGGAGGACAGACCACAACAACCGGGGTCTCTCGGGCCCTACTCTTCACATGTGAAATTACAAAATAGCCATGGTAACATCTCTTGTATCTCGATCAGAGCCAAGATGGCATCTAGATTTAAGACAGTGACCACTGAAGAAGTTACGAAATTAAAAGAAGCAGCAGAAAATTTAAATGCGTGAAAGAGCACAATTAACTGGGTGAGAGTTTTTGAGAAGTAGTGTCACGAAAATAGCCTTGAGAAAAACCTGCAGATGATTCTTCCTGAGCAGTTGGATTAAGTACTCGAGCGATTTCACAATTACGGTTGTGAGCATAATTTGTCACTCACGACATTGAAAGGTAATCAAATGGTTTTCTCGTGAAATTAGGAAATAATTTCACATGCGTGACAAAACGCGCGCGTGAAATTAGTCCCTAATTTCACTTGTCGCCATTTGATTACACATACTAATTACATTGTTAAGGGTAAATTACCGTAAAGACTCGCAGATAAGC
>NC_090876.1:18156168-18231168 GCF_036669935.1 Montipora foliosa
TAGTGTAAGAGGGAGCTACACTCTGTTATAAACTCGCAGGAACCTACAGTGGTGTAGTCTGAATTATTGATTAAATCAGTTTTAGTTCTCATTTGAGCAAACCTAACCCAGAATACTAAACACACAAATCTGTACAAACAAATTTGTAACAACAAAAACTATCTTTGCCTCCAAGCTTAAGTATGCAATGTGTGTGGGTTTGTGACATACTTACAGTCTCTAAACCAAGCAGAACCCTGAGAGGAATTGTGGTGAGTCCTCCCTTGATCCATTCTTCTAGAGATATCTGTCCATCAGCATCATAATCCAACTCTACCAACATGTCTTGAAGGATCTAAAAGAATAAAAGCGTTATGATAAAAAATATTAGAATTATTTTATTGTAAACTTAATGACAGCAAACCGAAACGTCAAATGCATACCCTGGTATGTTCAAAATTTAATAATAATTGCTATTAGGAAAACTACAATTATATGTGACCCTTCATGCAAAAAGGGGGCTTATGAAAATTTCACGATGCCGATTTTACGGCAGACAACCGTGAAATTATATAAAGCAAGCTGAACTTCTGTGAAATTCCTTTAAAACAGCATGAACTCGGCGTGAAAATTTATTATACCACCGTGAACTAGTTCACGCTGGGCAGTGAAATAATTCACGCTGTGGAAAAAAAGTCCTCCTCAAAATTATTTAATTTCATTATCAATTCATTGGGTTTGGATTTCTGGCAGATTTTGAGTGTCAAAGAAACATTGACGTGAACCCTTTGATGATCATTAAATTTTGTCTACCGTAAAGTTGACTTAACTCAAGTGAAGAAACATGCACGCCGGCGAATGGATTTTGCGAGCACGTGAGTGCTGAGCATTTTCCGGCAAGGACAAGCAGTGATCCAAACCTCTTTTCGAGATCACCAAGCATAAATGAATTATGAGCACTAATCTTTGGGGCAACTTGGAAAATTGCAGCAACTCGCTTAATAGTATGTTTTTATTTAAGTGCGCCAAATGGGGCGACTAACTGCTCAAATACACTTAAATCTAAACATAGTACAAGTACTTTTTCCTAGAATCCGAGGCTGTGAGCAGCGCGTATATTTTACGAGAAAATCGAACCACATTATTCCCCAAAATTTGCCAGCACTTGTAACAAGATTTTCTGAACATTTTCATCAAGGTTTGTATTTCATCGCAGTGAAAATTAAAATCGCTTACTATTCAATAAATTGAGTCAAGAAATTGACACGTGGTATCAGAGTAATGTAACTAAAGAACCACTCCAAATTTCAGGGCTGTGAGATATTCCGAACTCAAGTTATTCGTCAAAATTATATTATTTGGTATGGAGATGCTCTCTGTTAAATTGTAGACACTTCTCGTCACCTCTTGCCAGTTTTCACTGTCACACCATCATCAACACCGTTCACCAAATAAAGTCAACAATCAACGAGATAAAAGAAGATGAATATTGAAAGAGTCTCGCAAAGGTTCAGGTCTGTGCAATGTTTCGTGCGAGAAGAAACGTTTTACTCCAAATCAAATTTATAAGGCTTTGCATGGATACGCGCAAATATGGCGGCCGAAAGCTAACAAACACATATGTCATCGAGTTTTGCCATAAAAAGCCTGTAGCCATCTTCTGAAGGCTCATAAACATCTATGTGAGTACTTATTCTCATGCAAGGACTGTTCAGTTTGCAAAATCTCAGCGGATAAATCACTTAACCTACGTGACAGCATTTTTGGCCACAGACCCTGATCGGGGGATGTCAATTTCATTGCGTTTTTGGAGCAAACCGTTGATTATGCAGAATGGAGGAGAATCCCTCGTATGGGTTTAGTGCGCTTTTGAATGCTTCACTCTCCTCCTACACTGGTTTTTTTCAGTGTATTTGATTGTTTATACTATTGGAGAAACTGTAATAAATAAACAAGTGTTTTGCTCGGTAACGTAATTCGTGTCAGTGGTCATTTTCATCCAAATTATAGATCGTGCCATCAACAAAGCAACATAATCGAACCAACTTCGATTTCCCCGAAATTAACGAAATGGCGCCCCATAAAAACTTAAAACTTTTTACACAAGAGAAGATATAAATAACATTATTCGATTTCCGAAGCAAAAATTTGTTTATCCTTATTTACCGCAATTTTAATTCCAAAACCAAACCACGAAATTTTCCTGTTATTCTGGATGGCGTAGCAACATAATTTCACAGCGTGAACATGACTGAGTGCACAACGTGACAGTCTTCGATTTCATGCCGTGAACTTTTTCACTGAGCATAGTGAAAAGAATTGGAGCAATAGTAAACAAGCCGTGAAATTTGAATTTTACGGAGTGAAATATCAAATTCATGCGCCGTGACCGTGAAATTTATTTCACTGTTCACTATGAAATCCATAAGCCCCTTTTTTGCGTGAAAGGTCACATATCATAGACATAACTGATGGGGAGGTTAGCACTTTTGATGTCTTCTTTGCTCCTACTGGGGGCTACAGTGTATATAACAGAAGTAGAAACTGTTTCTTTTGTGCCTTAACAGAAGCGGGTTGAAATACAGCTCTGGTGGGGTTCATTTATATAACCTTCCCAACTACTTTTGACTATGATTGTAGTTGCTTGGTGACAGGCAACTGAAAAATTAAAGAGAACCTAGCTAACAGCTCTATAACACTGTTCGGATGCTCTACCCATTGAGCTACTAGAACTTCTGAGGAGATAGATAATTAATTTTCTCTCAAACTCTGCCTACTAGGCCTCTGATCTTTCAGTTTTCCATTTGTCCATTGCCAAGCAACTGGTTTCCCATCTTTACCATGGACACATTACTTATTCTGATTAGTATTCTGATTATAGAGTGGTTTTCAATTGAGTATCGAAAGTAATTAGATAATTACTTTGGTTTTGCATTACTTCACTCAGTGATTGGTTCAAAGTTCTCGTGCCACTCTTCCAACCAATCAGAAGTGAAACCAAAACCAATCGTAGCTCGCGCGTGCACATTTTCCCGCGCTTTGTGTCGGCTACGTCTAATTACTTCGAGTTTTGATTAGTTTACTGGATTGTCTCTGTCCTTTTTGATTGGCCAAAGTAATTACTTTGGTTTTGGTTTTACGACACTCATTTGAAAACCGCTCCAGTATTCTGCAGGTTTCTGAATTAACATGGCTTTAGAAAGAAAATTGAGGAGAAGTCAAGATTTAGTCCATTTTGTGTTGCGCAGAGGCACACACTGTCACCTCCAACATCTGTGGCAGATCATCACAGATTGTTGCCGAGGGGGGGGCCCTCCCATGTACATTTCTTAACGTAGCTGAAAGTATTAGATGATAATGTCTTTGCCATTATTAAAAGTCACGGTATTTTTCGTTTCTCTGTTTTAATATGCTCTCTTTTAGGGGTCAAAAAAAACCTGGGCCACGCCCAAAATGGTCTCCTTTTCCGATGAGCATTCCTACCCTTTTTTTTTGGGTGCCCCCCCCCCCCCCCCCTTAAGCTCGTTTAATGTAACTGGTTTGTACTACATCTTTCAGAGGAAATATGAAAAAAAAAAGAACGATTTTGACAAACAAGCTTTCCCAATAAAACATGCACTGAACTGGCATATCGCCCTAAATACAGCTAACACTTACAGGCTTGAGTTCTGTTACATCCCAGCCAAGGTACTGTGCTACACTCATCATTTGCTGAGTGATACACTCTAATTCCTTCAACAAGACAAAAAAACTTGAGAATATTGTTTATAGAAATAACAAGGAACCAACCAATAATTTATTACTGCTTGTGTATTATATTGGCTCAGTGAACCTAATAATAATTTTAGGCCAACAGAGTAGAATGTGTTGTTACCAATTTGAGTAAGTTAAAAAATTAAATTTTAAATTATTGTTAGTAAATCACAGTTTCATTTCCATGTACCTGTCTTGTACAAGTGCTAATTTCATGATTGAGCCACATTTATAAGTACAATGATGTAAACTGTGTGTCTAGGTCAGGTTGTACAGTGTACTTAACTGATCTGGATGTAGACCACTTCCTTAAGTTCACAGAACTTTGGGTTTGTATTGAGCTTAATCTGGAATCTTAACAATCAACCACGCATTTGTGTTTCAACTACCGCTAATACCGGTAAGTACCAAGGAACTTTAGGTACAGTATCTTAAGACAAGCAAATTTTTGTTAAGAATTGACTTTAAAAAGGTATCTTGTGAGTCTAGAATAATTTATTATTTCTTTCAAATCTTGACTGTAAACAATTGATCGCAGAATCACTGTTGAAAAATAATTATTATTTTGGGAAAAATGTTATTTTAAAAACATTAATTTTTTGTACATGTAGGTACAAGTTTTCAATTTCTAACAGATGACAATAAAATGCAAACTTGGTTTTTAAGCTTTGAAAATATTTTTTTTGAAATGGATAATTACCAGTAAACAATTTTGCATCTCCTTTACCGGGTCATTGTCAATAACAACGAAGGTTTCTCCTACATGTACCATGTCTTTTTTATTAAACATTCCAGGAGCAAATGTTAACAAATTAAAATTCCTTACCTGTGAATCGAGGTATTCATTTCCATCACTGTCATACACTCTAAAAACAACTGAAATTAAAATCATACCAACTACTTTAACCAACCATTCTTTCAAACAATATTATATATTAATAACTGAAATGGTCTGAATGTAAAATAACAGTAAGTATAAATCCTGGCAAAGGAATTTAGAAATTATTTTAATACTTCATTACTATAAAATTATTCCACACAAGAACTTTTTATTTATTTGATTGTCTACAAAATTAATCTCTTTCTATTTGCAGTTTTTTAACGGTTATTTTGAAATCCCTGAGAGTACTTTCTTAGTGAAGAACCATTGCGTGGCAAATAGCCAGACAGACTGGCTATATTTTGTGGTCTCAATCACTCAGCCAATCAAGCCAGGTTTATCAGTTCATGACAGATTTTTAGACCAATTCACAGTGTTCCAGAGAAGAGACAGACCTTGGATCAATAACCCAACAAAGAAGAGGGTGCTAAGGGGGGAGGGGAGAGGGGGGAGGGGGGTCTTCATCACATTTTATGGAAAATAAAATGGGCCTTTCACAGTCCACAGACATTAAAAATAATGTTAAAATGGCCATTTCGTGTTTCATGAAAAAAAGGAATATTTTACACAAACAAATTTTCTTACAAGTTGGTTTGACCAACAAAGCTGTCAAGGCTGTAGAGACCACGTGTTGAAGGCTCACGTTTCAGTGAATAATGCAATCCAGATGTAGTGGTTGTACCTTGCTCTGCCGAGTTATATTTACAGTACATTGTTATTATTGCTTGGGCTCCTACTCCCGCAAATAAAAAACAAACAAACAAAAACATAAAGCAAAATCATGTCACAGTTCATGGGAATTTAACACCTGATTCTCATTTTACGGATATTAAAGTATCCAAATTCTCAAAAATCATGGCTCACAGTAATTGACAAATCACATTTCACAAGGAAAAAAAAGGCCATTTCACATTAAATTTTCAAGGAAAATATAAAACGAAAAAGAATTTCACGGTTCACAAAAATACCCTTTACCACCGTCAAAGAAGGCTTCCTGACCCGATAGATGAAATGAAAATGTTTAGTTAAACATTACACAAAAAGTAGAAACCTAAAGACAGAAGTTTTTTGGCTAAGAAGTATATTTAACTAGCTGAAAACGACAAACGATTGACAAACATGTGATATCAAACTCTTCCCTGCAGTTCATATCTTTGTAAACAAGGTGATTATGTGCACCTTTGTGGTTACCTAGCATAATTATGATCAATTTCTTCCTTTTGACAGACCATGACCTTCCCAAGGCCTCTCACCAAATATCCTGGTATTTTTAACCTCTCAAGATATTATTTTAGAAAATTTTGAGAAACTATAATTAGAAAATAAATTAAATATGACTTTTTTGTGATATTTAGAAACTTTTTAAGGCATTTTTTTAGTTTTCTGCAAATTAATTCTGGGCTTTTCTGGCATTTTTCCTTCTTGTTAGAAGATAAAACTTCATTTTATTCGAGCCGGCCACCAAACTACCCAGGGCACCCGTAACCAGCGGAAAATGGTTTCAAAATGGAGGATATTCATATACAGCCCCTAAAAAGGTAAAGTCTCTGTTACGAGCCTGAAGGCCTGATATACAGCCCCTACTTAACTAAAATTTAACTAATATTTTAATATTTGTTGCTTTGATAAAAAAGGGAGCTCATACATAGAATTTTTTGCTTAGCTTAAATAAACATATGTCTTGTCTTGGATATTCAAATTAGATTAAATTTACTAGATAAACAAGTCATTTAAATATAAAGTTAAGCCAAAAAATTTTAGCACAACGTTTCCTATCACCCTTCACTCATATAAATTTAATAGTCACTCTTAAGTTTTTTAATAGCTTGAAAATGATGACATTGTAATGAATACTTGTACATGTTCATCGAAACATCGTGTTAGACTTAAACCCTTTGACTCTCAATCAGGCCTGAACCGGCCATACTTAGTCTTTTACTGTGTCTAACGCCGGACGATTTTACTCTTTAATGGGGAACCCCTGGGAGTCGACTAATGGGTTAAGTTATTTCATTTATCTCAATTCTCAATAATTATAGTATCTGAAAGGCACCTTTAAGCAATTACTACCAATCTGCCAAGTCCTATGAGGTAACCAAATGTGACCGTCCATATGAAAAGGATGCTTAGACCATTTCTTCCCAAACGGGTTTCAAAACAGTGTTTCAAACAAATTTAAACATGTTTCAAACAGTTTCAAACATGTTTCAAATGCATTTCAAAAAACAGCGTTTCCCTGCGTTTAAAAAACAAGTGTCACATTTCACTGCGTTTGAAACAGAAGAATTAGCATGTGCATAATTATATTATTAGTCGGTTTTTCTGCATGAATTGCCTTAGCAGTCTTTGTAAGTTTTGTCAAATATGAATGAATTTCACTTCTTTTTCAAAACGTTTCTGAAGCTAAATAATTTCAAGATCTTTGAAATGGAAATGAACGAAAGTGCGAGTGTCTGTTTCTTCGCTAAGATGCCATCAGAGGTTTTAATTTCTCTCAGAGCGACGGAATGGCAAGTCGCGAAGCGGCGAGAAAAACCCGCCACTTCGCCGGTTCGCTCTTTAGTTTTTCGCTCTGATCTTTCGTCGCCCAAAGAGAGCGAAAATTCTCTGGAATCCAGGGTAACCAGAAACCCTGCATTCCAGGAGGATTAGTGGATAACGAGTATATTTTAGTCAAACGCGGGAGAGATGTTTCCAATATTTATGTCACGTCCTTGTCATGCAAACACAAACCTTTAGTGAAAATTAATGTTTCTGCCCAGAAGGCTTTAACGACGCTGAGAAGATCTTGCTAACTTTAAGAGCTAGGCTTTTCGTCAATTAAAATAATGCCTTCACCGTTTTTTTGATATTGCTATTTAGAGATAGGCGCTTTGCTTTGGAAACAGCGTTTACTTTTTACAGTGAATTGTCACGCGTGGCCCAGCAGAATCGGCAAGATCTCTTCGCGATCTCTGAAATTTGATTGCAATCTTGGAAGTCTTTCACAAAATCTTGCTTCAAATTGCAGTTTTTTCTAAAAATCAATGTGCTATGTGTCGTTCATACATTTACAATGATTCTTTTAAGGAAATGGAATTACAAATGAAGAGAACGCCCACGACAATTCAGAATCTG
This sequence comes from Montipora foliosa, assembly GCF_036669935.1. NCBI lineage: Eukaryota > Metazoa > Cnidaria > Anthozoa > Scleractinia > Acroporidae > Montipora > Montipora foliosa. The sequence continues at coordinate 18,163,898 of NC_090876.1, forward strand.
AACAGTCGAACTTAAATTCTTGTTTCAAGTATTTCAAAATATTCCTGTTACCGAGTTTATAAGATCGACTGTGAATTTGGAAAGGGGCAACCCTAAAACCCGGAATCCGGAATCCGGAATCACAGTACAATACAGAGAGTAAACACTATCCTAAACATTCATAAAAGCTAACCTTAGGCCTAATTAGGCCTAAACAAACGTTTTTAGGCCTAATTAGGCCTCAGGTTAGCTTTTATGAATGTTTAGGATAGTGTTTACTCTCTGTATTGTACTGTGATTCCGGATTCCGGGTTTTAGGGTTGCCGTTTGGAAAGTGGTTTTAATGGCAGAAGTTTTTGAAGTACTATAAGGATTTAAATGTTGGCTTGAATTGAAGTTACTGATTTTCCTGAGGGTAAGCTTTGTAGTCACGCAAATGGCTTCGGAGTTGCTGGTGTTTTTCCAGCTGATTTTGTTTCATGCATCACTTCCACATGCACACTTTTACACCCAAAGCCACGTTTTATGTATTGAAATGTCACTGGCAACGCAGACACAAGGCAGACAATGTTTCCACGGCTATGTTTCCATGATCAAATTTTCTACTATTTTGGGTTTCAAACAGTTTCAAACGTGTTTCAAATGCGTTTCAAACACAAACGCACTCGAAACGCTTTTTAGTTAAGCATCCTTTTCATCTGGACGGTCACAAATTTTGAAGTCTCTGAAACACCCTTGGCCACTGCTAACATGAACGCTCTGAGTCTACAATTACAAAACCATGACGAGTCTCCTTCTGGCCACCATGCATTGGTTAAAAAATGCATGTACTGTCATAAATTACAGTACTTAAAATCCATAATTCAGAATTCATCTGCTCTCAATACAATGGGTCTTAAACATGTACTGTACGTAGTGAATAAAAGTCCCTTCTTACGTCTTTCCAAACTATAACAGTGAAGTCAGACAACTAACTTGAACTACAATCACGGACAAAAGTCTCGGGACAAATTTACATTTGTGGCGCTTTTTCACACACGCCAAACAAACAGTCTCGCACGAATTCATCTACACTTGTTCAGCCCCTCCCCCACCCCTACAATGTTGGTCATGTGTACACGTTATTTCTCTAGAGTTTCAACATTGTATGGGGGGGGGGGGGGGGAGAGCAGGGGAAGCAACGCATTTTGAAATGGATAACAGTGCTTTTTTAAAAACACTGAAAATTAATGCAATTACAGAAGTGTCCCAAGGAATTTTATCCACCATTGTAGGTTTAACTCATTGCCCCATGGAAGTGAGACTTCCTAGGTTTTCCTCTGTCAAATGCCAGACAATTTTACTCACCACTGTGGGCCGCTCAGCAGTCAATGGGTTAATTAAAGTATAATAATTATACACACTCACCAAATTTAAAGCAAACCAGGCAATTGCAAGGACTCACAGGAAAGTGAATAATGTTACACAATGTACATTACTGTAACATAATCACATCTTGCCAGTTTTACTATGGCTCATAATACTTACACTCCAGCTTGTCCTCAACTTTGCCTCCCTCCAGCATGGATAAATAACATGCGATCTCCCTGATGGACACCATAGGTACTGTTCTGATTTGTTGGTTCACATTCAGCAGGCTCACCTGCTCACTGGACATCTTTTTCCTTTGTGAGCTGGACCTTGGGTTTGTGGGTGGATGCTCATTGGCCACTTTAAAGGCTGCCACATAAATACAAATTATTACTTTAAAACCCAAGCTGTAATTAAATGAATACCCTTAATAGGAATTTGACTTGTTTTGCCTTAATAATTGTTTATTTCAGTTTACAGTGTCCCCAAGTTCCTTTCCTTTCCTAGGAATGCCATACCTTGATGGAAACGATCGTCTCAGCAAGTAATACGAAAACCACCGATCTGTGGATTGGGCAGCAATTTACGTGTCTCTGCCCCGCCCACTTTCGCTTGCAAATAGTTCAAATTCTAAAGAAGTAACGGCAGAACTGAGCACAAGTCATATGGAAGGCTCTAATATCGTGGAAAAGCTCTCGGAGAAGACTTGAAAATGAAGATTATACAAGACATTATCAGAAAAGGGGGAGACCACCACAGGATTCTTCGTTTGAAGTTCTTCTGCGATTGCCAAAGAAAACATGTTTTTCCATTGTTGATGTGCTTTTGTACACCTTAAGCCTGTGGGAAAGAAATTTCATCAAATTGTTTAACGAAAGTGGGCGAGACAGTGACTTGATAATTCAGACCCATTCCACAGATTGGTGGTTTTCATAGTACACTCTTGAGAAGAGCGGTTGTTTGAACCTGATGTTTCCACAACCTGACTCTGAAGATAACCTACCCTCCAGTTGTGGAAACATCAGTCGTGAACCAAACACAGTCCTTCCGTCTTCAACAACCCAGACAATAAAACTGCATCAAGGTATGTTAGCTACAGTACGTCCCAAAATGCTGCTCATGAGATGTGGACCAATTTTTGTAAAAATCAAAGAATGCCCCCTTTCCTCTCTAATCAACTTCAACACAACTTGTGTCTTTGAAATAAGGCACTAAATGAGGTTTTAGAGTACCCTTAGGAATTAATGGTGCCTACAAATTCAAGGTATTTTTGTACGGTTTACTGAATTTTTGGGAGAAGCAGATCTTGAAATCCAAAAAGAAAATTGGGAATAGCCACGTTTTCGAAGATAATTAATCAACAATATTTGTAAAAAGCTTTAAAATACAAAGCAATGTGTGGTGTTCTTTTCCAAATTGAATAAAGCTTAATTATCTCTGAAAATGCATGGTTACACTCAATTTTCTTTTTGGATACCAACAGCACTTACTAAGTTTTGCTTTAATTCTCTGCATAGGTTTGAACCGTGCAAAAATATCCCTGTATTAATAAGCACCACTCATCAGAAATCCGAGTATCTCAAGATACGTAGAACGTATGAGCAATAACAATAGTAGGCACTGTCCTTAACAAGACAACTAAACTAATGCTAACTGCTTCACCCTAATGCCAACCGCATTGGTGTTTAGACTCAAAGGAATACTTAATTATTTTTATTAACATTCTGTGCACATCTCTGAACATAAGCAACGTAAACAGCAATAGGCCGGTTTTGGAAGCCATCTTGACGGGTAGGCAAACATGTCTGAAATTACAGTGTTTCTATGGGAATCTGCGTTGAAATAACTTGAGAAAACCTTGAATGTAGCAAAATTCGTGAAAAGTAACCTTAATAAGTTACTAACCGAAGAATTTTACTGACAAAATTTGAGAAACCTAGCTACACTAGAATTTGCCCAGTGACACTTTAAATTTCCCCTTACATTTGTCTGTAGTTTTTTCCCACAGACGCATGTCTGACTGGGCATAAATTTCAAGCAATTGTATGGCAAAATTAAAATCTGTGATCGGTATGCAAATCCTCCTCACAATTTCAATAAAATGTCGATCAGTCAGACAGGTATTGAGAGTGAACAACATTATCAGTTTAAGAGGTACGATGTTGATATAACACCAAATTCTCATGACTACCCAACAAATAAAGCCATCATGGTACTAGTTAGGAGAATAAAAGTTTTGATCATGGTCATGAAAGGGTGAAGTGACTGGGATGATCTTTTGGGGAAGATACCCTCATAATTTTATAGGGATAACCTCTGGTATCTCTCCCTTTCATTGTATTGAATGAATGGACTTTAATTTCTCGGTGTTGTTAAGCATGACAGTTGTCTAACAGATGAATTTCATTCTGTATGAAGTCTTCTCCTTGATGAGATGACTATAAACCTTTGCTTCCTCAGAATTAAACCTTGAAGCTATAAAATTAATTATTATACTTGGCTGACCAAAACAATTTCTGTAAGTTTCTTTCTTTTTCCACACACTGCACACAGGAATGAAAGTCTGCTTTAACAAAGGAGGCAATGGGGAGAAACAGGAGGGAGTAAATAGTTCCATAGACAGTGTCCCCTTGTGGGATACAGATATTTTATAGAAAAAAAAAAGCACTACCAAAGGCAGCACAGGAAAGTGAGAAGGACAGGTACAAATAGGGAGGAATCAAATAGGAATTTAGATTAACTCTTGAACTGACTCCTGTTTTCTTCAAATTTTAAAGCAATTTTTATTAAAAGGAGCTCACGCATTTGCCTAATACTGGGTTGAAAAAATTAATGTTTGAAGCCTCTTTTGTTTTTCATTTTAAGCACTATCTCATTAAACAGTACGTCCCACTATTACGTTGTCCATAAATAACCTTGAAATTAGGCCTCAGAGAGCTGGGTTAACATACTACACGTACACAACAGTTAATTTACTTTAAGAGTAAACGAAAGACACATCTGAAAAATTCAGGCAGCTTCTGGATTCCAACCCATTACCTCTGTGATGCAAGTGCAATACTCTACCAACTGAGAGCTCTATGAAGCTGCTCAGTTGGAAGTATGTCAATTTGTTGGGCCAAGTGTTCTTACTAGTGAACCACGTACGACTCAATGAATGAAATAAATGTAAATGTGAGGTGCAGGTTATCGCCGAAAGAGAGAAGTGAGCCTCGCACTCAGCTGGACAATTTAAGCAATATTATTGTCTCTTCTAGACACCTGAAAAATTCAGGCCTCTTCAACGGGATTCAAACCCAATGACCTCAGCGATGCCAGCATATACTGATGCCTAAATTTTTCAAGTGCCTGAGAGACAATTGCTTAACCCATTAACTCCCAGGGGTTCCCCATTGACGACGAGTAAAATCGTCTGGTGTTAGACAGAGTAAAAATACTAAGTCTGGCCTAAAAGCCGGATTGGACGTCAAAGGGTAAATGGGGACATTTTTCAGTGAGTGATTAAATTGTCTAGATACAGTAAGTTCAAGGATCACTTCTCTCTTTTGTCTATAACCCTCACTTCACATACACTGCATGTACATTTATAAGAGTGTCTGTTGTTTTAATACATTCAAGTAGAAACAAATGCCATTCTCATTTTCTCAAAAAAAAAACCAATAGATTATCTTTAACTAGCGATTCAAAGTTGCAACAAAAAATGGTTATTGTTATGCAAAACAGTTAACTTTTAAATTCTAATTATGGTTGGGTTTAGGACTTTACAGACAAAAATGATTTTTATGTTAGTGAAGTCAAGGCAGTACTAACCCATGAAAGATCCACTAGAATGTCTTCGGAAGTGATGTTTTAAATCAGGCGCCTTTCTGCCCCATGCACCAAGCCCTAGAGAATCTTGTGGTACAGGGAACAATGTGAGGGGTGTTTGAGGAGTGGCTGTGAAGTCATTATTGTTAGTTTTAATGGTGGGGGATCCGTTAGGTTTAGGACTTGTTTCAGCATCATCATCATCATCGTTGACTTTAGAAAGAGTTATTTCAGGCGTATCACTGGCCCCAATAGCAGCTGCTGTGGCAACCAGTGCTGCTGTTCCAGCTCCACTGTGGATGCCTGGAATTTCTGAAACTGAAATTATGTGTAGTTTGACCTTTTAAATGAATTACTATTATTTTATTGATTAATTTCAATTGTTAGTTTTGAACAATAAATTTAATTGATTATGATCATTTAGTAACGTAATTTAACTATCTTTAACATAAAAAAGGAAAAAACTTTATTTCAGCTTAAATAATAAAATTAAGTTACTTTAGTAACAAAAATTAATAATTATTACCAACAGTAAAGTTGCCAGGCTTGTTTAATCAATTGATGTTCATTGCTCAAGATGTATAATGTAGTCAAGATATTAATTAACCTGTGTTTAATGACATGGATTTAAACCACTGTAAAACACTCCAAACCGATCCAGGGGTTTCAATAAGGTTTGAAATATTTGGGCATATGGGTTTAACACCCAAGCAAAGTATTTAGAAAGCTACATGTATGTGGACCTTCCTTCCTAGGGGGGTCTGGGGGCATGCTTCCCCAGAAAATTTCTTCTGAAGCCCAAAGCAATATTCTTCAACCACAGAAAACTCACACCTTTTTTAGACAATTTAATGATCTGATACCAATATCTACAAGAAAATTTATTCATTGACATGACACAAAAAAGTGCACTTTTCTCAGCTGCAGGCAATTTGGTTCGCAAAGAAAACTAATGGGCGATTGCCCACGACTGTTTCTGGGCCACCACTGCAAAACCTACAACATTGGGACATTTCAGGTGGTCTTTTATGTACTGCAATTCTTTTAGCGATGCCTTATTGGGCAATTACATTGTGTTCTTGAACGTGGTTTGGGAAATTGAACATTACACAATTCGTACCATCCAATCATTTCTACAGCCACAGACACTTTAAGTGGTAAAATGTTACACTAATTTTTAACCATGCAGTCCCCCAGTTAAATTATTTATTTTTTGTTTTTATTGTATTTTTAAAATTTTTAAATAACAGCTCATTAATATCTCATTAGCAAAACAAACTACATGCATGTATCAGGTCAGCAAAAAAATGTCACCCGCATGAGCTTTTAATTAAAAACCGATAATAAAAACATTCCTCACTAGAATTCTTTATGCAGGGAACGAAATCATGATCAATACAGTCGCCAATGTGACTAAAACTTCCACTTTGGCGACTAAAGATTCTCCTTTAGTTGCCAACTTGGTGAGTTCATTTAGAACTGAAAAAACATTGAATAAATAAATAAGCGATTCAGGATAAGGAACATAAATTCTGTGATTGGTTTGCTGCGAAAAAATGTGGATAAATCAAATTCATATGTCTGTTTCCCTTTAATGAAAAACTGTGGATTTCAACGTGACGTCATTACCAGGTGTGTTACTTCTGTGTAAATCACAGACGCAGCATTTTAAAGAAAGACCGCTGGTATTGAAAAAACGTACTTTGTATCTGCCATCTTGATTGCGTTTCGCTCGCTCAACCTACAGCATGACAACTAGCATCGATTTCGGCAGTTTTATTTTCTTTCTTTACATTTTGCTTGCACCTTGAGCATGTGGATTGTGTGTTACTGGAAAGCTTCGGATTTGTTTTTCTGCCTTTGGGGCTCCTTAACCTTCTGGCAACTTGAATTTACTTATAATTTGGCGACTTATCTTTCTCAGTTAGTCGCCAACTACACCATGTACATGTAATTGTATGTTCTCCTCTAAGACTTACAATTTGAACCTTTGTTCGGTCTCCAGAGGGACACGCTTTTTGTGGAATTCACGTACAGTTTTTTTAAGCCGTTCAATAACTCGCAGGTTGTGTTTTATAAGGTATAAAACTACTCAGCTTAACTTCATGGATTAAAACTGATAAAATACTTGTAAACTGAGTACAGTACTAGTTATGGGTACACGTATAATTTATTTAAACATGTGGGTATGACTTTTTTCACGTGACACAAGCTTCAGTAATCAGGCTGTTCCAATTATTGGTAAAAACAATCTTAAGATAGATCATAAATGATAACACATTCCAAGAGCCCAGCTGTACTGCGTTGATTTTATGCTGTGCTGATGTCACTCTAGCTAATATGGAAAAAATATTATAACTATTAATGTTGCTGTCATTTTTTTGGTATTTGCAAATTAACGTTGCTGCTGCGTGTTACAAATTTTCTGCAACCTCAATCATTTTGTGAGCTTCCATGTAAACTCAATGATAATTTCCTCTTAACAAACGATTACAGTTTCAAATAAGGGTACACAATAATTTATCAAGCAAAATTAGCAATGAATGTTGCTGTCTCTAGGTAGAGTTTCTTATGTTTTTGCCAAAATTTTGGTGAGTGCTTATAGCTGTAGGTCGCTTCTTGCTCATTGTGTTGCTGAATATTGACTATCTACACTAACACTGGACCAACTATAGCTTTTCTCACACACCGCTGGTAGCCATGTCAAGCTGACCGCCACAAGCCTGACCTTTATTGCAAATTTAAGCTAATACAAGTAGCATTACACCAAAGACCGGAAATAACGAAAAAAGTTCAAGGCTAGTAAATTACTGGTATTGTATAAAAACTGAAAATCTTTGGGTGGGTGGGGAGGAAAGTCGGCAATGGCGGACGCAACAAAAACAACTGCCCGCCCGATAGGTCACATGACCTATACCCAGGCCCCAGCGATGCATGAGAAAAACATTTTTCCCTTATTTTGTTTCACTCAGCCAGTGAAAAATCACTCTTATTACCAGTCCAGTGTCAGTATCCAGTGCCAGTATTCAACTGATTGGTTGAAACAAAATATTCATACTTTTGCAGTACAAGAGTTTTGTTCAAAATCCATTCCATGCATTTCCTATGCATTTGCAATTTGCACTTTACTTGTAGGTGAGTACTTGCAAATCTGTACTCCTGTTAAAAATTTACAGTTGTATTACAAATTTGCACCAGTGAGAACTGCCCTCTTTTACCCAATCAGAACTGAGTACTTTTTTTCAAATATATTTACATGTATTTGTGTGGCTTGTTGGCTTTACCCTTGAGCCCTGAAAATTGATTTAAGACCTTACTGATGACGAGGAATGTTCAACCGGACTTCACTAGATTTATTAATTTGTATGTATTCAATCTCAATAATAATAATAATTATTGAAAACTTAAGAGGCACTTGCATGGCTGAAGAGAGCTTAGCAGCCTATCCCTAAGTCATGTTCTTTGATTAAGGGAAAAAACAACAGATGCCCATACACCATATATATATACACTGGGCAGGCCAGGAGTTCTAGTCATGTGAAGTGAAAGAGAGTGTCCTTACTACAGCTCTCATGCTCTCTTACAGTGTATGTTTGGTAGAAAAACAATAGGAAGTTACACAACCAAACAATATCACAGCTGTACATGTACAAGCCATGAAGGGAAAACTCACGTCTCCGCTGATCAAATTTGTTAACATCCTGCTGTGAATTTGACACCACTGTAGCCGCAACACTGTCAATGATAGTTTGTGACAAGGACGGAGAACGCACAGCCACTTGTTTATGAAATGCCCAGAACAGATGCTGACACAAGTCTTCACTTACATTGTTACCAAGGTAGGCTGACATAAATAGCTTGAATCCCTCATAGTCCATAGGCTGCAAAAAGCAAAACTACATGAATGATAGGTACCTTTCATGCTAATAAAATACAAGGATTTGAATTGATTATCAGTCAGACTCTTCTCTTACTAGTGCTTGACTAGAAAAGCTGTTACGTCTTTAAGATGATGACGACGATTATTTGGTTATCAGCCAAACATTACACCTGAGGAGCTAAATAAGGTTTAGGCTTAAATCCAACATACGAAAACACAGGACAGCATGCCCGCATCAAATCAAATCAAGGCATACACGTACATGTACATGTCTGAATCATGATGTACATGTAAGAAAACTGCTTGTGCCCAAAGATTGTGATCCTCTTTTTTTAAGACTCAACGTTCCTAAGACTCACCATTAATCACCAATCTTCAAATACCCAGTACCCAGTGCCCCGTCAGCCTGCAGCTGCTATTTTGCTTAAAATAACCCGTTAATGATTGGTTATTACCAAGTTGATTGCATGTACTTCAAGAGTAAAGAAACCCTGTGAATAACCATGGAGAAAGTGGTTTTTTTTAAAATTGAAACTCCTTGGTTTGACTCCATGGTTTGAAGCTGACTACATGAGACATTAAATTTGCTCAAAGGTATTACAGTTCCATCTGCCTTGTGAGTAAACAATTTGATATTGGTTTCCTATAAATGGAATTTGCCTATTGTTTTATCTGAATGTGTACTACATGTACATGTATCACTTGACTCCAAAGATCAACTGAAACTCAGCCCACATACGACCTCGGGGCCAAGGGTTGAACTCAGGTCACAGAGATGGAAGGCACAGTTAATACATGTAACTGCTAAGCCGCACTGACTCCCCAAGATTAAAACTCACGAGGAGAATGACAACATGAAATCGTCTCAACAAGATTATCAATAATTATTTTACTTTTGAAATGTAGCATTTGGGAGCATTCTTTTAAACCTGGCACACCCCTGGAAAAAGGTGATACAATCAGTTTAACCCATTGACTCCAGGGGGGTCCCCATTGACGAGTAATTAGTCAAGTCTGGCCAGTTCAGGCCCGTTTGGGAGTAAAAGGGTTAAGGGGGCTGGCTCTTGACTACAGAAAGACGATGGTTGCTAAGGAAACTTTTCAGTCAAGAGCCCTACAATAAGGTACTTTGAAGTAACTTTTTCAATGGAAATCTGACAACACTTCAATCAGAAGGGGGGATGCACAACTAGCCTCAGTCCTCTGTTGTGTGAATTAGTGAAAAGCAGGTAAAAGCTCTCATGAAACAAACGGAAGCAAGAGGCAGTTTTTTCACAGGATCAGGGGAACCGACCTATCATTTTTCGCAAACTGCAACATGGAATTTCTGAAAAAATTGTGGACAAGAAATGCAACTGATAAGTGTTACAGTATCAAAGGAGGGCCTTATGATGTCATAATTTTTATGAGAAATAATTGCTTTTAAAGTCCAAGCTACACCCAGCATCAGTGGTTCAGTTGGTTGAGCACCGGGCTGTCACGCGGCAGGTCGTGCATTCAACTCTGGCTGGACCAACACTCAGGGTCTTTCAATAACTGAGGAGAAAGTGCTGGCTTTGTAATAATTATTACATCTGCAAATGGTTAGACTCTCTAGTCTTCTTGGATAAGGACAATAAACCATTATTGATAGGGCCAGTCTCACAACCCTTTAATGTTCATAATCCTGTGGGATGTAAAAGATCCCACACACTTGTCGCTAAGAGTAGGTGTTGTGGTCTGTCTTCTGTTGTGTATCATGGTTGGGGGGTAAAAAAAGGGGCCACAGTAATTGGAGCAAGCTGCTCTGTCAGCTTGACTGGCAAAGTTAATAAATTAAATTAAATTAGAATGTCCAAATACTGTTGTGTTAAAAACTTGTGAAAAACATATAGTTAACTCGCCAAGTTTTTAGGCATTTTCTGTTTTGGTCATGTGATTTACCAAAATTGATTGTGACTCAAACTACATGTACATAATCAGATAAGAAAAAGGAAAGTTAAAATAGAACAAACATGGCAAAAAATGGTAACTTTAGAGTCAAAGGTTAAGGTAACGGTCCTTATTTTTACAAGGGTAGCACGTGACAGTCAACTAGAGTTACTGATAAACTTGTGGCCCTCGGTGCGCACCATTTACTCCCCTTCCTCCATCAATGCTCTGTTTCACGGGTATTCAAAGTTACTGTAACAGCAACACGGTACAGAAGAAAGTCGAAACAGGCGTCAATCAAATAAGGGGGATCGAAATGGCAACCCTCCGACTCAGAAGGTCGCACATTAACCGACTATGCTAAGCCTGCCTTGAGAGCTAGGGATTTGAGAAATGATTATTTGAAGAGGTCCATAGCAACAGTTTGGTAGTTAAGAGCCACCCCTCTTAACTTTCTTTTACAACGCTTCATTGCAGCGTAAAAAAAAATGACACGCCCAGTACAGACACCCCTGGAAAAAGATTTAACTCTGCTCAAAGGTAAAGTCTGCTACGAGCCTAGAAGGCCCATCAGGCCGGCGCTTATCTCCGGTTTCTGTAGCATGAAGCGACTAGGAGTATTTCTACTCCCCCCTGGATGGGATGCTAGTCCATCGCAGGGTTACCCCCGGCATTAAATTGGCCGGTACCCATTTATACACCTGGGTGGAGAGAGGCACCGTGAGAGTTAAGTGTCTTGCCCAAGAACTCTGCTCAAACCAGATCTAGAAGCCAATTTACATGTAGAAAATTTAATTGAAATCCCTGTGCATACCAAAGAAAAAATATATTCAAGGGATAATGTGAATAGCATACACTGCAAGTCTCATTTTGTACAATACCACATTGGGATGTGTTATGTTCTCGGGCAAACAGACAACTGCACGTAAGATGGCTGATCAACTAAGAACTGCATTAATCAAAGAGCATGTGGGTTTTACAATAACCGCATACATACTGCAGGCTCAGTATGAATTACTGACACTATAACAAATGTAACGATACACTATAACACCTCCCCGCAGAAATGTTGTGCCTGACAAGAAATGGAAGTACACTACAACTGTTAAAGTGCCCCTAACCCCAAAATATTTTTTTTGCTAAAATGAATCTTTGCACCTGTTCGAGACGCATTGCGGCCATTTTTTCCTTTTTCTAACAAATCCTACCATTTTATAGGCTTCGAAAGTTGCAAAAATCCAAGCATCTTGTGTTCACGACCGAGTCAGAAGGGGAGTGGGTCTATTCCTGATGTGACGTCACAATCTAATTTGCATGCATTTTTACAAAGAGTTAATGCCATGTAAATCAGTTTGTGACATCACATCAGGAATAGGCCCACTCCCCTTCTGACTCGGTCGTGAACACAAGATGCTTGGATGTTCGCAACTTTCGAAGCCTATAAAATGGCAGGATTTGTTAGAAAAATGAAAAAATGGCCGCAATGCGTTTCGAATAGGTGCAAAGGTTAATTTTAGCAAAAAAAATATTTTGGGGTTAGGGGCACTTTAAAAGCTCTCTAAATGATCAAAAGTTCAAGAAAAGGAACAAAACTATTAGAAGCACAGTTCAATGTCATTAAGGGGAGACTTAACGCTTTTAGTCCATTTCTTCAACCAGTCTGTGTGGTGGTTTAGTAGCACGTTTGGACCGATGCGGGGCAGGGGTGGGAGGAGTAGGGGTGCTTGGCGACTCCGCTGATTGAGATTCTTCGGGTGGGGGTGTACTGCTTCCGGTACTGGAAGAAGTAATGCCTTCTGTAGATTGATCAGATGTAACTTTGACAGAGCTGGAATGAGTCACAGCAGAACTGGGGGTGTTTTGAAGTACATCGTCAACATGTCTCCTCCAATTTCCGTCCATCGTTCAACTTGACTTGAAAAGAAGCAGGTGATGATTGCTGTACAACAATACCAGGTTGCCACTTCTGTTCCGATAGGTGGTCACGTGCTAGAACACAGTCGCCTACAGCTATCTCCCTGAACTTTGCAAACTTGTCATGATTGCACTTCATTTTGTCCTGCTGGCCGGCCACGCGAGATCCAATATCAGGTGTAACCAAAGACAATCGAGTGCGAAGTTCTCGCTTCAAGAATAGCTTGGAAGGGGATGAGCCGGTTGTAGCGTGTGGTGTGCTTCTGTAGGATAAGAGGAAATTCTGAATCCGTCGGTGTTTAGAGCTTGCAGGATCGTCAGCTGATGACTCCATTGCATACTTGAAAGTCTGCACAAACCGCTCAGCCAACCCATTTGAAGAGGGATAGTAAGGGGAGACTAAAGTTCTCTGAATGCCATTTTGCCTCAGGAACTCTTCATACTCTTAGACTGGAAGGGTGGGCCGTTGTCGCTGACTACTTGGGTTGGTAGACCGTATCTTGCAAAAGTATTACGCATGGCATTAATGGTTGAGTCGGCTGTTGTTGTTTTCATGGGACCAATCACTTCAGGCCACTTAGAGTGGGCGTCAACCATGATGAGGTAATGTTTTGCCTGATGGGTGGCAAAATCTATGTGAACATGGAGCTGTTGGCCAAGACCATGGAAGAAGCGGTCAATTTCGTAGTGGTACGAAGAGAGAAGAAGGGACCAGCGTTGCAGTCTAGCAGCAACCAAAACTGGAGTCGCAGAATCCGGAGCAAATATTTTCAACAGGGGTTTGTGATCAGTTCGCAGAGTAAACTAGTGCCCGAAGAGATAATGTAAAATTTAGTGACCCCAAAAATAATGGCAAGACCTTCCTTCTCGATCTGACTGTAGTTTTTCTCAGATGAGTTCAAGGACCTGAAGCCATATGCGATTGGTCGCTCATCACCATTAGGGAAGCTGTGAAATATGACTGCTCCGATGCCATACTGGCTTGCATCGCTCTCAAGAATAACAGGAAGGCTCGGGTCATAATGAACCAATACATGAGAGGATGAGAGTGAGTCCTTGGCCTTTTTAAATGCCTCCTCGCACCGGGGGGACCACTTGAATTCTTGGTTACCTTGGAGAAGCTGATTGAGTGGTTGGAGGATAGAGCTCAGGTTTCGGATAAACTTGCCATGATAATTGATCATTCCAAGGAAGGCTCTCAGCCGGGTGAGGTTCTCAGGGCGTGGTGCTTGTCGGGTGGCTTCTACCTTTTCCTCGGTAGGAGAAATGCCTCTGGCAGAGATGACACAGCCCATGTACATTACTGATTTCTGCATGAATTTGCATTTGCTTAGCTGAAGTCGCAAGCCATAATGGTCTAGATGGCTGAGGACGCTGTCTAAGTTCTTAATGTGTTCTTCGTCATCCTTGCCAGTAATAAGAATGTCATCTTGTATACTCGCCACCTGATCTAAACCCTGAAGGATGATGTCCATAGTGCGCTGGAACAGAGCGGGTGAAGACGCAATACCAAAGGGTAACCTTTTGTAGCGGTAAAGACCTCTGTGCGTATTGATGGTAACGAACTGCTGCAACCTCGGTCATAAATAGTTGTAACACTTTCTTGAAAAGCACGTAACTCGCATCCAAGCTATTGATAACGCACTCCTCCTCCCTCCCTCCCTTCAATGTTGCGTTTGTCGTTCTAATGTTGCGTTTACTGGAAAGTTCTTGCATTGGAACCCATAAACATCAACATTGAAAGGGGAGGAGGGAAAAATTTCCGTCGGCGTTACAACATTTGTGACTGAGACTGTATTTGTCACTGTTAAGTGTTTTCATGTGTGCGACGTGATGTGACGACCATGGACAGTGTATTGTGAAATTATTGTTGTAGGGCTGTAAGATATGTGAAGACGGTACCTATTTGTCGCCAAATACACTTTGGGCAATAGTATTAATGGTCTTGGAGGAAACTTAAAAAGATGTACAGAATTATTTGGTGAAAGGCTGGTTTTTGTGTGTTAATACTGTTGTTATCTGTGTTTGCAGAAGCAATTAAATAAAGTCAACATTAGTCAATGATATTTTGAGAGATGATGCGTCTATCAGAAAGGGAAACTGCTATTAAAAAAGTAGATCGGTAGCTGTAAAGGAGTGTTTGAAAAGGTTCGAAGTCAATTTGTACATCCAGCGGAATACAGATAAAGGAGGCGATCAGTTAATGTTATGGCGGAAGACTGCGGTGGTTGCAGTGCGGCAGCAGGTGGGTTAGGGGAAAGGCCTGTGCGACTTCGAACACTGAATTCCCGTCAAGTACGATTTGTGTATTTGATAACTTACAGTCAAGCCGATCTTGAAATTGTTCCTACACGGGAAGAATTTTCAAGAATTGTTTTGGACAGTTTTTCAAACGCTGATCCTTCTAGTCGTATCGAAGTGGTGCAATGGGTGTGTAGCCAAGAAGGACATAGGGATGGTGGCATTCATTATCACATGGCTGTGAAGTTAAGTGCTAGACGTCGTTGGCTAAAAATTCGCAATTTTTTAGAAGAAAGGCATCGTGTAAAAGTAAATTTTAGTGATAAACATTGCAATTATTACTCGGCCTGGCGTTACACAACTAAGGAGGATGCACATTTCATACAGTCTGAAAGTCATCCGGACTTGTCAAACTTCTCGGAACCATGTACGTCTGCAGCTAGTAGAGCTCTATCACGGAAAAGCTCCTCGGAAGGTAATGCCAGTGGTAAAGGAAAAAGTAGAAAAGGGCGGAAAAGACTGAGCATTTTTGAAGTGTCACAAATTGTCGTTGAAAAGGGAATTCGCACACGGTTGCAGCTTCTTGCCTACGCAAATAATCAAAAAAGGGAAGGCAAAACAGACCTTGCGGAGTTTATAGCGAATAGGGGAGCAAAGGCGGTTGATGAGGCCCTCAGTGTAGGTTGGGAATTAGAAGAAGCAGAAGGAAAGATGGAGCGCAGCGAAAAGAGTAGAGCGGAGATTTTGTACAGTCAGCTCGGAAAGGAATGCGTTGTAGGTTGTGACCGTCGTTGGTTGCAAATGGCGCGAAATCTTTTGGAGCGAAATAACATAGCCGGGGACGAATTTTCAGAGGCTATCAGAAATCTTCTTGACAAGGGAAGAGGGAAATACCGCAACTTGTATTTGAAAGGCCCGTCTAATTGTGGAAAAACTTTTCTTTTAAATCCTCTTACAAGCATTTACAACACATTTTGCAACCCGGCCAGCACAACCTTCGCATGGGTAGGTGCAGAAGAGGCGGAAGTTTTATTTCTAAATGATTTCAGATGGTCCGCCAACATCATCCCATGGCATGATTTGCTATTGCTATTGGAAGGCCATGAGGTTCACCTGCCAGCACCCAAGACCCATTACAGATGTGATTTTTCCTTGAAAGGGGATACGCCCATCTTTTGTACCGCCAAGGAGGAAATTTCCTTTGTCCGTGCTGGTGTGCTGGATGAAAGAGAGACTGAAATGATGCGTGTTCGTTGGCGAGTGTTTGCATTCAGCTCACAGATTACTGAGGCAGAACAACTGCAAGTTCCACCTTGTCCACGCTGTTTTGCTGAACTTGTCTATCCCCAGGCCTAAACTCTGCCTCTTGTTAATTTAATTATGGTTACATGTGAGTGTGTACCGATCACGGATCACCATCCTTTTTCTTCATTTTAGCGTTGTATTTGGTAAAAACTAGGACGTTTAATCGTACTAAACTATTGTAGTAGTTACTATGTGTAACCAGAAATAATAGAAATCACAACAGCGCCTTCCTTAGACTTATTTGCTACGGTACACCATGGTGATCCGTCATTGCTAAATAATTTTAGTAGACTGTAATTAATTTACCGACAACGGATCACCATGGTGTACCGTAGAAATTTTGAGGACAAAAAACTGCTAATTGCTTGAAAATCTCACTATAGTTAAGTTGTGTTCTAGTGCTTATTGTCAAGTACAAAAAAAGGCAGATAAGACAGATTTAAAGTACTTTTGCAAGAAATGATCATGGTGTACCGTGATCACAAGGGTGATGTTGATTGTTTACACAAGCAATTTATACACGTCAATGGATTCCAGTCCTTTATCTAAGAAAAAGTACCGGTAAATATCAACTTTCTTTTGAAGAGCTATGCTTTAAATACATTATACAAAGTAAAACAAAGAGACAATTGATTGTTTAGTAAAAAGTAGAGATACATCGTTGAAATTAGTAGTTGCAACGTTATTTAACGCGGAAAATGACAACAGCAACAAGCTTTTTTACATTTCCCACCGGTGTAACACTGTACTTACACACGCACACACACAAAAAAAAACATTACAGTTGTCCGCTATAGAGCTTTAAAATGAGTATTAACTAATACTTGATACGGCCACCCCTCTTTCTGATGACACTGGTCATTCTTTTTGGTATAGAGTCTATCAACCTATTTACAGTTACTATCGGTAGGGTGAAAAACGTATCTATTACACGAGCTTTAAACTCTTCAAACGTTTCACGTCTTATTTTGCGATCCCTTGCTTGTTTTCGAAGGTGCCTATTAACAATAGCAAAAACGTTTTCGATAACATGTAAGTCTGCGCTTCGTGGTGGAAGTTTGATGACGGTGCTATTTACACGCTCAATTGCCGCTTTTGCTAATGCAGAATTTTGACAAGGATCTCCATCCTGCATCCATAGGCGACTGACACCTTTTCCAGCCAACTCAAACAATCGATCAAAGTGTTCAGCAACGAATGTGGCGAAGTAGCTACCTGTCATGTGTTCATAAGGCTCACAGCAAATTACTCCCTTGTCATAGGATATAGCGACTATAAGCCTTAAGACTTTGCCCCCAGTTCCCTCCTTTCGACCCTTCGTAATGCATCCATGAGCAAGGCCCTCGCTTTTTTTTCTCCATACTCGTCCTTGAGGTGCGATAGCTTGATCAAAAGGATTCCTCTTATATGCGATGGATGTTCCGTCCAAGTAGAACGCAATTTCTTTTTTCCAAACATCCGCACTGAAGTTTCTCTGCATGAGTTTAGCAAAAGCCACTCTTTTCTTATGATCATCTTCGGTCATAAGTCCTTTCTTCCTTGTCTGCAAATAAAAATACCCTGCTGAATTTAGGTAACGTGTAACTGTCCTCGTTGAAACATCACTTTCTTTAATTCCGGCCTCCTCCATTAATCTTTTACAGGTGAAAGTCCCGTCTCTTTTTCGTAGGACCCTGAGACAGCGAATCAGGTGCCTTCTTTGTCGTTCACTTAGCTTGAACTTACGGCCTCTTTTCGAGGAACTTCGTAAACGCGAGGGAGCGCTTCTATTTGCTTTGGAAATTCTTACAACACTTGCTGTTGAAATACCACATAAATCAGCAACTTTACGAACAGCAAGTCGTTTAACCCGGCTTAAGTAAAAAGCTCTTGCCCGTGTCACATTATCGATACAGTGTTTAAAGGCCATTACACTAGTGCAGCGCTTTTCTCTCGTAATTCTGTAGAATATTATTCCTTCTTAGCAACAAACCAACTCTTTATAGCAATTTTATAAGTAAAGAAACGTGCTTAAACTTCGTTTCATTGCGAAAGTCCCACAAAACAACCGTTACAGAACACATTAGTAATGGCGCATTTTCTTATCTGAAATGCGTCATTCAACACTCAGACAACCTCGGTCATAAATAGTTGTAACACTTTCTTGAAAAGCACGTAACTCGCATCCAAGCTATTGATAACGCACTCCTCCTCCCTCCCTCCCTTCAATGTTGCGTTTGTCGTTCTAATGTTGCGTTTACTGGAAAGTTCTTGCATTGGAACCCATAAACATCAACATTGAAAGGGGAGGAGGGAAAAATTTCCGTCGGCGTTACAACATTTGTGACTGAGACTGTGGCTTTCAGGATCCAACGGGAGCTGTTGGTAGGCACTCTTTAAATCGAGCTTAGTGAAACGTTGTCCACCCCGCAGTTTCAAAAAGACATCCTCCGGGAGGGGAATTGGATACTGAGGGACGTGAAGCTGGGGGTTGACAGTAACCGCATAATCACCACAAGAGCGTGTAGTTCCATCTGCCTTGGGAACATGAACCACTGGGGTAGCCCATTCACTGAACTCCACCTGTTCGACAATGCCTTCTGACTCAAGACAGTCGTATTCAGCTTCAACAGCTTCCTGAAGAGCATAGGGGACAGGATGAGCCTTGCAAAACTTGGGACGTGCGTCAGGTTCCAGCTCTAGTTTGGCTGTGATTCCTTTGACGGTTCCGAGGCCTGGTTTGAAAACGTTAGGGTGATTCTGGATAGTTGTGTGCAACTGGGAAGCCACGCCCTGTGGGAGGTCTGTCTCCGATATGCAAATATTGCAGATCTTCGTCCAGTTGAGTCGGGACAGCCAGTCTCTTCCAAAAAGGGATGGGCCTGAGCCTTCAACAACAAGAAGGGGGACATCGGTGCCCTGGTCTTGGCACTTTAGGTGTGCAATAAGTTGCCCGTGTACTGTGAGTGGGTGTCCTGTATATGCACGTAGGCGAGTATTGGACGGCATGAGGGGTGTGCCACTGAAGTGTTTCTTGTAAGTTTCTTCTGAAATAACTGAGACGCCTGCACCAGTGTCTAATTCCATTAAAAGAGAGGTTCCCTGCTGGCCTGAGCTCAGAGTGTACAGCGAGAAGGAAAAAGGATCAACCGAATCATCAAGAGGACTAGTTTGAGGGGGTTCTGATCCTTCCAGCTGATGCACTTTCTGAGGTTCCCTTTGCATGCCTCCGAGATGTGACCAACCTTACTGCAAGAATGACACGTGTAGTTTCTGTATTTACACTGAGAACGTGGGTGCCCTGATTTTCCGCAGCTCAAACACTCCGAGGGGTCTTTAATGTTGCTACCCGAGGAATTGAACTTGCCTCGCTTGCCAGGACCCTTACGACGTTGGGTAGGCGGAAAACTGCGATGATTACCAGAGTCAACTTTGTTAACAGAAGCCGAACTTCCTTGCGAGAACACAGCAACATCCTTCCCAGCAACTTCGGCGCCGAGGGCGACCTTCAGTGCTGCATCGAAAGTGTGTTCCTCGGTTAGCAGTTTCTTTTGTGTCTCCTTTCTGCAAAGACCAAAGACAAAACGATCGCGTAAAGCTTCATCCAGGTGAGTGCCGAACTGGCAAGTTGAAGCCAGATGTTTCAGGTTAGCAGCGAACGCTGTGACACTGTCGCCTTCACGTTGTGTACAATTGTGGAATCGGTATCTTTCGGCGATAACAAGTTTCTTCGGTGCGAAATGATTCTTTAGGATAGTGGTGAGCTGTGCATACGTTTTCTCAGAAGGAGGAGTCGGTGAGCAGAGATCCGAAAGGACATCGTAGGTCTTGGCGCCAATAACAGAAACTAGGATTGCTCTTTGTTTGTGTGACTCGGCAGAATCGGTGGGAACACTGTTTGCCACGAAATATTGTTCCAGTCGCTCTAGGTAGCGGTTGATACTTGTAGTAGCTGAATTGAACTCCTCTATTTTGCCAAGGCTGGGCATGGTCGCTCGAATCCTCGTCGCCAGAAATATTATGTTCTCGGGCAAACAGACAACTGCATGTAAGATGGCGGATCAACTAAGAACTGTATTAATCAAAGAGCACATGGGTTTTACAATAACTGCATACATACTGCAGGCTCAGTATGAATTACTGACACTATACACTATAACAGGATGGTCACTTTATTTCTTGTAGGTTTTTTTTGTGATTGGTGTTAAATTTCATGTGGAGAGTTGATATAAAAAACATATATCAATTTTTTTGTCTGCTTTGATCATGTTTCCCTTAAACTTTCTCTTACAATGCTTCACTGCAGTGTAAAAAAAATTGTACAAATGTCACTCACCACCATCTTAGAAGACAAGAAAAGAGTACTTGTACATTACCTTGTTTGGGAAGACAAGAGCCTTGAGGGACGAGTTGCCAATAATAAATTAACATTACTCAAACTTTGGCCATTTTTTTAAACAACCCAAATACAATAATATATAATTGTAAGAAAACAGTCACTTGCTAAGGTACAAACACAGCCTTAATCAAATGCCTTGTGATTGAAAAGACTAATCTGCAGCTTTCTTTCCAGTTACGTTTTGAGAAGAGACAAAACAATGAAAGTTGGATTATTACTAAAACTTATCCCTTTGAAAATGGAAAAGAAAACTTTGAGATTTTTATCACCTTTGATTTCGAGTATTTTGCACACTAAAGTGCCAAAAAGTAGTGTTTACAAAAAGGTCAAAGAACAAACAGTAATAAAATAGGCTTATAACATAAAATAAAATCATAATTTTCACATTCAACCAAAATTTCAAATTTGCCAAAATGAAAACATCTGTTAATAATTTTTCATATTCTGCTTTTTTTTAATTTGGCAATATTTTTATTCAATAACAACACCTTGCCAAAGAAACCTAAAAAACCATAAGAGTTTCTACTAATAGATGAGTATATACTGCTGATGAAACATCTATAATGCACAAAATGGTGCAATAGCAAGGCACATTAATTAGGTTTTTTGTTAAAGAATAATAATAAAAATCTACAGTCATCTTTCGTTCAAGTTAGAATTCAACACTCGTGATGGCTGTACCTAGAGACAGAGGAATGATGGAAATAATATAAAATATGTACAGGATGTGTCATAAATGTACCCTTCTTTACAAATATCAAGTGAAATACAAATAATTATTCATGAGCACAGGATTTAAAATGTTAATTTAAATGGCAATGATTTAGATGAAAGCAATTTCCAAGGATTCACTTACTTTCTCAGGATTATACTGAGGATAAACGCCATCCCGGAACTGTTGAAGAACATCAGTTAACCTACTTGTCTTTGCATCTGAAAAGGTACAGATTTCACAATTTTTTCAGCAAAAAGAAGACACTGATTCATAGGCAGTGGTAGAGAAATAAAAACAAAACCATCACACCACATGCAGATGTGAATTTTTAATTCCATGTAAAATTGTAAATTATTCCCAAAAATGACCCCACAACCTGGAAAAAAGCAGTGCATCAACTTACAGGATTTTAACACCAGTAAAACTGCTTTTATTTTAGCTTTTTCTTCCTCCTCTTTAGCACCATGCTTTAAAGTGCTTGACATGTTGAAGCTGTGTTTATCTCAAATCTGTCTTAACTTCAAATAGAATTGGAATATTTCAACTAATTGCAATCTTTTTACAACTAATGGCAATAAATTATGCCAGTATGTTTTTCTCTCTTTTTCGTGGAATAATCAAACATTTTAAATTATGAGTTGCAATAATTTTCAAAAACTTCAGAACACCAAGAGAACTTTTCAGTGACATCGAAACAAGATACATGCAGGCAAAATCCATTGAATAGTTTCTTTACAAGAGAAGAAGTAGAGAAGAAATTTTTCATCATACAATGTATATGTACTATAAAAACACCAATCAAACTTATGGAAATTCAGTCATGTGATAATTGAAGCAAAAAGGGTAATTTATTGTTGTTAAGAGGAACTGAAATGCTTGATAGAGTATTTTGGCACATGATTGGCTTGGAAAAGCAACAAACCATTAGGCCAACTAACTACTACAGACCTGAAGTCACCACTCTTAATGAAGATACAAAAATTAAAATTCATCATTTAAGCCCCAAGCCAAGAATTTTGTATGGCTTAACTCAACCTTGGATTTGTCGACAAATACACATAAAAGCAGAAGATACATCTAGGCCATATGCATCTCTGTTAATTAATAGCACAGTTTGAAGTCCATGGATAAAATCTAAAGAACAATTTGGAGTTACCCTTTCACCCAATTCTCAGAAACACCTTAAAAGCAATTTTAAGCACATTTATAAACACGAAAATTTATTGAAGGTTGCCTATGACAATCTCCCCACAGGAGAGTCAAACAAATAAAAAAATCTCGCAAAGAAAGTTCCTTGATCTACATGTACCACACAAAAAAATAATTGCTACAAAAATAAGGTAGAAAGAACGATGAAATTTCTATTCAAGCACATCTGATGCTGTGTGGCATTCTTACAGTTTGATATTGGGTAAAAAAATGACGATATTTTGTTCATCTCCTAGTGTTTGCATACCATAAGCCATAAATATTTTATGACAACTTTCAGGCAGGGAATAATAAATACTATTAAGCTAGGAAGCTTGACTCATGCAATACAACTGGTCCATAACAGGCTTCATCTTTGAATTAAGTAAGGTAGAAAAATGTGGATAGATAAATATGTTAATTTTTTCTTACTCTTTCCATCACAAATAAACCCAGAATAGTGCTTAGGCTAAAGATAAAACAAATGAATAAACTTTTTTGATGAAAAACAATAGATATCAGCTTCAATAATGGAACAGATGTCGTGAAAAACCACACATTTGGAAACAGACGAGATGATAAAGCATGACTTTTTACACCGGTACGGTGATGCTTCCAGCAAGGTTCAAAATGAAGCCATAATGCAAGATCAAATACGGATATAAAATATGCGAAAGTGAGCTGTTCATTTAAGACAGGCAAGAGATCGAAAGGAAGAATGTAATATTACTATTGAAAGTATACCAATTAAACTCAGACATTTACACAAAATTACTTACTAAAAATTCAACATTTTGATTACAAAAAAGATATAAAACGTCGACGAGAAATCTCACATGGAAGCGGAATAAGTGCTTTTCAATGAAAGCTTCGAGGGTATAATGTACGTAAGTTAAAACAGTCGACGAGTATAATAAAAGAAAATTCAAATGAAAAATAATGCGGGAGTGATTCTTTTGTTCTTTTGTATAATTGATTGATAGAAAATACCTAAAATCTGGCAAAACACCCACCCAAATCTTTCCTTGCTTTACCGAAATTATCATTATTTGTCTATGAAAAATTAGCGGCCATGTCATCCAATGTTTCGAATGTACATATACTTCGTGTGCTGACATTAATTGCGCGTTCCTCGTAAACAATGAGTTTTATTTATGCGTTACTTGGACCGTAATCAACCAGTTGTAGTGATACCAGCATTATAACGATAATGATGATGATGAACGTTTTTGTAGGCTAAAGTTGAACATCACGTTCGAAAGTTTAAAACATCCACGTTTCTTCGAGACGGTACGACACTTCCTTGCACATCTGCTTTTACCATTGAGCAGGCATTTCTTGCTTAAAATATAATAAAATGGAGTGCTGCCTCCCTAAAGTTTCTGAAAATTTCAAATTCACATAATCAAGCCAAATTAAACCACACGCTAATCTCTACACGAAAGAAAACGAAAAAAACATGAAAATTCGACAATTGATGTACTCGAAACAATAACACCATTCACCCGTAAAGGCCAAAGTTTGGTTGTTTTTCTAATACCAAATAACGTAACATAATAAATTATGTTCTCAGTGCCGAAGGTTAACGAGAGGAAAAGCAGAATTAAGTAGTCTTACATTTAGTGTACTCCTGAAGCTGTTGAAACTCTTCTGGAGACAATCGATTCCACACTCCCGTTGCATTCGGACTTGAAGATGTGTTTTTGGATTGGCTCATTGCCGCCATTCTACCTCAGACAAAGACCTGCAGTCGACCGTCTTGTCCTCTTTGGAATCGGCAAACTTCGAGTGAACATTGCGGACAAGAAAGAACGCCAAAACAGATCAGAAATGACTTCCCACAAAGAGCCTCACCTGGCCATAACACATTATTAGCGTTTCCAATGTATTCACAAGTGGTCGCATGCATCGCAGTGGACGAAAGTAAACAACGAAGAAAGGACTGGGTTCGGGCTTCGTGATACGCCTGGAAGAATATAACGATGTGACAGTTGCGAGGTTGCGAAAACCTGTTGAATTTTGTACAGAATTTTTAGGAGTCCTCTAATGAATTCTGCGATCAGACTTTACCGACGTATTCTCAGGCTTCATAAGAATCTTCCTTTAACTTCAAAGGCCTTAGGAGACCAGTATTTGAAGGATGAATTCAGGCGGCACAAAAATGCGACAACCGATCAAATTGCAGAGTTCATTCAAGAGTGGAAAGTGAGTGGCCATTGGATTTGATTGTTAAAGTGTAAGAGGTTATCATTTTCCCTCTTCCAGTTTCACAGGCTGCTTACACACCTTCTGTGACTTAAACTTACCTTGTGTTTCGAGAGGCGTGTGCAATTGTAATGGGAGGCGCCGTACGTTCTTTCGTAAGCTTTTGGTTGTACGTACATGGGCAAAAGTGAACAAGAGCTCCCATGTTCGGCTCTCGGCCAACTGTCGGCCGATATGATACCGATACATTACCGACAGCCAGCCGACAGTGTTAATGAAGCCAAAAATTAACCCAAAGCACTAAAAGTTAAAAACAGCAAATAGACATCCATCTCCAGACTGTACCTATCAATTTTTGTATGTACCTATTTCCTAAATTGTATTTTTACACCTAAACGGGCTTGTTTGCTCGGTAGCAAAAAGGAAGTTTTCCAATCACCCTATAATGCATTGCAAAACCAACTACCGACGGTCGGTCGACACTTCAGTCTGCAACGGTCGGCCAACTGTCCAGTCGGCCAACAGACAGCCAACAGTCTGCCAACAGACGGCCGACAGTATCTTTTGGGAACTGTTCTTCACTTCACCACATGTATGCCTGTTAACAGCAGGTACAAAACACAGGTTACAGGTCACAGGTCATTGTTTTACCAATACAGAAAGAATCCTAAACATTCATTTTAGCTAATCGTAAGGCCTAATGTTTAGCATTTGTAAACGGTTAGGGTTGGTTCTGTATCAATAAAACAATGACCTGTGACTAGCTGTGTTTGTACCTGCCCCTTAATGAAAGAGAAGATTATATTATCACCTTCATATGGTTGTCAGTGAAGACACCATAGCCTTAAGATTGACCCCAAAACACTGACCCCCAGTCCTTGGACCCACTACGGACCAGGTCCACGGACTAGTGCCTTATGGATGAGCCCACGGACTATCACTACGGCCCCTCTCAACAGACCACCCCAAAACAACATAGAAATAAAAATAAAGAAAAGTAAAATAAATAATAATTGAAGATTTGACACACCAGTTGTCTGGATAGATCACTCGTACGTGTTGGCAAAATCTCCACCATTACGCTCTGCAAATTTAAGAGACTAAGGCTCAGTCAGGCTTGGCCGCTAGGTGCATCAATCACATATTGCCACTTCCTTTGCTGTGAACCGATAATAACTAATTGAGTTCCTTCTACCGTTTTCTTTGGAAAAGAGAATTGTGTTCTATTTTCTGAAACCTGTGGCAAGTTCATAAACCCGTGGTAGAATGATCCAAAAAAAAGGCAGAATGGAATAAACACAAATAGAGCATAGTTATTATCGGTCTTTTTCGATGCACTCTGGACATCCCACTGTCCACAGCGAAGGAAGTGGCAATACCTGGTTACAGGGGTTATCAGTCACACGCGCACCTAAAAGACATTAATATTTTCTTTATAATTATTTGGAAAGGAAATATTAGGTGGATGTCAATGAAATGAACGTTTCCATGACGAATTCGACTGCCGCTGAAAAATGAAAAAATGTCATCGAGGGGCATGTGTGACTGATAACCACTGTAATATAACTTGCGCCTGAGCCTGAGAATGACTGAGCTTACCCGAACGTAACCAACACAAGTGGTCAGTATTCAGACAACTTGGTATAAAGTCAAATCTTTAGTTGTTGTTTATTTTTTTTATTTCTGTGTTGTTTTGGGGTGTTCTGTAGCTCTGGATGAAGTCCATGGGCCGGTCCGTAAGGCAGTCTGTGGACCCGGTCCATAGGGAAGTCCATGGACCGGGGGTCAGTGTTTTCAGGTCACCCTAGCCTAAATGCCTCCCAACACAACAGGTTTTCATGCACAACAAAAAATTTTGTAAAAAGAGATAACTTCCTGAATTAAATTATTGCAAAGTTGTGTCTGCAGGTTTCCAGGTGAGATCAAATCTTTTTTGGTTGACCCCAGATCCAATCAGATTGCTGGGCTTTGTTATTCTACCCAGTCACGAAGTAACACTACAAGAACGTGTATTACTGTTAAGTGTGTTAAAGAAACATTTAATTTATTTGCACAATTTTTGTTGTCAGATTTATGCAGACATGCTAGAAAGACAGCAGCAACAGGGAAAGGATTTTGGAGGTAATTTACCAGAGAATTACTTGTCTAAAATCAGTGAGGACCAATTGTATCAGCTGCATGCACTCCATCAAGAAATAACCAGTCCATCAGAAGACTCGGATGTTAATGGAAAGAATTAACAACCACTGGAACTGTTGCAAAAGTATCACTATCTAGAAAGTGAAAATAGAGGCTGACTTTCTTCATACAACATGAGGAGCAAAAGGTGACTGCTTAAAGCTCCATATACGACAGCAGACTGAGTCTATGACTCGATTAAAGTAAAGATGTAGTTCAACTCGACTAGGGCTTTTAATAAATCAACAAAAATTGGCAAAGTGTAGAAGGAGCACTTGGCAAAAACAATCCCAAAAACCTTTGCAGGAAATGTAACATTACTGGCAGAGACATTATTTTGTAAATGCCCTCTTTTCTTCAAGAGGTTGTCATAACATACAAACTCGGCAACTCTAAACAAAGTGTCCAAACGCTTGCAAAAACATAACCCTTCCTTGTACTTGTACAAACATTAGTCGCAAAAGAATGCAAACACTGTTCAGCTGTTCCACAAGATCCCTGGGGAAGTTTCCGTACTCTTGAAGAGTACAATAAAGATGTCAGCAAGATTATTTACATGACTTTGTATGATAAATAGGTTTGAGTGATGCCAATGATTCTCATTATGTTCACTTGCAAATGTTGTTGTGTACTTTAAGTTTGCGGACTAACCCGTTCCGAAAACGCTTGCCATCTTTTAGGGTGGGTCTGTGAACATGGTGGGTGCATTTGTATGTGGTTTAAGTGTATTTAGACACCATATTCATGCTTACTTTCAAGATGAACACCATAATTATACATGTTGGCTTATTAACTTTGCACATGCACTCTTAAAGAGATAAATCAACCACTGCACAACCATGCCATGTATGTGCTTTTAGTAAACTTTGTGCATGCTCTTTACAAGCTTGAGTGCAACTTGTGACTGAAAGGCCAAAAAAAAACAAAGCCGAAATTTAACCTTGGGCATTTCCCCTGGAATTACCAAACAATTATTAAAAAAGTCTGCATGCAAGTCATTTGGTGATATTTCTTGCTATGGAAAACCATAGCAATTTGACATATGTTTGGGATAATTATCATTTAGTGATTAGTCATTTTATTTAAATAGACACAAAAAGCATGGAATCAATATTATTAATAACATTGTCTCCATCAACATGTAAAAGGGAAAAGGTCATATTTACACAATGTTTTAAATATTATTATTTCTCGTAGAACACAGTTTAATTTGTTAAAAATTGAATACAACAATGAATACAACTTGAGTTAGCAGAATGGCCTAATGCATACGGCCTTCTTAGCAGTTTAAGTACAAGATGATAGATCACCTTATCCTATATGCATATTCTAAAATTTAACTTTTCAATTGTACAGTATGTTGTAAAAAATCAAAATTAATGAAAATTAGAAAGGACAGATCAACACTGACTCCATATTGTAAAAAATTGAAAATCTCTTTACTTATTAGATCTGTATGGATTCTCATAGTCTGTTTTTTGAAAGGTAATCTTCATAACCTAAACAGGCCTTTCTCATTGAGCTTAAGAAACTAGGCACTCCAGTCTATAAGAAAGAAAAGTATTATTGTCAGTAAAATTTACTGAATTTAATAAATGTTTTATTTTTCACCATTTTTTCTCATCGATCATAAAACTACCATTAAGTGCTACTATGACCAAAAAATTAATTCTTCAGCTTTTTTGGGGTTTTCATTTAAACTATTTGAACTAGTGACCCAAGTTTTAAGCCTTGATTTGAAAAGATTCCTGTTTATTTGTACTGGTCAGGAATATTTTTTCTATTTTATGCAGCACAAGAGTTTCGGGCTTTCAGACTTTAATAAAACTGACAGTGTTTTGCATTTATAATTATTGTAATAGTAAGCTGCATTCACATGCTGAAATTTTAAGCTAGTGAGTAAATGATGTCCTTTTTTCCTAGATCTGTCCAACTTTTTGAGGTCCAATTGGTCAGTGTTAAATGCGAGTAAATTGCACAGTGAAATCCAAACTTACACTCAAAGTAAACAGCCTTTGGAGAAATCAAAGCTCAAAATTTTGCCAGTCACTTTTGAAGCAAACACACTTTCAAAATCTGAAGAAAAACAGTCCGAGATTTTTTTAAATCATAGTAGCACTTTAAGCCTGGAAGATCTGAGTTTTTTTAATTTCTTTTGTACAGATTGAGTACATCTTGCTCATGATTTCATGGCTATTAATTAAATGTTTTGTCAAAAATTATTTCCAATACACTCTGGAAGAGAAATCACCCTTTGGTAGAGAGATGAAAACACCAACTGAAGATGACCTTTTGGGCAGTAACTTGCATTTCAAACTGTCACCAAGATATTTTGGACTAATATTGTCTTGAATATTATTCAGCTTAAAGCAACATGAAGCTTGACATGTGTTTCATTATTATGAAAGCAAAACAACTGGTCCAGGAGCAACCTAAGGTTTCACTGCCCATCGTCTGCTTTGGGACCAGTAAATTCACACTGCCTTAGACAAAGTAAAAACTAAAGATTAAGTCGATCAGTTTTAAAGTAAAAAAGCTAAACTATTACCACCACCCCACCCCCTTTTCCCTTAGGCTAACCAAACCATCATTGCAAGGCAGTCCTGGTAAGAGCTTCAGATATTTGTACAATATCGCCTTTGTTAATGAAGTTAACCCAGAGAAGTTAAATGATTCATTTTGTGGTGTTTCCAGAGAGTATTTATTTCCTTTAAGACTACTGGGTGAGTATCAGAGTATACTAAGTTTACAAACCTTTGCCACCCAGTTGATGAGCCATGTTGGTATCATTCCTCCAGGGTTATCAAAGTAATGCATGAATGCTGAAATATTTGAAATATTGTAAATCATAAAATAAACATGATTACCATGATTTCAACTTCATTTAAAATTATTGTTCACTAACTAACATCGTATGGTATTATCTTGGAAAGATCTTGATAGTAAATTTAAGCTTGTGATAAATTTCTTCCAATGTCCCGACTATGCCACTCTACCCCCTAACAAGTTGCCCACAAAATTGGCCTTGAACCTGTCTTGAAACGAGGCATAAGTATAAAAAATCCATAGCCTCAATTTTAAAACAACTTCAATCATTAAATTCGTTTAACTTAGTTTTACTGCCTTGATCGAGGGAGACAGTGAAATTGGCTTGCAATCTAACTCATTAAACTACCTTAACACCATACACGATTTAGGGGAAAACACTTAGATCTAGAGATGCATAATTTGTGACATGTTACAGCAGCCTGTTGCGTATATTTAGGCTGCAGGGAAAGGATAGGTTCAAAAGGCGAAATTATGAACAAGGGGAGTATTTTCTAAGAAAAAAATTGTGCAGATACTGCGCCTTTCCCCACTACTTGCACTCATGGATAGATGTTACAGCCAACACAAGATGCAACACACCCTCAAAAGACGTAGAACACCATTACAAGGTGTAACTAACCCTTAAAGGGCGTAACACGCCTTCACAAGACGTAACACACAGTCAGTATAAACCGTAACACTCTGTCACAAAGCGTAACATACCATCAGGAAGAGGTAACCCACAGACATGTTGAAGGAGGCCAGGACACATTGCACGCCGAGAACTTCGGTGCTTTTTAGCTATTAGATATCCCTCTCACCTCCAATAATTACAATAATTTTAATAAGTCTGCCTGATGCCATTTTTCAATGGGGAACCCCATGGGAGTGAAAGGATTGTAAACAAAATTCATATCTACTCTTTAAAGACCTGGACACAAAACACAAGGACAAGTACAAGCCAAAGGTCATTTAAAATGAGCATGCAAGCAGTGCTAGACAATGTTTTTGGGATGGTCAAGAAACTTGCTGCACTTTTCCTCAATCACTGAGTAAAACAAAAGGCAGACGTGGCTATTCATACGGGATCCATATACACCAACCTATATACTTTTTTGCTATTTATAGGGGAGTTTTGATTCTTATAATGATTATTACAGGTTCTAGCCCTAACCTTGAATGACATAGCCATGCAGCTATGGAAAGTTAACCATTTTAAAATGGGTGCTGAGACTTAAAATAACACTGTTTATCAGCACTATTTAAAATGGGTACAGGGCTGGTGGCATTGAACAAAGGAGGTATTTTGTGAGATTAAACACAGGTATCAATGCTGTTGTTTGATAGCTGAACTGCATATAAAAGAGTAAAAGACGAGGTAAGACTTTCCAAATGTTATTGAACCTGTAACAAATTATTATTCTAAGAAGACTCCTGTATGAAAAGCGAAGAGAGGCCGGTGTATGGGTCCTGTACAAATAGCTACTTTGAAAAGTAAAACAAAAACCATTATAAAATAGGTTTGGAAAATCTTACAAGCCCTCAACAAAATGTCCAAGTTTGAAAGTTGGCTAAATCTGCCATTTTAAACACCCCTGACCTTTTGTTCCTACCACACCATCTCCCTGAATAATCAAGCTCTGATGATATTCCTTGACTCTGACGACACCACTCTTCTCTGGCGTGTTGGTGGATAAGTTACTCTCAGCCAATACAACTACTGTTGGAATGCTATTAATCTCCAGCTCACGGAGAGCTCTTGTATATACATACTGTTTTAAAGTGCATGCAGTAAATATGAAGATGCAAATTAAGGGGAAAAAGCTCTTATAAAATATTAAAAAACTAATAAGTACTACAATATTTTTATATTAGTGAGAGGTTGGATCAATGTTGATTTTGGTAATCTAAAGTAAACTAACTTTTTCGCGATTAACAAATACTCTTTTTGGTATATAGCTCTTAGTGTATCTCAGTTTTTATCACCTTACTCTTATTCAAGTATTTTGTAGCCTGCGTAGCAGCCGTTTCCTTTCCTTTTCCAGGCGGAGATAGGACAAGTGAGCGAGCGCCTGGCGTGAGGAAAAAAATATAGAGATTTTTTTGCAATCTCTCGCAGTTTTCGTCTCGTCCCCTTCGCGAGCGTTTGGAAAAGGAAAGGAAAACGGCTGCTACGCAGGCTAAGTATTTTGAGTCTGCTTAATCTTAGTAATCTTAGTTCTGAAAATTGTGATTTTTAAGTTTTTTTATTTTTGTTTTGCAGTCAATTTAACTGATTATTATTTATACATGAGTCCCCACAAGCTGATCATGTTAAATGAAGGTCTTGCATTATATTATTATATGTTAAACGTCCAAACCGGCCTGAACCGGCCAGAAGTACTACGTATTTTACTCTGTCTAACGCCAGACGATTTTACTCGTCGATGGGGAACCCCTGGGAGTCAATGGGTTAATTAATTCCACTTGTGGTAATCATCAACTGAAGACAAGATCAGGCAGCGTCACATGGGATCATAATTGTGTGACTTATTATAAGTTTGTCTATGGCTCTATGCACACCTTCTCACAAGTAAGCAGTGTCTATGATTTTAATACTGTAACATTTTTAGAGCCTTCACATTTTGCCAGCTGGTCTGCTGAAGAAGAACATTATAGACAGTATAATTGTGGTCATGGACTTTTATACAGGTTAGCCTAGCTAACCTACTGTAAGTCATCTTTGTTTGGTAAACCAAAATAATACATTATTTGTACTGGTCATTAATACATGTACTTAAAGCTTATGAGGATACATCTCTGTTTGACATGGGCCAAGGATAATTCACATTCCAGTAGATGCTTTTCTCTTGTCCATCTTCTTCAAATTCATAAATTTCTAAGAAAATTCAAAATACCATATTCAAAGTCTTGTGTCAGTATCTTTCTAGCTGTATCTTTTTCTTTAGAATTGGCTGTGAACATTATTAATTATTTTTTGCTTATCTAAACCTGTAACTGAAAAAAACATAATTATGGCATTGTAAGTGATGTTATTCTATTGCAGCTACTGTAAGCAATAAATGGTGCTATAAACTTCTTGAAATTTTCTTGCAGATCATATGCCAGCAGTATGAAGCCCGTTAAACATACTATTTATAGTATTTTCATCTTTTTTATCCTGTGGCCCTAATTTTTTGCCTAGGACATATTTTAACACCAATTTTGAGCAAGTAAGCAATTATAGTTATGCATGATTTGATATTATGAATAATAACAATAACAATAATAATAATATAATTTTATTATTATTATTATTATTAGTAGTAGTAGTAGTAGTAGTAGTAGTATTATTATTATTATTATTGTGCACAGAACTTTCAGCCATAAAAACCATTGTAAGTGCCGATGTCCGATCTCACCCATAGATCCCTTGCTTGTAAAGCACATTTGAATAATGTTAATAGAAAATGTGCTATATAAATTCAGTACCATTACCATTACCATTGGTTTGGGTGAAGTTGTCTACCAGCCACTCTGATGTATTGTATTCATGAGTACTGCCAAACCCGGAACCTTACCCCTTACCTTTCACAAATTCATCCCAGATTTTCCTGTATTCTAAATCCATGTAAACCTTTTTGCACACATCAGGCAGAACATCTGCAATTGAACCCATTATTTTGTATTCATATAATCCAGACACCTGCAGGACATATGAACAGACAATCCAAATCAATTGAACTACTATGATTATGAAATTAACGAGAATTGCAAGAAACGTTGAATCTGCAGAATATCCTGCTCATTTGGTATTAATTAGCACATTGAACTGATAAGCAAAGTAAAAGATATGACTTGCTAAACACAGTCCATTCTTCCTTAATATAGAAAGCAGAGCGACCCCTTCCACCTGTAACCCAGCTGTCTTGAATTGGTTTGGGTCTTGCAATACTGCTGTGCACCCTCAATCAAGCGCCTACCCCTTTCCCCCTGGGGTGGGGAGGTGCAGCACGGCCCCTCATACCCTGACCCTGTTTAAGACAAATATCACTGATTTTCCTACTCTGTTTAAGACAGAATTCCGATTTTTGATACCCTGTTTAAGATTTAACCCAGTTTAAGACAAAAATTGATAAATCGATACCCTGATTAAGACAAAAAATGATAAATTCGATACCCTGTTCAAGACAAAAATCCCGAAAAACATACCCTGGCTGGTCGCACGTCCCCATTAAGCCCTTATAAGGGAGTACCTCCCCCCCTCCCCCCGGCCCTTTTCCCTCTGGTTTTGCACTTTCCCTTCTACACCATAACCTCTTTCAGCTCCTCCTTCTTGCCCCTTAACTCCATTGCCTCTCCTTTCTCCCTACTTTCCCAAGATCCATCAACCTCACAACTGTCTTTAGATAGTGAGAGCCCTGATCAGGCCCATGGGTTAAGTCTCTAGAAAAGAAACTCATGGCCTTGATTATAAACATGAATTTTCTCATTCTGCTATTTAAATCTCTTCCTTAAAAACCCAGAAATCCATGTCATGTACCAATGTAATAATCTGTTCTGACATCCCATAATGTTCTTAAACCCCAGTTTGACGATCAGTAAAATCGTCTGGCATTAGATAGAGTAAAATCTGTAAGTGTGGTTAGTGGGGCTTAACGTTTCCAAGCCCTAGGGATATCCCTTTCTAAGCCCTAGGGATATACCTAGTGAGTTTTTTAGTCCAGGGACTACATAAAGTCGATACAACAATACACAATGTTTGTTTGTTATTTATTTGCTTTTATTAGCAGGTTGAAGTTTTGGCAGCTATTCAGCTGATGTGGACTGCCATAATATCTACCCACCCATATACTGCACAGAGGACTGCCACAGCACCGGGAACTTCATCCCCTACTCTTCTCGAATAGTGTGTGGGGTCGTGTGTGGGTGCTTTAACGTCCCAGAGGGAACTAATGAACATGGAAGTTATTTGTGAGACGGGGCCTACGGTTTCTAGTCCTTATCCGAGAAGACTTGAAAGTCTAATCATTTGAGGATGTAATTACAAAGGCAGCACTTTCTCCTCAGTTATTTAAAGATCCTGAGTGTTGGTCCGGCCGGAGTCGAACTCACGACCTCCCGCATGCCCGGTGCTCAACCAACTGAGCCACTGTACCGGTGCGCGATACTCACAATCTTTTATAGAACTACTAAACATAATCAACCAACCCTCGTTAACACCACTAACTCGTTCACTAACCCTGTCGTACTTCCTGTAGATTTTACACTCCACAGGTTGTTCAACCGACTCTGTGAAAAACTCATATCCATCTAATTTTATGTTGTTTATCTCTTGAGCAACTTCCAAGAATTTTTCTTCGTCAAACCCCATCCACGCCTTGTCACTGGACAGTGAATAAGCCTACCTGCTATATAAAAAGAGTAAATGAATATTTTCCTGACTATGTAAAGAAAAAAGGAGATCGAGGTCATAAGGAAACGTCCCAGAACAAATTTGGTTCCCTTGACTTCATTCTCTATACTCATATGCTCAATTCTGAGCATGTTATAGTGACAACAAATTAAAACAAAAGAGACATTTCCTTCAACGTATTAAACTTCCGGTACTCTCTGAAACTAAGAGAAACCATGAACTTAAATCGTTTGTTGACTTCTGAGTCTGATAGTGATAAGAAATTTATCTTCACCAAGTGATTTTGGAGATTCCTTTTCCTTGGCCAAATTTTATAAATTAAAACGAATTTGAATGTCTACAATTCTTCAACTTTGCGGAACAAAGAGAAAGCCAAATTGCACGTGTACCAGAACTTCTCAGAATATTCATATGCACATAAACGAGCCTAAAAACATTTCCCAAAGTTTAAAGATCTTTAAAAAAAACTTTTAAGGTAATTTGAAACCTGACTCACCGTATCTAAAAATTATTTCCAAACTTTGTGGTATTGTTGAGTTTTGCGACTGTGTTGCGCTTCGGTGCACCTGCTTTTAGTAAGGAGATTCTCCAATCTGATCTTTGGAATGTTATTCTGGTTACAGTTAGATATTTCAAAAGCTGGTCAAATTTTAGCATAAAAAATGCTTAAATCGTTTCATTTAACCCTTCTGCTATTAACCAGAAGACAGATTTGTCCTGTCCTGTCTTCTTTTGTAAACTACAACTTCGCACTACTGACGCGATAATTTTCAATTCTCTTCACAGACCACATTTTCACGGTCATCACCTTGTGTTGTGGTCGCTCTCAACAAGAGGATGTTATCATGCTTCTAAAAACGTGCACAGATGTGATTCCATCATTTTGTTTCTTTGAAAAGTAATCCTTGCTGTCAAGGAAAATAATCTCACTGGCTCAAATTACGACTTTTGGAACACAACTGCGAGAAATTTACTCAACTTTCTATGTTGTGCGATAAGAGATCGCCCGTGTGGTTATTCGTTTTTAATTTCGTCGTTACACGATGCCAGCTTCCTCGCCTTCAACCTGGAGATTTTGCGCCTTCTTTTGCTCTGCAAACTCTTGATGGCAGGATAGTTTATAGAAAAAGTAATGCGAGTTCTAGCACGCCAAAACATCCAGTCATTTTGCACTTGTTTTCAAGGCGTTCGGCATTTTTGGAGGCGTTATGGAATAATGAAACTTCTCTGGAGGAGTTCATTAAGTTGTCACCGGGGAACACAAACTACGTCTTTATGACCTCTTCAGATTCAAAGTCTGTTGAGGATGTTTTGTGGATGAGAAGTCAACTTCATGAAGCAATTGACAAATATTACAAGAGGTAATTATGGTAAAACTTATAATTATTGTAGGGATATAGTTGATTTAAAACTACTAAGTTCTTAATTAAAAACTGGGATTGAATCGGAGGGTGTGGTGCAGGTTGCCGGTTTAGGGTTAGGGTTGCAGGTTATTGTTGACAATAACTTAAACAACCCAAACCTTTACACAAATGCTAACCTTAGGCATACATTTAAACAGTATCTA
Source organism: Montipora foliosa (assembly GCF_036669935.1). Classification (NCBI taxonomy): domain Eukaryota; kingdom Metazoa; phylum Cnidaria; class Anthozoa; order Scleractinia; family Acroporidae; genus Montipora; species Montipora foliosa. Next base: position 18,200,719 of record NC_090876.1, read on the forward strand.
AAGCATAGAGTTTGGGCTTAATGTTAGCATTTAGTAAAGGTTGGGGTTGTTTCAGCTATGGTGAAACTAAGACCTGCAATACAATCTGCAACCTGCAGTTTACACTCTCCAGGACCCAGTTCCTCAAAAGCCGATTAACGCTAATGTAAGATTAAAAATTAACCAACCTCAGATAGAGCAAAGCCAAAACTTTTCAACATTTGCCGTGATTTTAAAGAACACGGATTAAAGGTGATTTCTCTAGGCCTTATCGTTTTTTTTTTTTTTTTTTTTACGTTGATCAATCAGGGTTGATCCAGTCCGACTTTTGAACCTGCCTATTCCCTCATAGCACCACAAAGCTTTGCCATTTATGGGAGAACACTCCAGGTTCTCCTGTGGTTTCCACTGTGACCAGCCAGTCTCTGGATTGAATTCAGCTCACCTTTGACTGGGATATCTTTCCATTTTCAGACACCTGTCAAGCTGATAAATTAAATCAGTGAAACAATGAGTGCCAGTATTAAGTCCCAAAGTTCCTACCATTCACTTTAGCTCTTTACACCACAAAGGCGCAATGAAACATAAATTGACACAATTGACCTACTGGAAAGGTCAGTGCAGGTTCAAAAAAGGTTTCCAGGATCTGAACTTCGGTGGAGGAGAAGTTAGGGGTGCAGGGATGGTGCAGTGGTGAGAGCACTCCCCTCCCACCAATGTGGCCCCGGGTTCGATTTCCAGGCTCAGCATCATATGTGGGTTGAGTTTGTTGGTTCTCTACTCTGCACCGAGAGGTTTTCTCCGGGTACTCCGGTTTCCCCTCTCCTCAAAAACCAACATTTGACTTGATTTGTGTTAATTGTTACTTTCAATTTACAGCGTCCCCAATTAGTGCTTCAGTGCTAGAATGACTAGACACTTAAATAAAGTTCCTTTCCTTTCCTTTCCTCTGCTCAATGATTTGACTACCGACTGGTAGAATCCTCACTGGCTGTTAATTGAGCTTGCATGCAGTCAATACCTCAAATTGTCATCGTCTGAGACTCAAACAAAGCCAACTGGATGAAAGTTATTATCTTTAAAGTTTGCAGCTTTCAGTCCACTCTTGTGGTTTATGTTTACTTCTGAAAATGAATGAATGAATGAATCTATTCCAATCTGTACCGTCCTGTTTTTCTCTGATTTGTCTACATTTCTAGTTGTTCTACCTTGTACTTTTAAATTTAAATTAAATTGTTTTTGCTTTTCAATAACCCATCTATGTCTTGTTTTAGGAAAAAAAATCGTCTCGACCATGATACAAGAAGAACTTGCCTGCGTGACCACTCGAGAAGTGGAAATCCTGGATTGTTGCGTGATGCATATTTAGAAAAAGAACCTTTTGTTAAACTAGCACAGCTAAGACAACACCATGTGTCTATGACATATAAATGCAACAGGAGTTGGACACAGTCATGGAAGGATAGGCTACATTTTGTTAGTTTTCCAACATTTGACTTTGGAAACTGGATTCCATATGCATTGATGCATTGGCCATGTTTTGGATCAGGTTGTGCACTTGCCCAAGTTTTGGTTAAATCAAAGGAAGGTTGGTATACTTTGTGTAAATGTCATTTTTGTAGAAATTAATGATCATTTATTTTCAATTGGCGACTTACAGACAATTAAATGTACATGAGCTGTGGGGTTCCTGGGTGTAGAATAGGACCAACATTTTCTTGGTGTGTCATAAAAGGCAACTAAAAGAGAACACTGGCCTCCTGGCAGCAAGGGAGACCTTCAGCAACTAGAATATAATCTCTAGCACCTGTGAAATAGCAGATCAGCAGGCAGAAGAATTCATTATAGGAATCAATAGCTGGCAGTCAAATAGCACAGGCAGTTGTTACTGCGACGGCTGAGATGTCCTTTAGGCATAACATATACAGACTCAGTCAAGAATGGCATGTTCTCTGTGGAAGGGAACTTGAGCCCCCACAAAGTACTTCTGCTCCAATGAGAATGTGTTACATGACCTCCTACGTTGCCAGGAGATGGAACTTCACGTGACAAATGCACATGCTGGTGGAGGAATGAACAAGAAGTTCCAGTAACGGTACCTGTATAAGGCACAACCAACTTAGAGTTCATTCTACGTTCAGCTTATAAATGCAGCTATTTACCATCAAATCACGAAGTGGAAGGGTGTAACCCTATTAGTACTCAAAACGACACAATATTTGTTTGTTTGTTTGTTTGTTTGTTTGTAAATACATGTAACACTATTATAAAAGGCATAAAGTTGAAACATAATACCGGTATGTTAATTTTCTTCCTCACTGGGAATGTCAAATGAATTGAAAGCAGTCCGTATTGTTCTTAGCAGCCATTTTACAAAGCTTGTGCATTGCTTTTTATGGGTTGAGGAGGGTGGATAAACAAAATCATTACTTAGGCCATTGATTGCTAATGATCTATGAAAATTCCATACCGTACAGAAAGTTTTTGATTAAAAGTAAATAGAATCTACTTAAGCCTGATAGGCAACCCTGGGGTTTTGTGTGACCATTAAGAAAAGAAGGTTGGGATGTAAAGGTTGCACTGTTAGCTTCAATTGATTCCAGCCTCAGAGCTGATGGAACTACTATACCAGCTAAAATTAAAGTGACTATACCGTTACCTTTAATACCTTTATTTTTTTCACACAAAATACAGCTGGCAATTGGCAAGTGAGCACCCTGCAGAGCTCCAGCAAGAGCTGGATCTTCTTGAAAGCACTCTATGTTACATTTCATTTCTTAGAAAACATTTAGCAATTTTAAAAAAAAAAGTTATTTACTGTGCACATTGCAGGTGAGGTGGTACTGGTTGCACCAAGATTAGATGCAAGATACGACTGGTTGCCATCACCTCACAACCTTATACATAAACATGCACGATTTAATATTGCTTTCTACGGGGATGCTTGTGACTTGCAATCATTGTGGGAACAGACACTTGAAAATCAGAATGATGGAGATGATAAAGAAAGTAAAAAACAGAAGGAAAAAACTAATGAAGGAAGAATCGCATTAGTCTCTCCCGGTGGTTGCTCTTTATTTACCAAGGTACAGTAACTTGCACTGTGTGAATTCAGCCATTTTTTCTACATGTATCATGTGATGGGTTGGTTCTATCTTGACATCTTCTCAGCAAAGTTTCATTGGAACCACTTTTACAAACCCATTGGAATGTCTCATAACAATAATATTTCTCTCATGGAATTGTTTTCTATTATTTTTAACTGTTGTTGGAAATGAGACAAGTAGCCAGGCGTTTTCGGTACGTTATTGTCCAACTGAATCAACTTTATTCAACTCTCTTTGATTTTTTTGAAGCAAACTCAAGCTATTAAACTCAAAACAAAAAACTCTATCACGATATGACTGACTATTGTTATCTTTGAAATCCATGTGGCATAACTTGTCACCACCAGATCAACTCTACGGAAGGCTTAAAATACACTAAATGAAAGACAAATAATACATGTAAACGTAATTACATCATTTCCAACACTATTATTCACTTATTAATGGGCAATTTTGAGTGATTAACCCATTGACTTCTGGGGGTTCCCCATTGACGAGTAAAATCGTCTTGTTGTTAGACAGAGTAAAATACATGTACTAAGTATGGCCGGTTTAGGCCGGTTTGTGGGTGAATGGGTTAAGTTACAAGGCAGACTTTTTTAAAATTTATTTGGTGCCAAGGAAGTGATGCATCTGTTTTCAGTACCAATTTTTTTGCTCTTTTTAACGTTTGTTCAATAGATTCGCCACATGAGCAAAGTTGGAGTTCATGCAGTGATTACGTACCCTAAAGAACACAAACCAGTCAAAGAAGTGACCTGCGATGGTCACCACTGTTTTGTACCCCTCCGATTATCAGCGTCGATGATCTCTTATGATAATGGTGTCCACATCAAAAAGTTGTTGCTGGCCAAAATGAAGCTTTATGTTACGTACCAGTTTACTCCCCAAGAGAACTTCTTTCTGGCTATTGATGGACAGGGCAAACTGGCTGAAGTGGGTTTGTTTCTGTATCCGTCAATGAAATTCATGGCCTATGAGGCTAAATGGTAAGATTTGTTTGCAGGCATAAATAATTCAGTTATCACTAGACAGTCAATGTTTTCATTTCTTGAGTAGTTGCTTTGGATTACAGCAGTTATTAAAACGCACATGTATTTCCTTGCTGTTTATGTCACATGTTTGAACTACTAGGTTTTCAGAGTAGAGAAATTAAGCATTTATTTTGTTTGGTTTAATGACCTTAGGGAATTAATAAGACCTGTCACGTGCTATTCATGCACCAGCATTTTACTTGTGATCCACTTTTTATGACAAAGTGACAGGCTGCCATGTTTTTAATGATTTTCAAACTTAGTGCACTATACAATATTCTCATCTGCAACTGTACCTCTTTCCAACTGAGTTTGAGGGCTGCACAGCAAGTTACAGCTCGCATGAATTTAAACAAGGTAACTGCAAAAACTGGTTTTCACTTAGTCGGTGAAGTTGGTGTGAAGACGGTGCAATTCTCACAAAGGAGTTTAGAACTAGCCATAATTTAAGGCATTGCCCTTTTTCTAGTTTTTCATTTTTTTTCTTAGCCAAGATATTGAATAAAATATTGTTATATCCTCCCTTGTTCTTTTTTGAAGGTTCAATTACAAAACCGACCTAATTCACAATTTGACTGGAAGCGCAAGAATAATCCACGTGTTCAACCACACCCGGATGCAAGGCGAGGAGGGAGCTTTTAAAACTATCCAACTTCCGCCACTCAAAGGTCGGTTCTTAGTGTCAGCATTTGGATTGTTTAGTATCCTTAAATGGGATTATATTGGCTTGTAACATGGACGATAAATAATTTATCGTTGAGATATAGTTATTGTTGAGACAATTATTATCTCCCTTTGTGGTACTTAATGCATGCGAGGAATTATATTTAACAATATAAATATAAATATAAATTTTCGGGACATTTGTTGTAAAATTTCTTGCTTGCCTGTCTGTCCTAGGATTTTCGAACATCTAAAAAATTGTATAATTGCCCGTTTTGAAACAGATTTTTACCCTAAACAGGGCACTTAGAATTTTCGGGAGCCTTTTTTCTGGCTGAAATTTTCGAAAAGGTAAGTTTTGATCCCTATAATTTTCGGATCGCTAGACTTTCAGCTAGGAAATCCGAACAGATGAAAAATATTAGGTAACAAAAATATGCCTATATCTACCGTTTAAATACTAAAATACATCTATTAACAATGCTATGTCTAAGCACAAACTATATTCTCGTTGGGTGCCCCTGATTAGTCGCCGAAGGCGAGGTGAATATCGGTGAGTAAGAACCTCAACTTCGTCTCACCGAGCCTGAGGTGAATAATAAATTGTTTTAGTATAATTACAAAGGTGATTATTTGAAAAATGTGCATTTTCTTTAAAACAATTATTCTCTTCGTTTGTCACCTCGACAAAACGGCTTTCGGCCATTTTGAAAATACCGCCTGGGTGATTATCGCGTAATAATCACCTCGAGTGCTAACAATCGGTGCACAGAGTTCTCAATAATCTCCTTTAGTATAATAGACCATATTTGTATTCTCATTATTGGACTGGAACTAATTTGCAAAGGCTAATACGGGGGGATATATTAAAAAAATATTTGCGTTCAGTTTGAAAAAAAATTCCCGCATTAGCGTCCATTGCAAGCTAGTTCCAGTCCTACATGTATACTGAAAATACGAATATGACCTATGACGTAGGTTATTACTGAAAATTCTCAGCGCTGATTGGTTGCACTTGAGGCGTTTTCTTTTTTTTTTTCAAATGGCTGCAAGCCGTTTTGTCGAGGTGACAGACGAACAAATTAATTGTTCCTCGTTTGAGGAAGCCTTTAATTAAAGAAACCCCAGTGTTTGTCCAGCCGGAGTTGAACCAAACACTTCCCGCACGGCAGTCCAATGTGCAACCAACAGATCTTTGATTGACTTTGTTTTCAGAATTGAAGCTCTATAGAAATGTTGAACTTGACATGTCGCTGTATTGTGTTGGAAAAAGTGACTACTCATGCCCTCATTGGGATCATCTTGTCCACTTGACAGTCTGTTGCGACAAAAAGAGCACACTCTGCGGGGAGGAATTAGGGCGCTGGATAACACCATACAGAAGGTGAGAAATTTAGGGTGCGTTCGATTGACCCTATTACGGAATAAGAATACTTGGAGTGATGATTTCAAACTGTATGTTTGGCGTTTTGAAGCAACAAGGATTATAAAGATATGTTGAAAATAGCATTTTAACGGGTGTTTGACAAATTTAATGTGAATCTCCGTAATCTTCTCTTCCATGTATTCCTATTCCGGAATACGGTCAATCGAACGCGCCCTATCTTTGCATGGCAAGTGTTTGGGTGCGAACGAAGAGTAGATTGGGGCGAGAGACTGACCGAGTCTCTGACCCAGTCTCTGACCGAGTCTCTCGTCTCAATTCTCCGGGCTCCTGTTGGAGCCACATTGATTTTTCAGGTGTCTGTAACAGACAATTGCTTGAATTGTTCAGATAAGAGCGAGTATTGTTTCTCTCTTTCGTCTACCGCACTTCAAATATGTTCATTTCATTCATCGAGTTCTTTTACGATAACACAGTATACCATGCCCAGTATAGATTTAACTATTCACATGAGCCCAACAAATTGACCTGCTCCCAAACTGTGTGGCTTCATAGTTCAGTTGGTAGAGCGTCGCACCGGCATCGCAGAGGTCATAGACTCGAGTCCCGTTGGAGCCACGCGAATTTTTCAGTTGTCAAGAAGAGACAATTGCTTAAATTGTCCAGATAAATGCGTGGATCATTTCTCAGTTTCGTTAAAACGTTATCGATGACAACTTTAAATGCCTCGTCTGTGGAGGCCCTAAGAAAGTGAAGTTTTGATGGTATTTTCTCCGATATTTTTTTGTATTTCATGTGGTAGGGCCACAGGACGCTGGTTAACCAACATCACTCCTCTGCTGCCCTTGTTTACATCTCAAACGTGTAAACTTCAGATGAAGCATCCTTCATGGGAGCAAGCGTGGAAGCCATCTCTGGACATAAGACTTTCAGATCATGTTAAATGTAAGTACGATTTAAAAGAATAACAATTTTTTGGTAATTTTATCCAGACGCGCTGTCAACTAAGAACTGGCAAAATCCATTTGAACCTTTCGAGAAATCCTAAACATTGACCCTTTCAGAATACTGAGTTTTCAGTTTTCTTTTTCAACTCTAGTTTCAAAGCATACATACAGCAGAGAACGGGAGGACCAGTACAATGTTCCCTACAAAATCATCAAGCTGTTTAGAGGCGGTACATTCGACAAAAATTACAACAAAAATCATCACACTCTTACATTCAAGATTCCGATGGAGACGGAGCAAGTCAAGCTTGTGGCGACGATCACGGGCCACGGCAGCGACAACAATGGCTGTGCTGAATTTTGCGTGACGTCCCATCACTTCATTGTCAATGGACATGAAAACGTCAACGTTTTTAAGAACGCTGCTACAGCGATGGGTTGTGCCAACAGAGTCAGCGATGGCGGTGTTCCAAATGAACATGGCACTTGGTTGTACGGTCGTGATGGCTGGTGCTGCGGCAAGGATGTCGTTCCCTGGGTGGTAGATATTACGCATCAAATTCGTATGGGGGGCAAGGAGAATGAAGTCGAGTATTTTGGTTGGTTCAATGGCACTGATCCGCATCCCACCAGAGACCCCGGTGAAATTGTCATGACATCGTATTTGGTGTTTTACGAGTCTGTTGAGGATGACGTATCTGACGCGCATGACAAGTGACGATTGGGTCTGAGGCTTGCACGTGCATGTGGTCCAATTTGAGCGATACTCAGATTCAGAATTTCCGGTGTCGTGTTGTCCTTGTAAACGGCTTAACTGCAATGGGTCTCGGTTTCGAAGTGAGTCTTGGTGAGAAAGATTTATGAGCTGACGTTTTGAGCGTTTGTCCTTCGTCAGAACGAATTCCAAGGCCCTGACGAAGGGCTAAAGCTCGAAACGTCAGTTCAGAAATCTTTCTTACGGTGGAATTAATTCGCCTTTATTCAACGTTTTTCAAGAGACAAAATTTTCGAGTTTCAGTCCCTTCCGACGCAGTACCACAGTAAATATTTGTTTCGTAATTATTTCGCTGCATCAAAATCCAATTTTGACAACAGATCTATTTTTTATTAATTTTTGCCAATTGTTTAAATTTAAAATAAATTGGAGAGTTTTTGCTGGAACGTTTACTTCAGCTGTGAACAAACCGTCCAAATCTGGGTACTTTCCATCACCCAATCAAATGTCAAGATAAATAAAAGAACCGAGTATTGGCCAATCAGGTTGCAGCTATTAGGGAGCTTAAGCACGCGACGTTGTTGAGCCAGAAACGGACACCGGAAGTGAAGATTTCGCTCACCAGGACAGTGCTTTCTCTCTAACAGTGAGAACAAACCGTTTTTCGAAGCTATATAGTTGATAGATAACAGGACTACATGCTTTTCCAATCTGGAAGTAATTGGATGAGAAAAATGTTGAGGATTGCCAAATTTGACAAGGCTTTCTGCGATTTTTCAGTATTTGTTCTAATGCGCAGATGCGAAGTCAACGAAAAAGTTGTTTAAAACGGCAATTTTTACGTTTGACAAACGTTTCTGTTATTATTCGCTTCAGTTCCTTCGATTTTTACAAGCTAGACGAAGTATACACAAAAATAGAATTTCAGCCGGACAAAGAGTGTTGAAGCCTAAAAAACAATTTAGAATTTGGCATCGGCTGTTCGATAGTTAATAGAGGGGAATAGTTTGGAAGCTCCGCGAACATCAAAAGAGCAAACAAAGCAGCCAAGATGTAGGTTGGAAAGTCCACGACCGTGCACAATCTTTTGTTTTGCGCTCATACACTATGCATGAATTACGTAACCAACACGTTTCTATTGGTTAGTTGCGCAGTATGGAGTAAACGACTATTGCGTTTTGTGCACGGTCAAGGCTAAAAACGAGAACAAAAACCTACAACAAAGAAATTTGTCGGGTTTCATAACCATTCCTCTCTATTAACTATGCCTGTTCACATATTTCAGAGAACTTCAAGTGAGATTTTGACATTTCCTGAAGCTTATACTTTTATAGTGACGTAGAGTTCATTGGCCAGTTATTGGGAGGTCATTCCTTGCTAACAGACGCCTCTTTTCTTTTGCGTTCGTTGGGCTGACGAGCACGGAGAGACTTCTGCCATGGGTCGAAACTCACTGTGTTGAGCGTGCGCGGCGGTTACTTAGCAACCAAATCCTCACGTGATACTTCATGTTGTGTGAACTCACTTAAAAACAGCGGACAAATTAATTTGTGTGTGAAAAGATTTGCCCGCATGAGAATTCAAAATCGGTCTATTACTGTAAAGGAATGCGCAGGACAAAGCGGTCTGAAGTCACCGTCAGCAGTGTCGGTGTGAAGAGTGCCATTCCAGGTTGTGTACGGCGGTAGGATCAAAGTGAGTTTCGACCAACGACAGAGGTCTGTTTTCCCGTACTCATCATCAGCACAGCGAACGCAAACGAAAAGAGATAAAGGAAAATCATAGATTCGACCTTTGTTTGGGGAACGCTAATTTTCACAAGTTTACCCAAGGAAAATTCGTTGTTTATTTATTTATTTATTATTTATTTGTTATTTATTTGCCAAGAAATCAAAGTTTGTGTCCTTGAGAATATGAGTCCTATATCATTGAGGCAAGTCAAGAGTAGTTCTATGTTAAAAAAAGTATTTTTGTACATGCAAAACGATGTACAGTAAGTTTTGACACAATTCCAATTGTTTGAAATTGTCAGCGCAAGTCTGGCTTGACTTCGTTTCCTTGGTGAAGTCTATTTTTGTATTTTTGTAACATTTTTCACTGAAAGTCGATCTTGTAAATAACTTTAGTCTGCATTTGGAATCTAAATTAGAATTTATTTAATATTTTACCTTAACTACAAATTATAGCTCATTTATTGAATTTGTAGTAAACTGGCACGAATTGCTGCTACCCATTGTTCAAAAGAGACCATTGTTGCTTATTTTTATTATCAACATTAGAGCGGTTTTCAAATGAGTGTCGTAAAACCAAAACCATAGTAATTACTTTAACCAATCAAAAAGGACGGAGACAATCCAGTAAACCAATCAAAACTCGAAGTAATTACTCGTAGCCGACACAAAAGGCGGGAAAATGTGCACGCGCGAGCCACAATTGGTTTTGGTTTCACTTCTGATTGGTTAAAAAAGTGGCGCGAAAACTTTGAACCAATCACTGAGTGAAATAGATGCAAAACCAAAGTAATTCGCTATTTACTTTCGACACTCAATTGAAAACCGCTCTATGATTGTTAACTGCCATAAGATATTAATCGTTCTCTGAGTGCATTTTAGGTGGTGTGCAACTCATCTCCAGAGGTGCAGGGATGGCGCAGTGGTGAGAGCACTCGCCTCCCACCAATGTGGCCCGGGTTCGATTCCCAGACTCGGCGTCATATGTGGGTTGAGTTTGTTGGTTCTCTACTCTGCACCGAGAGGTTTTCTCCGGGTACTCTGGTTTTCCCCTCTCCTCAAAAACCAAAATTTGTTTTGATTTGCGTTAACTTGTTAAGTAATGATCCGTGTAAGGTGGATAGCAATTTCCTTTGTTATGCGGCAACGGGGCTTTCCCCTCATAGGAATGTTATCATTTTTACACAGAGAATGCATAAACCTACAGGAAGGCAGTTAACGCAATAAAATTCATTTACAGCCCACTTTGAAAGGGTGTTTTTTTGTGTTAAAAGATTTTGACCAATCACAAGAGTTGAAAACAAAAGCCAAGAAACGTTTACAATTTTACATGTTCCCCACATACGATTTCTGTGGAATTCATTTAAACTGAGACCAGATGAAAGATGGAAGATGGTTGGAAAATAAGGATGAATATAATACTGCTTTATGAAGTTTTGTTAACCGTTTGCTGTTTAAGCCAATCAGAAGTAAGTACAGACAATAGAAAAGTTATCACCTTTTTGCATACCAATTGAATTCCAACATGTTCGTTGCCGTTGTTGCTATCGTTCTTATCTGGACCGTTTCTTAATTTCAATTGACAGTGTCCCCGATTAGTGCTCTACGGCGCTAGAAGATTAGACAAATAAAGTTCCTTTCCTTTTTTTAGACACAGGTAACAATGATGTACTGTTCGATTGCTGGTAGACAAACAAGGGAGCTAATGAGAGATCTCTTTGTTTTCGTCCACCAACAACACGGTGTCGATGACGTAACGTGAAAATCGTCTAATGGAAAAATGTCACCTTAAAATCTCACGCCGTTTTTCAACCAATTACAAACAAAGCCAATTGCCACTGGAATTCGAAGAAACTGTGCCGCACAATAATACCGATGAATTTAAAATGAAAGTTCAAATTAGCGCTGAAGAAGTTTAAAAGAGAACCAAACTTCTTGGGCGCGAATTTGAACTTTAATTTTAAGGACGTTAGCGCCCATTGATACTGCGCATTTTTTTGCGCATGTCACGCACATGTCATGCATCGCAGACACGAAGGTAAACACGATGCTAAAGGCGCAAACAGTTTCCACAGGAATGGAACGTGAAAGCGTGTGGCATCACGGGAAAGCTGTGAACCCAGTGGCCCGTTTCTCGAAAGTCCCTATAACTTTTCGGGCCCGAAAAGCCATTTGTAAAACTGCCAACCGCTTGTTTTGGAAAGCCGATCTTTTAACATGTTTTCAAGGTGACAAAAGGGAAATGACTGTGAAGTTTGACGACTTAAATCCTCTCCGTTCTTGAAATACGTAAAGTTTCGGGACCTTCGAGAAACGGGCCCCAGGTCTTCTCGGAAATGTTACGCAATGACGTGAATCGCTTTGAGAACTTCGCAGCGATTTTACTCTCTTGAATGCTCGGTGAGCCCCATTTTTCTTTCCGTAGATCACTTCCTTTCCTGATTTTGACCATTTTAACAAAAAACAAAAACAATCTGTACGTGAGAAGTTACAAATATTTTATGCTCTCGTGCGACCGAAGTTTTCTTTCTTAGACTAATATGTATCGTTTTTCAAGGTCTATTTCACCACAGAAAAAGACAGCTGCAAACGTTTATTTACCGGTAGTTGATTAGTTATGTTGAATTGAGTACGTTTACCTGATCTAAATTTCACTAACGTAGCTTTTTTATTCCTGACAGTTGTAAGCTAAGATCGTATTAAAATAACGCAATCCTCTAAAAGTGCACCTCATGATCTCGAAAACAAGAACGGCGACCCCCCATGTTTTTGCATTTTTGGCAAAAGTAGATCATTACCTTTCATCGTGGCAAGTTTAAAAAAAATCTGTGCGTGGGAACATTTTGGGCGCGAACGTCCTTAAATTCAATTGCCATTTGCACGAGCACATTTTCTCGCGCTTTGAAGAAATTACGTGTGTTTGCTTTGAATTCTGATTGGTTTTCCTCGCGCTTTTTTACATTTGCTTAAAGATGATCAGAGAAATAACTATTATTTACACTTAACCGCCTCAGACCTTAAATTCATCTATGGGACCCGGCTTGGTGCACTTGCTTCGAGACCCAAAAATTTTTGTAAAGGAAGCTATGAATTGGTTTGTCAATCGATTCTACACTGTATGGAAAACATTCAACTTCCTATGTTTCCGCAGAAAGAAAATTTCGTGTAGGTGATGTTTTCGTTAAAAAATAGCGTTGAATAATGACGTAGTAGTGTATCTTGTGGAGGAAAGAACAAATAAAAGTCGCTTTTGGTAACCGACGGATACATCCAAGGAAATTCGCTTCCAGGCTTCCAGCATTTCAGGCTCCCAATATTCCTCTTCCGAATTCAAACATTCAAGCCCTTTTTTCATTGTGAATCCTTACAAGTGTGATTTTTGGGCGATGTAGCAGCAGCTCTCGTAACTTATGTGACTGGCAAGCTACCGTAGCCTAAAAAAAAAACCCAATGACTTACGCTTGAAAACAATAGAAGCTGCTTACAATACCAAACAATGGCAGGTTACGAGAGCTGCAACACTATTGGATTTTGATTTTTTTTGGGTGATGATTAGTGCTAGTATTCATATGATATGCAAAGTGTTTTTGCGACTGGATTCGCTTTCAAAACGAGGCTACATTGGCCTCTTGCTAATCACCTCGAATAGAATTAGTGTCCTTATCGGTTTTAGTCACTGCATTGAGTTTTCTGTATTCCATGATCTTATTTTTAACTATTGCCACTCTTTCCTTCAAATTCAGCACGTCAATGAGAGTGTAAGGAATTGCGTTTTCTTGTAAAATAGCCTCCATTTTGTTCGTGTACTCCAGCAACTCGTCCATCTTGGGAGAGAGACGAATGTCATCGGCTTGCAGACATTCTGGGAACGGTCGCACAACGAATACTAAGGAATTCCTATACCTGACGACAAAAAGAATTAAAGGCACGTTTTGAAAAACGACAGAATGAGATATTACTTCTTCAGTAATGGTTATTATGAACTATTAATAATTTATGAGGGTGATAATTCACCTGGGGGACACCCAACAGAAAAGCAGTATTGCTTCACATGTGCAATCCCGCAAGTCCTAATACAGCTTAAATATTACTCTAATTCGTGTTAGCATTACTACAGAGAATAATTAATTCTATAATTTTATCAATTCAAAGATCAGTCAAATCCAGCACTATCGCAAGGTACGGTTCAATGCAATAAATTTGTAGAGCCCCAATAAAACTGGTCAGCGTTCGACACATACGCGGACGTTCATTAATTAACCCTTTCACTCCCAATAGTGACACTTATAGATTTTACTCTGTCTAACGCCAGACGATTTTACTCGTCAATGGTGAACCCCACGGGAGTGAAAGGGTTTACACACACTTACACACGTGTTCTTCAGAACAAATTATCTCTACATTTAATTAACCATTCGAACAATATACATCAATCCCGAATGGTCGCTTAACACCTTGTACTTACAAGATAACATTGACGTTCTTGGATAAGCCATTACGTTTATAACGTTAACTTAATTATGGATTAAAGATGGGTGAGTGTGTATGGGAGTGTATATAGTCTATATATGCCCCAGTTATAAGATGTTTGGCGTAGTTTGAAGTTATTCACCGTATCCATATTTTTATTATCTTCAGCCGGAGCCTCCCCACGGAGACGTCCTTAGGGCTTCGTCACACGTTCCTCCCCGACGAACGTCTACCGAAACGAAAAGCCACTTCCGTTCAACGACTGTTTGCCCACTATTCAAAGTAACCAATCAGCATTGACTAATTGAGTGGTGCGTATCCAATCACATGCTGCAAAAGAATCTCATACAAAACACGAGTTTGCCTGGTTTTTCGTTTCAGCAGCAGACGCTAGTGGGGGAGGAACGCGTGACGAAGCCCTAAGAACGTCTGCGTGGAAGGCTAACTTGGCTTAAGCGTCAACCCTTTCCCGAGTTGCTTAATATTTAGAACGACTCCCTTAGGACATTCAGCACTCCCACTGTTTGCAAAGCCAATCAAAACAGAGCTATCTCAGCGTCAAGGGAAATATAATACTTTTCGCACGAAGAAACCTGTCCCTAGGGAAAGGGTTGACTCAAGGAATTAGTGGAGATAGAAGCTCGTGACACTTCTAAACTTCTTAATATACGCTCACCCATTACATGCAGTCTATTCATATTAAATATCTCTTAAAAATTGGATGGATGAAGGTAAGAAGGATTCGTGGGCTGATGTTTCAAGCTTTTGCTCTTCGCCATTCGCTCTGTCGAAAACCAAGATTTTGTCTACAATAGCCCGAATTTCAATGTCAAAGTTTATTGAGCACGCTTCAGTTAGTCATACAATGCAAAATGTTGCAAAATATAAAGCTGATTACAGATACAGATCATTCAAGTGACACGTGAAGGTTTGTGGCTTCACGAAACGCTCGCGTGACGACACCAAGAACCGTAACGGCTGCATAGTATGAGCCTAACATCCCTCCAAAGCAAATGAATTGAAAATACTAAAGAACAAACAAACAAACTTTAAGTTTCATTTTCCATTGATTTGAATGGTAAGGGCACATTTGCCTAATCAGAAGCCGAATGAAAACTGTGATCTTAAACTGTAATAGCTTTCCACCTGAGTTTCTTCAAAGTTCCTTGAAATTTAAAGTTCTTGAATATCCATTAATTAAAAGAAAGTTTTAAGTTCGGCTGGAGCTCCAAGAAGTTCCCTGAATCATTAAAAGTTTTACGGTATTAATATAAATTCAGAAAAAAATATGAACTCTCGCTCTCTCCCATTCACGGTTCTATTGATTCGATAAATAAATGGAAGGGCTAAATTTGCATATCATTCTATTATATTTAATACCTGTTTCACACTCACCTGATTATACTCTCTTTACAAGTCGGCAGATCTAAAAGCTTCTTCATGCTATCTTCTCCCAAGTAAACTAATGCATAAACCAGCGGATCTATTCCTCTATCAGCAATGTAAGATTTTCCATTCTTCGAATTGCGCTCCTCAACAGCGCTCTGTGCTTCTAAAATCTGAACTTGAAGTTCCTCGAACCTTTGTGGGTTGATGTTTGGATCAAAATCGTCGCGACGTAAATCTAAATCTTTTATAACTTTTCTAGCAACCTCGGCCTCCACATATAGGTTTAGTTCTTTTCCAACTTCGTTTACCAACGTAGTTTTGCCAGTGCTGTGGGCTCCACAAATAAAGACACGAAGCATACCGCTTATTGAAAATATGGTTGACGATTATTTGTTGTCGACGACAGTTTTTCAAGTGTGGTTCTTATACCTTCCTTGAGTAACATCAAAGTCCATTCTTTTTTAAAAGTCTACTTTAGCGCTAACTTTTCTTCTCTTTAGAAGAACAAACAAATTGTCGGCAACAAATTGTCGGCTATGATTGAAACTCTCTTAAAAAACGGTTTTCTTCGGTGGGAATTCGAAATGTATTTCATTTGTTTCGGTTGAAGGTTTAAAAGGCATCTTAAAATAGGCAATGAATCACTTGACTGAGGACAATCGCTTTGGGGTAGGGGGGGGGGGGGTGGGAGTGAGAAGTAGGGTTCCTCAGTTTCTCAGTCAACATCATAAGTAAAAAAAATTCAGAGCAAAAAAATATATATTGACCTTTTTTCTGTGAAGCTACGATATAGAAAAATATAACAGCACTACCATTCGGAAAACAGAAGAACAGGTATTAAGCCATGGAAAAATTTTCCCCAGCCACCGCACCCTTAGGATTTGATTAAAGAGACTCCAACTTTGTAGTGTGAATTCTGGGAATTCAATGTAAATCGACCATGAAATTCTCAGAAATAGAAACAGCTGAATTTATCAAAGAAGGACGACAAACATCAATGAATTTAGCTATCCTTTGCGATCAGAAAACATTTCAACTGAGGATCCCAGCTGCCTTTTCTACCGTATCACAAGCGTCACCTTCCTTTCTTCTTTACAGAGAAGATTAACGAAGATTACACTAGATTCCTGGCTGTAGTACTAGTAAGTCTGACGTTTGAAATGCGACCATATTTACGCATAAGTACTTAAAGGAGCACCCTCAAACATCTGTCGGAAGTTCATTACCTTTAAGCTTTCCTAAGATCCTTCGAAACCGTTGGACTTGGCACTTCAAGCGATACAATACGGCAATTTAATACCCGGCCGGGCGGATTTATGTCTAAAGGACACACAAGAAACTATGAAATGAATCAGGTATTGAACTGCGGAAATGAAATGAAGTGAAGCAATGACCCTCGCAGTTATGAACGCAATTTTAGCAATTGCGCGGAGAAGCCTCATTTCAAGCCGGACTTCAACGGGGTTTGAACCAGTGACATCACGATGCTGGTACGACGCTCTAACCAACTGAGCTGTGAAGCAACTGATGTTGGCAGCTGGTCATTTGTGGGTTCAAATGTTCCCGCGATGAATGAATCAACGATGAAATGATAAATGAAATGAATCCTATCTGCATGTCAATATATGAAATAAATCATATATTGACATGCAGATAGGATTCATTTCATATATCATTTCACTGTTGATTCATTCATCACGGGAACATTTGAACCCTTAAATGACCATCTCTCAGCATCAGTGGCTTCATCAGCTCAGTTGGTTAGGGCGTCGCACCGGCATCGCGAGGTCACGGGTCAAAACCCCGTTGAAGTCCCGAATTTTTCAGGCTTCTCCACGCAATTGCTGAAATTGCGTTCATAACTGCGAGGATCATAGCTTCACTTGACACAAGAAACTCTTGCTAAAGTGATACTTTGGTTGACACTCTAAAAGCATGGTCACTGAAATGCAAGTTGACAAGCGACGATTTCCTTGAGTGTCGTTTGATTGATACGACAACAGCCGTTCTGTCTTCACTGTGAGTTTTCTGTTGGGAATTGTCACGATTTAAATGAAACATGCAAAACAATCCTTTCCCTCGCTGCCCTCCATTTTGTTGAATGAACTCATAATTCGTAATTAATTAATGGCTAACCTCTAAAACTTTCTACCGTGGTTAAAACAAGGACATATCGACGGACATTTCTCTGTAAATTGTCATGAAGCACACAAAGTAGTATCGGTGTCTCACTACTTAGTTAGTGCCACTTACCCCCTCCCCTCCCCTTATCCCACTTACCCCCTCCACCCTCCCTGCACTGTCTTTCAGCTCCGTGCTGAAAGACAAGAAAACTAACTTAATGTTCCAATATCGCTTTTTTAATCCAACAGAGAACCTATCAAATCACACCCACAACATGGTTTCAGCGGTTGTCGAGGATGACGGCAACGGACGTCCATTAATTCATTATCTAAAAAAGAAGTCGGTCGCTAATCTTGACAAAATCATGGTAAAATCCATAACAACAGAAGTCACGAGGCGAGATGACAAAGACTACAAATGGAACGACTTTAAAGTGGATATTAGAGACGACTCTCAGAGCAGTATGTGTCCTTTGTATCGGGATCACGATCCAGTGAACTTCCTAACTGTGCACTTCAGTCCGTCAGCACCTTGCGAGGCAGTTCTAAAGTTCCTAAGGAACGGCATCACACTTAAATATAGAGATTCTCCACAAGAATGTTACGTATTTTTTGGTCACAGTGCCAGTCAGCTCAGAGAAAGAACTTGTGTACTATACAATGAGAAGCAAGGAAGTGTTGAAGACATCTTAAAACACTACGGAGAGTTTGATAGGATTCCAGACATCGCAAAGAGAGCCGCTAGGATTGGACTCCTTTTTTCAACTGCTAAGGCAACTTGTGAAATTCCTGATGAAAAAATAAGTGTTGTGGAGGACATCGAGAGAGACAGATACAACTTTACAGACGGATGTGGCGCTATATCAACAGAATGCGCCAGGAAGGTGACGGAGGAATTGAATATTGGAACAGTGTACGAAGGTGTAAAGTTGCCTGAAATTCCATCTGTGTTCCAAATTCGGCTCAAAGGCTGCAAAGGAGTTCTTTGCCATAACCCAAGGTTGAAGGAAGGTCTGCAAATCCGTCCGTCGATGGAGAAGTTTAAGTGGAGCAGGAAGGGTCCCCATCCCCTTGGAATTGTCGACAGGGGATTTTCAAGACCAAACGAATTTGGTTCCCTAAACAAACAGTACATTATGCTGTTGTCAGCTCTTGGTGTTCCTGACAAGGTTTTCCTTCAAAAGCAAGAAGAATACTTTAAGGAACTTCTGGAGATCACAACAAATCATGAAATTGCAGTTAAGTACTTGTGCATCGCTGGGGAGTTCGAGCTGGCAGAGAAACTCTTAAAAACGGGATGTATGGACAACAAGATGAACAGGTCACTTAAACAATTTCGAAACCGAGTTCGAGAGCCTCAACAATCGAAACCAAATCCTTTGCAGAAGGTGAAAAAATCTGCTGCTAGAAAATTGAAGATTCCCATCGAAAAGTCAAGAAATGTTTATGGTGTGTGTGATCCCTGTGGGACAATAAAACCCCAAACCGTCTTTTTTCAACCAACTATTCGAGGACAACCGAAGATTTTGCATGACACACGAGTCATTGTTGCCAAGAATCCATGTTATCATCCAGGCGACATACGGATTCTTCACTGCATGGACACTCCAGACTGCCATCATTTAGTCGATTGCATTGTTTTTCCAACAGAAGGAAGAAGACCACATGCGGATGAAATAGCTGGAAGTGATCTTGACGGCGACAAATTCTTTGTTTGCTGGGATGAGGATCTTATCCCAGCTAAAGGAGAAGTCCCATGCCTGTATCCAGCTGCCAAACCAAAGAAACGAACTAATCATCTCTCGAGGGAAGACTTCCTGAAACACTTTGCAAGGTACAGCAACTCAACCGTGAGTAAGCTCGATGCTCTCTTTGATAGATGGGCCGATGCCGAAGGAATCAATTCGAAACAATGCAAGATGGTCGCCGCTCTTTTCGCGCGCGCAATTGACGCTGCAAAGACAGGCGAACGAGTGCAAATCCCAAGTAACATTTTGGTTGCACCTATGAAGGACGATAACAGCGACAAGTTCGTTTGGCAGAAACTCTTCCAAAGGGCGAAGATGTTTGAGATGGATCAAACCATGGAAAGTGCCTTGCATGAAAACGTCGAAGCGTTTGATGAAGACGACATTCTTGCCCTTATCCGAAATCAGGATTGTCGTCTAAGTGAATATCGACTTTTCCGGCTTGTCTACAAATGGTGCCAGCAATTAAACGAGGAAAGGGATATTACCCGTTACATTCCCTATATCGACTTCTCCAAGTTCAGTGAGGAGCAACTCAGGCTGCTACCAGCTGACATCCCGAACGCTGACCTGGAGCCTCTTCTTCAGCCTCTTTATCAATCACAAATTCTATTGAGGGACGACATTGATGCTTTCAAAGTGGATCGAGGCCATGAAAGGTGTTGGCGACTTGTTTACAGAACTGAGGGCGGAGAAATGTCCTGGAATGTTCTTTACAACGTCTTGACTTCTCCGTTAGAAAAGTTGCTTGTGTTTAGCTTTCAGCTTGGCGGAGTACAATGGACCATTTCTTTGGCTATGTCAGTTCCTTTAGGCTCAAGCGAGGTTCTGACTTTACAAGACGAAGCCCACTGTGCTCAAGCATTTGTTTCAGTTGATGTTCATTCGCGAGAGAGGCACATCTTAGATTTGAAGAGGGGTTACAGCTTTGCTCTGGAAGGACGACGGCTTGACATCTACACGGGAAAAAAACAGAATACCTTTATCTGCCTGAGAGAAGATGAAAACGATCGCGTGCCCATCATGAGTGTCGCTCTTGATCGATTCAAATCAACGCTACCCCGTGACTACCAAACTCGACTGAGAAGAGAACAGTTCCTGCAGATGGAAGTTTTCTGTGTGTATGATCGCTCCAATCCTGGGCAAAAGATTCAGAAAATTGTACTTGAAAAGTCCCTTTGGAGTTCAGGGGCAGATGAGGATGATTCCAGCCAGACTGTCACTGCAGCCGATACAAAAGAAGAATGTGTATTTGTCGGCCGTGATGGTGATTTTCCGAGTCTCCATTGCGATTCTGAAGCGCTTATCAGTGATTTGGAGAGACATTTACTCACTGTGCTTAAATTGTTAGAAGAAGGTCAGCTACAATGCAGTCATCTGGTGGAAATGCATGACCAAATGGTTTCCCTTAAGGACGATGAGGTAAGAAGCACCTTTAAGTGCACTGCTTGTTTGATTTGATCTTTTCATCCCATTACCAAGACATATACTATGGATGAAGAGCTAGCCAGAACACTCGTCAGGGGCCAAAACGCTTTTCCTAAGATCCCTATTGTCAATAAGCACGATTTCCAGCCATTTTTGGGAGTGCGGTTAACATCCTACCCCAACGAACGGCTGGATCACAGGTCCACGTCGTTTGTCCGTGAAGTAGCACCCGTCGCAATTGTGTTGTATTCAGCCAACTGTACTTTGTACTTGGCAGGCAGGCAACTTTCTGATTGGTGGAAAATAATATTAGCTGGACCAGTGATCCAGCCAAGTTGTGCGCGGAGGAACGAGGGCGCACAAAACGGCTGGTCAATCGAGACCATATTGTCTACGGACAAGCTAATGCATGACCAACACCAATTGGACGCAAAGACACACCACCTTGAACTAAACCTTCCGTCCATAATGAATTAATATTATTGGATCAAGTAATGAAAAGAATCATTACGAAGAAGAACGGAATCGAACGGAAACTAGCTCCTCCAGTTATTTAATCAAGTAAAGAACACATTGTGCCTTTTCGAACTTGCTTTTTGCCCTCAGGAATCAATTTGAAAGCCCTTCAAAAAAAGCCTTTTTTTGTGTGTTACTCCCCCTTTGTCATTTTACTCGAATGTCGTGAACGAGGTCTTATCATTACATCTTTAGGAGAAGCATCGGATAGCCTGCCATTTAGAGTCACTTCTTTGGAGGTCCAGCGCTTCTTTGAAGACATCCGAGCAGTACAGGAATTTGCTAATTTGCTTGTTAAGCGGTCTTCGAGAATTTAGCGTGGACGTTGTCCTTGGTGAAAGGGTACTTATCACTCTCGTTACTCGAGTGAAAAGATACTTGGACTCATTGTGGAAAAGAACCGTGAAGTTCACTGTGGATCAATTGTATGAGATTTTAGATGCCGTGCTTCTGGGAAATGATTACGTCACTGGTTGTCACATTGTTCACCTCGTTCGCCAGGGTGCGTTTCTCTCACCATTTTGTTTTTAGATTGTCTGTTGATTATGCTCAATCTGGTGTAGACGAGTTAGTGTAATTTTTGTAATACTGTAGTCATTTTGTTAGTTAGTAATTGTATCAAAATCGCTGTATGAAAAAAAGATTATCATTACGTATACGGCAGTCCAGTTTTTCGCCTGAAACCACCAAGTCACTCTCATAGACAAGTTTTCACAAGATACCACACTTCAACGGTTTAATTGTAGAGCATTCGAAATATAATTTAACAGGCATAGCGCTGTTTTCGTTTTTCTCTAAGTATGCCCCTATCACTTAACGATCAGTGCTTATTTTTTCAAAAATCCCTAGATTTTCTCCTTATATTGCTTCCAGGATATGTACCGCTGGAAGAGTTTACATCTCATTCAAATGCCTTGCCATACTTTCTTCACTGGATCTCGTTAACGACCCTGGAATCCCTAATGGAGGTCAAACAGGCCATCTTCTCATCTCATGCACCTCTTCGTCAGGAGCGCATGAAAGGCCAGGCTTTGTCGAGCGGAGAACAAGAATTAACCTTCACGATAATACTGACGGCTGGAAACCATACGTTTCGCCCTGCAGATGGTGTAGCACTGAGTCGATCGAATATTTCTGGGCGTAAGTACGTGGCTGAGGTAACAGCTATAGACGGAGTAATCTTGACAGTTGCCATAGTTTGGCCACTAGGGGCAGATGAGAATTCGAGGAAGGACATCGAAAGTGGTACATGGTGTCTTCACAAGTTTCCGAGCTTCGTTGGATACAAACGGATCGCTGCAGCATTAAAGACGATTGTTGAAACAAAGTCCTCCGGTCGAACTCTGTTTGACGTAGTTGTTGGAAGCTTTCAAATCGTTAACCCAGACAGTCAAGAAGCGATGCATGAGAAGGATTCCATTACCAACGAGATTCAAAGCAGTAAGTATAAACGAGATCAGACAAATCAATCAGTTGAGCAATTAACTAGTCGCTGAATATTAACGATGTTTGCTATTGCAGAGACTATTTGTTATTTTGTTTACACACCCTGTACAATCATGAGCGATCGTGAAACTCATGCTACAAAAGAACGTAAATGAGCGAAGAAACCCAGCCAGTGGGAGGTAGAGCAGTTGACTGTTTTTCATGTGATGCTGATGAGTTCGCTTGCGATCAGTTCCTACTTCCTACTTGAAACG
This sequence comes from Montipora foliosa, assembly GCF_036669935.1. Lineage (NCBI taxonomy): Eukaryota > Metazoa > Cnidaria > Anthozoa > Scleractinia > Acroporidae > Montipora > Montipora foliosa. The sequence goes on from NC_090876.1 coordinate 18,223,652, forward strand.
TCAAGTTAAAGTGGTACTATAATAAAAAAAATCACTTCCTTTTTTTTCTTCAGTTTGAATGTGTTTGCTTAACACCTGCCTGACAAAATTTTGAGCTTTGATTTTATCCAAAGACTGTTTACTTTGAGTGTAAGGTTTGAATTTCACGGTCCGCCACTACTCACATTTAAAACTGACCGACTGGATCTCAGAGCGTTGGATCTAGGGAAAAGTGACGTCATTCACTCGATATCTTAAAATTTCAGTTTATTAGGTATGCAAAACACAGGTTTAAAAATCTCAAAGCCCTAAACTCCCGTTTGGCGTATTAGTAGACCTTATTCATAAATGGCGGCCAATTTATAATTCTCTTGTCGAAGTGCAAATTAGCTTACCAAGCCTCGATACCATACAGTGAATTGAAAAGAATTCTCTAAACTGAGACTTGGTAGGCTAATTTGCACGTGGACAAAAGAATTATAAATGTGACCGCCATTTATGAATAAGGTCCATTCAGTCGCGTACAAACGCATTGCATTCTTAAATTGGTGAGTCTTTGACGTCATTTTCTCGTCCATCTCATCCAGCTCTCTCAAGATTTTAAAGTTAGTAATGGCGGACAATTAAATAGGAAAACTCTAGTTAACATAAACAAGGGTCTTTTTCAAACTAAGGCTTAAAACGTGGGTCAATTAGTGTTAAGTTAACATAGTTATGAAATTCTAAGAAAAAAAAGATTTAATTATTTGATCATAGCACCACTTTTACACCACCCCCCACCCACCCCCCTCCCCCCACCAACCAAATACCTCAATTTCCGCGCCGAATAAGAAACTTTTTGAGCACTTATTACCGATGGGTTGAAGCACCAAGCAATCGACACAGCTCCAAATAGTAGTGAAGGAAGACTCGAACTCGGGAAATTCTTTCAAGACCAAATTAAATTTCGATTTTTTATTTTTCTTACTCAGCTTCGACTCTGGCAAATGAATTAAAATCGGACGAAGAGAAACCCGTTGTGTCCAACCCTTCAAACGAGCCTTGGCATTCAGGAAACGAAAGCCAAAAAGCGGCGGTTCAAGATGCCACTTGCAGCGATTCTCCCGTGAGTCTAATACAGGGACCACCTGGCTCCGGTAAGACTGTCACCTGCGCAGAAATTGTGCGTCGTTGGCTACTAAGCAGTGAAGACCCAGTTCTTTTGGTGGCAGAGACAAACGAAGGAGTGGACAATCTAATGAAGAAGCTTCTAAAACACGGCATCCAGCAAGAGAGGATGGTGCGTTTTGGAAGCTCAGGGTGGAAAGTAGCCAAAGAACTGGAGTCTCTAACCTTTGAGCACAAGTATCGTCAACGATTTTCGGACAAAAAGGAACGAAATAGAATCGACAGAAAGAAGGCGAAAAGAATTCTGGAGAGTTACAAAGTCGTCTGCACCACTTGCATCAGTGCAGGGTCCGCCCTACTTGGCGAGCTCGAGTTCAAACGAGTGTTGGTTGATGAAGCCTCACAAGCTACTGAGCCAACGATTCTTGTATCTCTGGCACGTGGTTGTCAGAAGCTTGTATTAGTGGGTAAGGAAAGTTTAAAATAATCGAAGAGAAAACTGAAATGAACATGGATATCATATCTATTTCACAAAGTTCAGTATACAGGAGCCTGTTCCAGGCTCTCAGATAGTGGAGGCGAGGGAACCAGACCCCGCTCGATTTCTTTTGCTCGTTCTTGTTCCCTTGCCTCCACTATCTGAGAGCCTGGAACAGGCTAAGTATACAGTGGCGGATCGAGACCCAGATATTGGGTTGATATTGGGGTGCCCGATGAGCCTTCTGTACGCAAACGGAGCCCCGGTCCCCGGCTGAGTGCCGGATGAACGTAACTAGGTTTTCCAGTGACTAGCTTGTACATTTATCTAAAAGTATACTTAGCTTCTCATCAAAATCAGTAATATAAACTGTTCAAAAAGCGACTATCGATTCCCGGATTACTTCGTTGTTTCAATTCCTTTCTCAGACTCTGCTCCGACAGGTTTTCTGCAGGTACTTGGGTTTCCCCTCTGAGGTGTCTTGGTTGAATTTTGTATTGCAATACAAAGCCCTCGTTGACCATTTTTATTTTCGTTTCCTCCTTTTCGTGCTACGAGTATAATATTCGAAATTTAGTCGGACCAGTTGACCGGAAGCCTATCGACGTTTACAACTCACTCAATGACTAATTTAATTTAGGCACCCATTTTAAATAGCCTCGATAAACAGTATTTGAGTCTAAGCAATCATTTTAAAACGGTTAGCATTAATACGCTAAGGGTTTACAAACTTTTTGTAAGTCCGTGTCGTTAGTCGAGTAGGAATTGGAGCTCACGAGAAAACCGAGGCAATACGGTGATGCTGCCCTTGCTGTTTAACTTGAAGAATTACCAATCTGTCGGCGATTAAGTAATTAAATAATAATTTAAACCTTTGACCGGCTGCAAATCATGAGACACAAAGAAAGGTAAACTGTGCACTTTACTTTCGTTGAAGGTGACGACCAGCAATTGCCTCCCATGGTGCTGTGCGAGCTTGCTAAGGGTCCTAACCTGTTGTCAACATCCATGTTCTCTCGTTTACGTCAAGTAGGATTTCCAGTACTCATGCTTGACACCCAGTACAGAATGCATCCCTCCATTGCCTTGTTTCCCTCGCGCCAATTTTACCATGGTAAACTAAGAACTGGTGTGTCAGAAAAAGATAGAAAAGCCCCGGACGGTTTCAGCTGGCCAAATAAAAACATTCCTGTGGCGTTTCTCGCCACGCCGAATTCAGCAGAAGAGATGACCAAGGTGTCGTCAAAGCAGAACTCTTTCGAAGCAAAACAAGTTTGTAAAATCGTTCTAGATCTACTACAAGCAAAAGACGTAACTGATGAAGACATTGGAATTGTAACCCCTTACAGAGCTCAGCTCAAACTTATCTCGGAAGAAAGACAGCTTCAAAACGTCTCCATCAGAACGGTGGATGGGTTCCAGGGCCAGGAACGCGACGTCATCGTCTTTTCAGCCGTGCGGTGCAACGAGCACGGGTTTGTTGGTTTCCTGGACGACGAGAAGCGAATGAATGTTCTATTGACGCGCGCGCGCAGAGGACTGATCGTCATTGGCAACAAGCAGACTCTTGGAAAATGCGATTTGTGGAAGAAATGGATAGATTGGGTCGAGGAGAATAAGCTGTCACGTGAAGTGTCAGCAGACGACGCAACAGGTACGTACCTGGAGTTTGATTTCAGATTTTACAGCATAAAGGGAAGATGTTGAGAGTTCTGAACGTTACTTATGCAGTAACGAAAGGAAAGCCTGTGAAATTCAGGTTTGAACAGGATTCGAACCCATGACTACTGTGCTCGACCAATCGAGACACTAAACCAACTGGTGAACTGTCTCTTTATAGAGGGAAGGACTAGGATAATAAAAGTTATGTGAAACGGCAAACATCACTCTTCGTATTGCGGGGTAAAAGAAAAGAAGCACTCTCTGCCATATTAAAGGGGTACTGGTGTCATGGATTGTTAGTAAAAATTTGGAATGCAAAGGAGACCTGTTACTGATGGCAAACGAAATGATTTATGGCCAAATCTTCTTCAAAACGGCTATTTTTGGTTACGGGTAGCCAAGATTAAAATGAACGCCAACTTGAAAACGTCACGTCGCTCCGACGTTTTCCGGTTCTTACCTTGCATCTTAGAAGAACTCCGTAATAACTTAGTCCGACGTATCATTCATGAACACAGCTCTTTAATCTCTTACCATCATAAGGGCGACTCCCGCCAAGAGCATTTGGATTTTTCCTAGAGTAGTATTTCGGAATCATCATTGAAGTCTCTCATTCAAAATCCTCAATGATGATTCCGAATACTGGGAAAAATCCAAATGCTCTTAGCAGGAGTAGAAATTATGACGGTTAGAGATTAAAGAGCCCTGGTCGGGGACGTTGTGTTGTGTTCTTGGCCAAGACACTTTACTCTCACAGTGCCTCTCTCCACCCAGGTGTATAAATGTGTAACAGCGAATTTACTGCTGGGGGTAACCCGGCGATGGACTCGCATCACATTCAGGGGCGAGTGGAAATACTCCTAGTCTCTTCATGCAATTGAAACCGGGATAATCTCCGGCCTGATGGGTCACTTGACTCGTACGCAGACTTTTACCTTTTACTTTGTCATTCAAAATCCTCAAGTTGAAAAGTCATAGTCGCGTTCGATTTCGAGTAAACCATTTTACAGTTGTGGCTTAGTTACCTGGCCTTTGAATGAAAGTGAGGCTGGAGTTGACCTTGCTTTGATAAGAAACCTCACTCTATCAAAGCAAAGTCAACTCCAGCCTCACTTACATTCAAAGGCCAGGTAACTCAGCACAACAACTGTAAAATGGTCTTCCCACTATGTCACAACACTAGCTCTCGTGTTATATGGTTTTGAATTATGAAATGATTGTACAAATATGAAAAAAATGAACAAAATGTGAAGCAAATTTACCCTCTCTTCAATCTCCAGAGACACAGAATCAAGCACCAAGAGGGAGAAGCAGAGGTCGTGGGTCTCCACGAAGACCACTGGGACGAGGCCGGTGGCAAAGATGAACATTTACAAGTACAGCTCTCCATGCTGGGACAGTTCCGTCCTTGATGATGCGATGGTGATAGGACCTGGTGGCTGGACTCTGTCTGATCAAGCCTTCAGTCTCGGCTTTCAACCCCTGTTCTCCTGAGCCACTGATTTGTCTTCATTTTATCAACGCCTGCCTCACTAAATGCGTTGCCTTAATTGTTCTCCCAGGGTTGCTGCAGTTGTTGGTGGCAAAAATTTTGAGCTCTCTCTCAAAAGTTTTAAGAAGCTGGTTCTCTTTTCGTGGTCTTTGGGCAGAATTACTGTGCAGTCAAACTCATCTCAGCTTTCTCCTGGTGTTCAGAAATTTCCTGTAGCAAACCTTTTAATCTCTTTTAAGGGTGTGTTTTTTCGGCGAATCCAAAAACGGATTTTTGATCCGAGATTTGCCAGATTTTGCGCCCGAAAGAAGCGCAAATTCCGAAATTCGGTCGGTAATCTTGGTATCCTTTCGTGAATGCGTTAATTATCGCGGTCTCTTAAGAAATTTCTCCAACGTTTTAGCGTATAATTTAACAATATTAAACAAACCAGTTTGACGGACAAAGCCGCCTGAAGTTGTGGAAAAATCTGAACTCCAATTGAACAAGCTACTTTATATTTTAGGGCCGCTGGTTTTAACTGACGAATTTGGGATCCTTTGAAAATGGCACAGCGTAGATCGCAAATCCGTAAATCTGGATTTGGATTATTTGGATTTCAAATCTAGCAGATCTTGACAATCTTTACTCAAAACGGATTCAGCAGATCAGGCATCCGGATTTGGATTTACCAAAAGTAACGTGTTAAGATAGAAAATCCGTTTTTGGATTCACCGAAAGGAACACACGTGAAGTATGCATTTCATCCAATGGTAGTAGTATTATCTGCCAATTAAACCTGTGTCAAGCCGTATCCTCCTGAAGTTCTGGGAATATATAGCCTGTCAACATAACCTTTCCAGTGGAGCGTCATTTACAACTTTACAAGTGTCCGCGTCTAGAGTGTCTATACGTTTTATGTGTTAACAGCATTAATACATTTACTGCCTCCATTTAGTTTGCTTTCTAGCAATAAAGTGGTTTTCAATTGGGTGTCATTACTTCACTCAGTGATTGGTTCAAAGTTCCCGCGCCACTTTTTCAACCAATTAGAAGTGAAACCAAAACCAATCGTGGCTCGGGCGTGCACATTTTCCCGCGCTTTGTGTCGGCTACGAGTAATTACTTCGAGTTTTGATTGGTTTACTGGAATGTGTCCGACCTTTTATACTGGCCAAAGTAATTACTTCGGTTTTGGTTTTACGACACTCGATTGAAAACTGCTCTATTAGGTACTCGCCTATAGAGCGTTTTCACATGACGTCACGGTGGCCATATCGGGTGTTCCAAAACAAAGAAATGGCGGTCATGATGGTGTACCAAACTACATACATTTCCAACCTCCTTAAACTTAAATAACCCGGAAGACCAAAAAATGGAAGTTAATTTCTCACAAAGAAAAGAAACGCTCCAGAGGTTAAAGATGTTTCCGCATAATATGAATTGATAATGATGTAAACGAGTACTTCAACAAAACTACTTCCCACTGAACTGAAACAATTTATTTTCCTTCAATTAAAATGTGAATATTACTTGCGCATTGTGAAAAGACTTGTTTACACTACTTTGAAAAAAAAAATTAGTTCCAAATGTATGTAATATTCGTGATCATTATAAATAAATTAATCTTATCAAGACAGTTTTCAGTAGTGTTATCATTTAAAACTGATGATATACATGTATTATGGGTCATCACAGTACTGATTCTTTGTGAGCAAATTGAGTTAAAACTTGCAAAGTTTGTTCATCGCAAATATTAAAATAAAGCAATAAAAGTTTCAAATTTGACGCTAAAATGAAATCCAGTGGCTCTTGATTTTACGAGCCATATAAACGAGGTCCTCAAGAAACTAACAAAATTCTTGACCCTACATGTATTGTTACAGTAATGTGTATGGGAAAAAAAACTTCAATAAACTGCCTGTCACAGTACCTAGTAGGCACTGCATTAAAATCAAGGTTCCACAATAGATTCCTTAATCTTTAAAAGCTGCTGACCAGCAAATCATAATGTATTTAGAAAGCCCACAGAATAACTTTTCAGGCTCCAGAAAATAAAGGCATTCCAAGACCAATAAAAATGCAACTGCTTTCCTTTTATTTGTTCAAAGCCCTGGTTTTCAGAATTTCTGGGCATTGGATAATTTCATAATTTTTTTTTTATCTTTGTGACCAAGTAAAATTTAAATCACTAAAATTAATGTATTGATGTTTTGAGATTTGTAAGCACAATGATGATACTGAGGTTTCTTTAAGGACGGTGTCTACCAATTCAAAGGTATTTTTGCGCGTTTTACTGACTATGCAGTAAAAGCAGATCTTAACAAGTGTTATTGAAATCCAAAAAGAAAATAATTTGGGGGTAACCACGCATTTTTCGGAGATAATTAATCAACAATATTTCTAAAAATCTTTAAAATACAAAGCAATATATGGCGTTCTTTTCCAAATTCAAGCTTAATTATCTCTGAAAAGTGCGTGGTTACCCCCAATTTTCTTTTTGGATACCAAGTGCATTTGCTAAGTACTGCTTTCTCCGCATAGTTTTGAACCGCGCAAAAATATCCCTGTATTATTAAGCCCCGCCGATAGGAAATCCGAGTATCTGGAGATGCGCAGAACGTATGCGCAATAACAATAGTAGGCACCGTCCTTAAGACAATGATTTAACCGGGATGAAGATGAATGTGATGATGCAGCCTGCGTAACTGGCAGTATTGTTGGCATGAGAGGCAAATTAATGAGCGACGAAGCCATGAAGAGAATGGAGAGGGGCGCTGCACAGTGCAGGTTTAGCTATTTTTTGAGCTTTCATCATAG
>NC_090876.1:18236168-18253668 GCF_036669935.1 Montipora foliosa
ATTATTGCGTAGGTATTCGAATTCCCAACTTCAAAACAAAGGTTTGTTTTGTTCCAGTGGTTGGCAAATTTGAATAACTAAATGGCTTTTTTAAAGACATATCTTCCCGATATGCACCCGGGAGAGAGGGGGTGTCCCAGAACAGATGGAACAACGCGCAATTTCAACCCCAGGGCAATGTCACGAAAACTCCGGGTACGGGTCACCGTACGGCGAAGAAGCTTCCCTCTCATTTACCGAGAATTGGCATACAGTGCTATACTATGTTTTAATAGTTTACAATCTTTAGTTTACAAGAATTCGAGAACAGGAACGGGGTTGTATACCACCAAACGTTTGTTCCACACAAAATTAGAGTCTAATTAGTAAATGAACAATTTTTCCCAATTGCATAGATTAAGCCATTTCGTCATCTGAAAAGCAGTTTTACGAACGTAAATGGAGTTTGTTGAATTAAATAAGCTCACACGTAATATTACAAAATGATAAGCCGACAAAGATACAGCAGCAATGCAGAACATTATTTGAGTTTAATTTTGCACTCGATTCATTACGAAATATTTTCTAAATATTCCAACTTACATTCGAATGCACGATCGCCATGTTCGCTTCCATCGACTGCAATGAGTACTTTTCTTTTACCTGCACCTTCCGCCATTTAACACAAATTTTAACGCGAACTGAAAAACTGCACGACTGCACCAGTACCTGTTAGAGCCTGCTGTATGAAAGACAAGCGGCACAGTGGGGGTATCTTGCGAGATACGTGCAAGAAACCACGCACTGCCCACGCAGTTGTGAAGTCACGCAATCCTCTACTCGTCATCATATTTCTCACTCAGTAACGCTCTTTGTTTTCATGGAGACACTGATTAAACCGTAAATTACCTACAAAAACGATATTAAGCCACCCAGCTAAGGCGAAAAACTTATGTGAAGTTTAAAAGGTATACCTCACTTTACCCTGGATGACCATCGTTAGTCACTACTCCTTGGCTGTGCAAAAGATGCACACACCTAAGATCAGAAATGGTGTTGGTACAGAGGCTACAGCACATCCCCCAATCTAAAACTGTGGCCAAAATGATTCTCTTTCTCATCCCAAATAATCCTACAAACTACCTGTCGCCCTCCCTTAACGGCCTTAACGCCACTCTCTTAACGGAAATAAAATCTGTAAATAGAAAGCTGCATGATAATTACAAAAAAGTGGAAATTCCGTTGCCCACTCTCCCTCGCTAATGCTCAGACTACGAAAGATTTCTTGTTTCTTCCAATTATCTCTCTGTCATTTAAGTCTTTAGAATATTATAATAAGCTGGAAACCTTTAGATACAGGTCTAAGAGACAAAGTTTATTTAACGGCTTCGAAATATGTAAGAACTGTTGAGGTCTAAGACCTAAAGCTTTCAAAATTGAATGTAATATATTATTTTTATGAATGCATGTCTAAAATTCGTTCATCGCCTGTCAACTTATTTATCGTAACATTACAGTGCGACGCGCCTTACCGTGGCCAAAGGTTTTTACAAATTGTCCGCCGATCAGTATGTGTGAATTTGATTGACAGTCACGCCTCCTTGCAAAGTTCGCACAGTACTAGTTGTAAGTCGAACACCGTTGGGTGGCCACGGTAAGGCGCGTTGCACTGTAAAAGGAAATTACCATTTTCTCATTTGGTTAGTATTTAAATGTAGCTTGTTAAAAATTCGCCTTAAATTAGGTATAGTATAGAAAGTATTGTAAGTTATTGTTGAGAAAGTTTGGTTTTCAAAATGTGTGTTGTATGTTATTTTTTACATATATTTTCATTTTGCCTTTTTTGCAACTTAAAAAACAATATGCAAATTCTCGGTTTTCACATGACGTCACGACCGCCATGTTGGTGCCCAAAACAAAGAAAAGGCGGCCATGTTGGTGCCCCGACCAAATCCTCCGGGAATTTAACTCTATTATTATGCAAACGCTTACTTTTGTTTTCGTTGAAAAACATGGCTGTTGATCACGTCATTCACGTGAGTTACCTTAATCAAAAGAACGCTTATTTTCAGGGGGGTCCATATCTGCTAGCGAATCTGCGGGGGATCCAAATCCGTTGTGACACCGGTACAGTTTTACTCAGTCACGATCTTACGAGGCTAGCATTACACGGTTAACCCCATTTGCGGCTCACGAGGGCGTTCTAGACCACTTTTATACAAAAATTTGGTTTTATCAACGGAGTTGATAATGTAAATTGGCCACCGTACAGAGATTCTAAAAGCTGACGTTTCGAGCGTTAGCCCTTCGTCAGAGCGAATCGTGGTTTTGTTTCGGCTTATTTTATCCCAACGTTCCGGGCAACTCGGATGTGAATTGGGGTGCAACTTTCCCAAGAATTTTCTCGGCTAAAACCTTGGTCACGCGAATTTATTGAACTTTTTATCGGCGTTTCGCCTTGACCTGCACTTTTGTGCTTTCACAAGTCTTACTCGACAAGATATAATTGCCAGCCTTTCGCATCGACCCGCATGTTTGTGCTTGAAAAACTTTCGGCAACCAGACCGGGGCGGTTAGGGCAAGAGTCACGAACACATCGTACACGTACGACGCAAGCATAAGCATAAGTGCAAGCGTAAGTACAAGGTTGTTTACAAGTGCGATATTTAAAGAATTTGAAACCACGCTCCATATCGATAAGCACAGCGTGACATGCGAAGGCACGGTGAACAAATATTTTGGCGCCAAAATTTTAAATCCAAAATGGCGGACACCGAGGAGATGCTTAGCCAGAGGCGATGAGGAGATGTTGTTGCTTGCTTTTCTATTGCGAAGAAGGAGAAGAGGAAGAGAAGGAGCGATAAAAGAGAAGCCAAAAAGAGTTTGGGTGAGGGAAACCTTTCGTAGGCGGAAAGAGCAAAGCGAGTTTTATATATAAGCTGGTGAGGGAATGCAGGATGGGCGATGGACAGTTTAATTAATTTCAGGTATGAATAAAAAAAAATTGCACTAACGTTAAACAAAATCTTGTTACAAAATGTTTACAAAGTAAGCTTCCAAATTAAAAAAAACGTGTTTCTCTGTTCTTAAGCTCGTTCTTGTTTAGGCAGGTGACGCAACGACACAGGCATAAGTGAAAGCAAAAGAAAAAAGAACAATTTCCTTTTCTTGTAGCGAAGTTATCGTTGACGTCACCTATTACGTGGGATGCCCCCGGCAGGGCATACAACGTTTTTCCTCGTATCCACAAATTGTAACGTTTGTTATCATTGGCTAGTTTCTGTAAATATGATATAAAACGGCTTTAAGTGGTCATACGTTCATTCTACGTCATAAACATGTCATGGTCATCGTCACTTTTTGTGATTTCTTCCCCGAAATCGGAGGGACGCGAAAGAATTTCTACTGTCGATGGCCTGGTTTCGCTAAAGGCGCTGTTACACTGTGAAATATTTCGTGCAACTTGTCTCGAAATGTTTTGGTGACATTGTGGCGGGACAAGTTGCACGAAACATTTCACAGTCTAACATACCCTGCAAAGGCCAAAATCGTTGCGAGACAAGTTGCACGAAAAGTAGAACTTAATTTTACTTTCGGCAACGGCTCTTGTAACTTGTCTCGCAACGATTTTGGCCGTTGCAGCGTATGTTACACTGTGAAATGTTGCGTGCAACTTGTTCTGCCACAACGTCGCCAAAACATTGCGAGACAAGTTGCACGAAACATTTCACGGTGTAACAGCGCCTTAACGGTTAAGTGTTAATTTCTATTTAAGCCATTAGTACCTGTTGCAGCTTTCATATCGTCGTTGTAATCTATTTCATGAAAGGTACGTGTACCTTTCGGGGTGTCTTCCGTGAAACGGATGTTGCGCATTCCGATTACGACGCAGATATCCCAACCCTTGTATTAAATGTGGCTACTGGAATATTCACAGCTTTTATTATTGAAGGAAAAATCCTTTGTTTTTCTTGTCAGAGCACTATTGAAATCGCTAACTAAAAACTTTGAGCAACCCGCGTGGAAAAGGCTCTCATGGAAGGAAAATCTCGAAATGTAAAATTCCCCAAAACTGTTATGTTGGAAATAGGTTAATCTAGCTTCTGAGATTGCATTAAGCAAAGCGTCTTTGAGTGGTAATCTTTACATTGTCATCTTCAACAAGAAAAGCTTTTTGCATCAGACGAACAAACTCCACCCCAACACCTTTCCCCATAATTGGCCAATGAGAGGACGCCACTTTTTTCCGGTCACAGCTGTCACAAGTTCTAGCGATCCACCAGCTTCGTTGTGACTAATATTCTTCGGATTTTTGACGCATGTTTTCAGAGTGGATAGGCCTTCATGCTAAACAGAAAAAGGACGCACATCGATCTCATCAAACACAGCAGCAGCAGCAGAGAAAAAGTGGAAGCGGACCAACGCAAAAGCTATCAACAATAGTGCAATGTAGGATGTGCGTAAAAACCATCGCAAACAGATGGTAACGGCCTGGTTATGTGAATCGTTTACATAGTATTTTCCTTGTCATGTTGTAATAAGACTGTGGGCAATGTCCCTCAGTGGTCTTATTTCTTTATCGCTACAAGTGTGTTTGTTCTCGTTCACTGGAATTTGTACTGAGAGAGGCTGATCAGATGCTACGATAATTTATTTGCTGATATGCTTCGTCAGGTGTCTCAACGCCAGTTCTTTGTCTCAATTTCGCTAAATTTCCCTGCTTGGCATCACTCACACGTTTCTGGGATCCTTCCGTTTTGTTCTCTTTTTCCTACCTCGGATGTTCATGTGGCTTGTGAGTCTAATACGATTTTTAAAATGCCACAAGAAGTAAAACATAATGCTTTTATATACAAATACCTCAAAGGTTTGTTTCTCCCGAAGAGCGCTCTACTTTTTACATACCTTTGCTGGGATCGACAGGTGTGGCCTTAACCTTGACTTAAAATCCAAAAATCGTAAAACGTTGTCCCTTGAATTAAAGTGCCTCTTTATACTACCCTACTATTCCAAGGAATTTTGTGACAGCCGCTGCCTGTTGCTTGCTTTATCAGTGCATCCCACGTGAACGCCTAATTGGCTTCTTGTTGTTATTAATGTGCCAAGCAGAGCCTCATTGGCTGTTGAAACAAAGGGCCTTTTCTTTCTGTGGTTGGAACAAAGACAATGTTTGTAAACAGATATCTTCCCTATGCTTACGTCGCCCCGGTTTACACTTTGGTTTCTTGTGCTTATGCTTGCTATCTCTTGAGCACCTTGGATTGGACTTGACACCTATTGGATTTTGAACTACGCTTACCGGACATGACTTCTATATTAAGATTGACTTTCTTTATAAACCATTTTGTAAACCTTAGGATTGACTACAAAATCCAATTGCAACAACCTTTCAGAAAAATAAATAAGTGGTCAAGACCACATATGAAAAAAACTGTTTTTTTCCCCACCCTTGTTCTTTGCTTACAAAGCGATTGTTGAACACACTTTTGAGATTACTGCTAGTTTAAAATTAAAATGATTAAAGCACCACATTGAAAGATATTAAATTTAAAAGAACTAAAATTAAAGTTACCATTAAACGAGAACTGCAATAATAATATTATATTAGTAAATCAAAACTAAATCTGAATTCGATTGAATAAAAATTGTAATTTTTTAAAATTTCAAAACCAAGGTTTGACATTACCAAAAAAGACTGAATCTATAATACATGTATTATTAAAACAAGGATACCAAGAGAGGGACCTCTTTTCATTCATAATTTGGTTTATTCATTCACACTATTTAATGACCACAATAGTTCATTCATTTCATTCACTCCACTTTTCTCCCATAAGCACTTCTCCACACTAACCAATCAGACACCATAAAAGCCATCTTTGATCATGACTTCTGATTGGACACTCTACATGCATAGAAAAAAAATGCAAATTGATTATAACAAAAGGTCACAGTTTGTTGGAGTCATTGCTGTGGAAGACCAACGATCAAATAAAGACAAACAAGAGACACCAAGACTGAGAATAGTCTTTTAAATTTTATTTCATATTTACTGCAAGGAAAACAGAGCAAGAGGAAGTGAATAAGCTGAAAGAGGTACCCATATCTACTGATCTATTTCAAATCTTGGCAGTTTTTCCACAACATTGTTTCAAAATTTGCAATTTTGCACTGTCATATTTATTGATTCAAGATGTTAGCAGTGGTGCCAAAAAAAATCCTCAAAACAGTACAAAATTTTTCACTTATTCCTTCAAGACTAAATACTAATTTCCCCTTGCATATGTCTGCAGAATTACTGGAGCCACAGAAAGCCCACAAGTGACTATTAACTTGAATGAGAATGGCCATCATGAGAGCCTGCTGGTGGAACAACCACGATTGGAGTGTGGTTGTGGTGCACACAGTAATCACTGACGCTCCCAAGAAATGTACGTCGTAGTGTTCCCATACCACGGGAACCTACCACGACCAAATCTACCTTTTCATCTTGAGCCAGTTTACAGACTACTTCACCAGGTCTGTTGCTTTCTTCTTTGTACAGCTTGAACTTGAGCTATAAGTGAGAGGGCAAAATCACTTCAACGCACATTGTTAAGTGATGAGTTTATTACAGTTTATTTTATTATTATCTTGGAAACTGCAAGAGTCATTTCGTTATTTTCATCCGTTTTCCAGATTGGAATCGACTAAAACAAAGGCTGTGCTTATTTCACCACTCATCCTAGACTTTAGAGGCAGCTCCAAAATCTAGAGTTCATGTCTCGTCACTTTAATTGTCCAGTGTTCTATGCATATTAAGCACCTTTAAACTTTGCTCTACTGTCAAAGCTCTCTGCATTTTCTCCACTGCCATACATGCACTTGAAACTGTATGAATGCAATAGCTTTCAATTGATAATGATGCAGAGATGTTAGACTCTGGCAGATCTTAAATCTGGCGATTTTTCTTTGAATCAGCCCCCTCTCCCTCTCAACTGGCCATATCACCAACTTGCCTGATACTCCAAAAGTTGACCCCCTCTCACCACATACACCGTACAGGTGGCAATTAACACAATCGGAAAAAACCAGCCTTGTAAATGTAAATCTTGCATAATTATTGTACTAAAAGGTTGGGACAGGCTAGCTGAGGGGAGGGAATTTTCGTAGGAAAGCCTGCATGTAAACCCATCATATTCATTGGCTGAATGACTATACACCATAATAAGCTTTCACCGGCAAAGCCCTTATGGCAGTGCAAATGAAAGATGCGCACCTGGCAGGAGAGTGAAAATTAGCAACCAATTTCAAAAATAAAAGTGCTTGAATACAGTAACAGAAAATATCAGTAAACACAATCTTAGCATGAGGTTAAGAAAAAGACCAAATTGACTTGTAATAAGGGGAATCGGGAGTGCAATTTTGTGCTTTATCCACTGGCAGATGATGTTGATGAATTCTGCCATTGCATGCCAAAATTGTCAAAAAAGCAAACAGGGCAGCACTGGTTGTTGCCAACACATTTCGGACATATACATGTACATGTAAGAGAAGCTATTAGCATTCAGCCAAAATTTACCCCAAGATGTTTGCATTTGGTTCCATAGGATTCCAACAGCTCCTGTACTTGTTTGTCACTTTTCTCCACTAAACTCTGCCACTCTTCATAATATGCATAACCATCTGAGAGAGTATGAACAGAATGTGTCGCATGAATGGTCACTACAATAATAATTTTTATGATCATCAAATTCAAAGGCCAATGTAAGTTACAATAGTAATAATTAACATAACTGCAAAACATTTTGAGGTTAAATTCCTGTCAAGTTTTGATTGTTACGGAGACAATTTGGACAGGTGCTACAGAATTAAAAATATCCCAGAAATCTGTCAGTTGTTCATGGTTTTCAGAGAGTGACACTGAGTGAGGGCACAAAATATTCCCCTTCGGTATACATCACACATGTGCATAGTAAAAGTGCTTTCTGAGGATTCTGATCATTGGCTAGCTCAGAGGTCAAATTGCAAGTACTATTCACCTTTGAGCAAACAGGGAAAAAACAAAATAGCTTTCCGTTTCGCTTTGGTTACCAAGGAGTAAATTTAATCAATAAACTCTGTTGGTTATTCAACTTGTATGGTATAATAATATACTAAAACATTATTATTCACATCAGTGAAAGTGGTGGATGTTTATCGCTTCACAATATCCACCACTGTTCACCTCCACTTTGGTGAATAATAAAAATAAGTTGTTAAATAATTTACTGAACTTATTAATGAGTAATAACATAATTTTTCTCGTGCAATTTGGAATAAATAAGCACTAAATTTTTCAAAGACTACAAATTATTGCAATCCATTGTTAATCTTTGAAAAAA
The DNA here is from genome assembly GCF_036669935.1 of Montipora foliosa. NCBI lineage: Eukaryota > Metazoa > Cnidaria > Anthozoa > Scleractinia > Acroporidae > Montipora > Montipora foliosa. Next base: position 18,244,511 of record NC_090876.1, read on the forward strand.
ATTTACTCAAGCTCATTTAATCCAAATTGCTCTCGAGATCATGTGATTACCTACACTTATCTAATTGTTACAGAAGAAGAAATTGCCATTACAATGGAATGGTCTTGGTTTTAAATATCAGGCAATTACTTTAAAAATCCTTAGAACTTCTGAATGCCAACAAGATGTTGGAAGAAAAATCTTTCACGATTTTGCCCGAGGGTTTTATCATCTACCACCACATGATCTTCAGTTGACACTGATCAGTTCATTTGCACCACTTACATGGGTAAGGTGCTGCCGGGATGGTGGGATACTCCTGGGCATGTATAATTAGTAGACGGTCTTTCTCTTTATCACAGATATTTTGGACATAAACTGAAATATGGAAGAAATAAAAATATAAAACATATACATGTAACTCCACTTAAGCTTACTGAGCATTTTGCAACAATTTACATAAATATTTAATAAAGAGTGAAATGAATACACTGTTGTGCAATGTCGGTACGTGTTCAGTGGCACGTAAAGAGAATGGCAAACAACGAAATTTTTTAAAGGAAAACAAGGAAACATATTTTACCATTGTCCTTCTTCGGTCTAAAGGGGTTTGGTAATATATAAGGGAATATTTAATCCAAGCTAAATCTGTTGTCTGATTTCACGTGCAATCATAGCGATCTGTCTTCGCAACCGACCTTCGTTCGACAGGTTCTCATAAAATTTACTTTTAGTACGTTTTTTCTGAGCACTGTACGCAAGGAAATGCTGTACACTAGCATGGTTTTGTTAGCTCGACGAGTTCAAATTTTCTCAACCCCCTGGCCCTCCAAAAAACGACCAGTTCCGAAAGAAACTGAACTTTCTGGGTGTTACCGGGAGGTTATGGCGCCAAGGGACAATTCTCCCTTACTGCGACCACAATCCCAACCTCCCGATTACAATAAGGCTTGTAGCCTTGTCTCGAGACTGATCCAGGAAAATTGTCTTTTTGTAGCGTGTGGTTCTCCTTGAGAAGAGAGTCGCATGGTCTAACAAGCCAAGAAGCCCTCGAATCACAATGCAAAAAAGCTTATACTTACAATCAAAAGCTCTCTGGCTATGTTGACTTGCGTCCACACCAAGAACTATATTCCTTCGAGTTTCGTTGCATTCACTTTCAGCCATTACTTCTCTGACTTCTCTGAAAGGTGCCACTGCACTCACAGACGAAGATCTGAAGAGGAACAAGCTTTAACCTGCTGTGTGACTATTATGTGACGTGTCACGCGTACCAAGTGGAAGCTTTCCTCGTGACTGGATGTGTACAGCCGCCCACTCCTTGCGGAGAGTGGGCGGCTGTACACAGGCTACTCGTGACCCGCGATGAGGGATAAGTTTCCGATTTGTTTGTCTGTATTGAGGACGGTGCCTACTAATTCAAAGGTAATAATAATAATATCATTAATAATAATAATAATAATAATAATAATAATTGATTAAAAAGACAAACGCAACTAGATTCATTTTGACAACGTTTCGACATCGTCCGATGTCATCGTCAGGCAATGAATTTTAATCGGATGAAGCATAACTTATAGTACAAGAACAATAGAACAATAGAACAATATACACAATAGTACGCTAACAAAAAATGTGAAATCTAAGTAAATAGTTTTGCCCTGACAGAGTCTGACTGTACATTAAGTGATGGTTTCAATTCTTTGATGTAGAACATCTCATGAATTAAGCAATCAAATTTCGATGCGCATTTCTTTAAGACACTAAAACTCGCCGCTGGGGGTGCTGTTGTTTGGCCATGATCTGCTAGGCGGTGCCTCCCGATAGCTGAGTATCTATGTTCCTCAATTCGTTGATGCAAGTGACGAGCTGTATAGCCAACATAGCGAGCTATGCTATGAGCTCACCAAGTTTCAATGGTCTCTGTTGCAAATTGACCGAGATAGCTCTATTCATATTCTTGATGTTCTATTGGGTTGGATGAATGACGTTATCAGCCTTCTCATTTGCATATTTTACACATCTTTCAAACTTAAATATCTCCGGAACCAATGCAGGTATTTCCAAACGGTAAACAGCGTTTTTAATATTTCATGGTACTCTATATCACATCGTCAAGAAAGTACGATCATATTCAACCAGTTTTTAAGGGGTTAGGCTGGTTACCTGTCGAATCTATAGTCAAGCTTTAAATGCTACTATGATCAAATTTTTATCCCTTGAATTTTTTGGTTTATCACATAGCTATGTACTTTCTTGACGATGTGATAATGCGTGCACCAAAGTTCTGGACTTTCTGTAGCTTAGAAATGTTCTTCGTAGATGTACTACCCCATACAGAGGAGCAATAGAAGAGTCTACTAAATACTGGAGCGTTACAGTCCTTGAGTGGGCCCATTTCCATTAGTAGGGCTAACGCTCACATGGCTCATATGGGGTAGAAACGTAGCACTTCACATTATACACTAATCAGTTAAGTCTGTTCAAATATAAGTGCTTCACGGCCAACGTTTGCAAAAGATGTAATCCTTCCGTTAATTATAACGGTTAGAGTCTTCAATAGGATTTTTTTGATACGCCAAGATTGCGTAGTTTACAGGAAAGTATGGTGTGGTCCAGACTATCGAAGGCTTTGGAAAGATCCAATAGTACTAACGCAGTAAAACGCTTACTATCAAGTGCATCGAAGATCGTACCCGTACATGTTATAAAGATATTCAATGTTTCTGTGGAATGCAGCTTTTTATTTCCGCTTTGGTGGATTGTAAGACGCTTGTTACGAGACATATATTCAATTAGTTGGTTCAAAGCTGCTCGCTCACAGATTTTTGAGACTGCTGGTAGCAGAGAGATTGGATGATTATTGTTAGCTGTTTGATGGTCACCTTCCTTTAATAAATAGGAATAACTTCGGATTTCTTCCACTTTTCTGGAAACACAGACGTCAGCAGTGAAGAATTAACATTGGGCTTTGTCCCATCCTGGTGCCTTGTTCGATGGGAAAGACAGTTTTACGTAATTCGTGTGACGTCAAAGGATGAAAGTAAAGTTCATTTGACTCATGAATGGTTAATGGCGGTAAGTTAGACCCGGTCAACGGTATATTGTTTTCATTGGTAATTTTCTTTGCATCAAAAGACGTATAATAACTCCCACTGTGGTGAAAAATTCGTTGAATTCATTAGCAAAAGACTTGATATCCCTGGTAGGTCCTGGTATATACTGCGTTTGACTATTCTTGATGGTTTTCCATATGGACTGTTTACTTTTATTATTCTCCTTCGGCTTCTCTCCGCTTTAATTTCACCATTTCGCGAGATGATCGGTATCTTTCCCAGTCTACTGCTAAACCAGAAATCCGGGCCAACTTGTGAATGGTTTCTCTGTTACGCATGAGGTGTTTTTATTTTATTTCTTCATTAATAAACGGACATTGACGGTTTCTTATCTTCATGTTCAGGTATTTTTGCGCGGTTTACTGAATTCGCGGGAAAAACAGATCTTGACAAGTGTTATTGAAATCCAAAAAGAAAATTGGGGGTAACCACGCATTTTTCGAAGATAATTAATCAACAATATTTGTAAAAAGCTCTAAAATGGCGTTCTTGTTCAAATTGAAGCCTAATTATCTCTGAAAAATGCGTGGTTATCCCCAATTTTTTATTTGATTACCAAGAACATTTGTTGAGTTCTGCTTTCTCCGCATAGTTTTTGAATCGCGCAAAAATATCCCTGTATTAATAAACACTCGAGATGCACGAATGTATGCGCAATAACAATAGCGGAACTGGACCCCCCGGAACAGATCCGCTAGCGGATTTGGACCCCCCTGAAAATAAGCGTCCTTGAAAGGTAATAAAATTCCTTTGCAAATTGTTTTTTGTTGTAAAAAACTTTTACAGAAACTTAAATCTGACTTTGCTTTTCCACCTTAATGAAAACGAGAATTCATAACTGGAAAAATCTGCTGAAGTCTTGTAGTCGAGTAAACGTCCTACCAAGTGGTGATACTTCGAAAAAGTGGTACCTCCGGTCCTTTGTGAACGTGCCACCCATTCAAACTATCAAATGAAACAAAAAAAAACTACGATAGAAACAACGCTTCACGACAAGGCCACAGCGCATGCTTTAAACTTCTTTAACGGAAGCCTAAGTCTGACTTTGCTTTTTCTCCTTATTAAAAAATTAACACGACATGTCAATGAGTTCCTAGCGCGTAAATTGACCTTCTGTCAGAAAGGAGTTAACTTTACTTAATGCTGCCGCGAGTGCTTTATATGACCTATACTGAAAACTAATTGAAGTGGTCTTTTTCGCAAAGCCTTTATGCTTTATGGTATCGGTCAGTTTCCCCAATCCAAGATCTAACTCTGCCTCGATAAACAGTTCAATAACCTGTAACGTAATTTAGTCCCCCGGGGTTCAAATGCAAATTCGATAGCAGATTTGTAACGGGGGGTCCAAATTCGCTAGGATCAACAATGTTGAAAAGGAAAGGAACTTTATTTAAGGGTCTAGTCCTTCTAGCGCTGGGAGCACTAATTGGGGTCACTGTTTACAAACTGAAATTAAGTCAAGTCAAATGTTGGTTTTTGAGGAGAGGGGAACATACATACTTACATACTTGATTGACCGTTCCCCATAGGGGCTTTTCAGGGCCAATGAAACACAACTGACAAAACGATGGAACAGAGCAACAACGACAACTGTTAAGAATCCCAACTAGCCGGAGGCAAACCAGTTGCTTTTTGCAAGTGCAGCTGGGAAGTTGAACCAGGGAGAGTCCAGGGACTACCAGGAACAAATTCAATGAGTGATCAGAACGAGTCTTGAACCCGGGAACCCTGGATCTCAAGGCATGCGCCTTAACCAATGAGCGGTGCAGGGTAGAGAACGTACCAACGAACTCAAACCACGTATGACGCCGAATCTGGGAATCCAACCCGGGTTACTTTACATGTGGGAAGGGGAGTGCTCTCACCACTGCGCCATCCCTGCAGTACCCCTGGTTGGATTGTCAGCTGCCGTTCTGAAAATATGGAATATATACGAAATCTAGTTCAATGTGAGTAAAATTGAAAACTTTGGATGCATGTGTGGCATGTACACTTCTTCATCGCCACACTCCATCAAAACAATTTCATCGTCCGAGTGAGTTTTTTGTTTGGTTGTTATTTATTTGTTTGAGCAGGTTGAAGTTTTGGCAGCTATTCAGCTGATGTAGACCTGCTATACCCACCCACCCACCCATATACTCACAGAGGACAGCCACAACACCGGGAACTCAGCCATCCCCTACTCTTCTCGAATAGTGTGTGGGTTCTTTAACGTCCCACGGGGAAGTAATGAACATGAAAGATATTTGTGAGACGGGCGGCCTACGGTTTACAATCCTTATCCGAGAAGACTTGAAAGTCTAACCATTTGCGGATGTAATTACAAAAGTAGCACTTTCTCCTCAGTTATTTAAAGACCCTGAGTGTTGGTCCGGCCGGAGTTGAACTCACGACCTCCCGCATGGCAGCCCCAACTGAGCCACCGGTGCACCGGTGTTTTCCATATGAGGATAGTCAGTGTGGTGACCGAACGTTTTCGAAAAGGTCGTCATTGCTGGTTTTCTTTTTACCCATGGAGGCTATTTACACACGTTTATAACGATAGGGGTTGATTGTTTAAACCCGAGGCATCATTTGTGATCGAGCCCTCGTTCAAGTGCAAAAGATGTGTTTAATAATATTCTTTGACAGGGTTAAGTTCAGTAGTGTTATCTAAACCTCATGGAGCATCGCGTAGTATGGACAATGAAAGGGGTGTTTACGTGCAGACGCCTAGCTGATCAGCACTGAGCAAACAACGGGCTCTACTGGAGCAGATTGAAGTTTGGTGCATTTCTTTCCTGTCTGCATCGTGAAATCAACTTCTCTCAAGTTCTAAGGAAAACGCATGTGGAGAACTACGAATAATTATTTTCATTGTTTTTTTTCTTCAGTTCAATTGATCAACGTTACTCGCTATTCTTGGATAGTTCGGTTTGAAAGTTGAGAGAGCTAGAATAATCACAAAAAAGGTTTGACAACGTAAACTTGAAAACTTAACTGCCGCTTGCCTTCACGTTTTTATACTTGTTAAGTCTCTATTATCCACTGAACCGCTCGTCTCTCAAAAGGAACGACTATGATAATGCGTCTGGGCAGTTGCCTGTAACGTGGAAGTCTTATCGGGGAGCGCTAGGCATCTTACGGGGGTGCCGCACTTTACCTACCCGTCTAGTTAAATTTGAGTTGAGCGGGATTGGGGATACGGCATTTTTCTCTTCGCTCAACGCCCGACTCCTAACCCCTTGCCTTCCTTTTCCGCCCTCCCCCTGTTTGCGGCTTCCTGAAACCTTATATGAATTCGACGACGAAGACAGGAAGTACTCGTATCATTGTAAACTGTTGCAATTGAGCACTAGGTTGTGAAATAAAAACTGGTTAATTTGACTTAAATTGCACTTGACTCATTTATTCATTTATTTATTTTACATGATCATCATTATTAAAATACAATAAAAACGTTCGCTGGCTCAAAAATCAAAATCTATGCGATAATTTTAGTGTTATAGACAAAGGCTCTTTTAGCATTAGAAAAACCTTAAATTAATAAGCCATTTCCGACTTCGTGTCTGCCTCCTCATCAAAACGAGTCTAAGTGCGAAGTTTTTGTGATGGTAATTAGTCCTACTTTACATATGAATGAAAACTAATTTTCATAAGAAAAACTTCGCACCTAGACTCGTTTTGAAAAGGAGGCAGACATCAACTCGGAAATGGCCTATTGGAGGCTTGGCACAGTGGTGAGAGCACTCGCCTCCCACCATGCAATGTGGCCCGGGTTCGATTCCCAGACTCGGCGTCATATGTGGGTTGAGTTTGTTGGTTCTCTACTCTGCACCGAGAGGTTTTCTCCGGGTACTCTGGTTTCCCCTCTCCTCAAAAACCAAAAATTTGACTTGATTTGTGTTAATTGTTACTTTCAATTTACAGTGTCCCCAATTAGTGCTTCAGCGCTAGAACGACTAGACACTTAAGTAAAGTTCCTTTCTTTTTCCATTTTCCTCTGCTAACAATAATTCTAAGCCGATTCCAAACCAGTATAGAATGCTTTTTAAACCGTCAATAGTCACTTAATTTACACATCTTTACTTCTTTTTTTTCTCGCCTTTTCTTGCATATATTTTATTGTCCAGCGTTCCACTGTTATCCGTTGAAGGCTGTAGATCGACAGCCGAAAGCTCATGTTCTTCTTTTTGAATTTTCAGCCAGCGAACGTTTTTATTGTATTTAATCATCATTATTGTTAGTAGTATTATTATCATGATTATTATTTATTTTTAATGAACGTCTTTAATGTTAATTTGAAGATGGAACGACTACTAATGGAACATGAGTATGATGCATGCAATATTCACTGACGCTCCCAAGAATCTTTTGGCGCAGGGTGTTCAAGCCACGTGCTCCAATCACGATGACATGGGCGTGGTCATCAGCTGCCAATTTGCAGATTACTTCTCCTGGTCTGTTGCTTTCCTCTTTGTATAATTTGAAGTTAACCTGAGAAAACATTTTATTTGTCCTTTCTTAGTGTAAGGGGGTACCTGCATGAGACCAGGACGAACTCAGACCGGTCTGATTTCATTATCACGTTATTCTCATGTAAACGCATAAAAAGAGAAATGTATATAAGGCCGATGCGGACTGATGCCGGTCTGAGCTCGTCCCGGGTGTCATGACAATACCCCCTTATTCTCAGGTGAAGCTGTAGTTTAGGAAAAAATAAATCAAAACCGCGCTTTTCCAGAAGTATCGACCTGCGATGGAATGCAGCCCATCAGTTTACGGTAATAGGAACCTTAAGATCGACGACTACGACTACGAGTGTACGAGTTTTCCGTACTGAGCATGCGCATAAGGTTTGGAGGTTTTCGAAGTGCGCGTTCTCAGAACGGAAAACTCGTACTCGTAGTCGTCCTCGTTCTCCGATCCAAAGGTCCCTATTGTCTATTTTTTCGAACGGCTTGCGGACCAATCACAGACACTCTGACTGGCAATTATTCGGCGGGACCTGGGGCTAATTTTCGAAGTCCCGAAAACTTTCTGGGTCCGAAAAGCCATGATTACTGAAACTGCGCTTTGCTTGCGTTGAAAAACTTGTGTGGTCTGACCCGAAGAGTTTCCAGGACTTTCGAGAGAAAACCTAATCTTCTTAGATACGGACTTTGGTTAAACATAATAAGAAAACCCACCAAAAAAATAAAAATGCACATAAGATCATTCTCCACTCTTCAACTGATTTCTCTCAAACTAAAACATACACATTTGGTCAAACACAACGAAAGCAAACAATCGCCTGTGGTTAGCGCGGGAAAATGTTTTAGAGCAAGTGACATTGATGTGGAGTTCAGTTTCTCTTTATTTGATTGGTTGAAAGAGGGGCACGAAATTAGTCTGGCCAATCACAAGGAATACAAATGCAAAGCCAAGTAAAGGTAAAATTAATTTCGACGTTCGGTTGCACTCTATTGGACTTTATTTCAAAAGTCTTGACAGTGTTGGGAAATTGTGAGCTACAAAATCGTGCCAACGTGAAAAAGACTGCCAAGTGGACAGAGATCGGCGTTACCCATACGCCAGTTTAGGATGACTACAGAAAAATATTTTTCGGAGTTAAAGATGACCAACTCATAAACCCTTATCCCAATAACCATAAACATATTACTAAAAGACAAATGGTTCAGTGGCGTAAGACGCCAGGAAGAAGGTAAATTTAATTGTTCTTACCCCGTGATGTTTACATTTGTCTCCAAATCCTTTCAAGAGGTCATTCATCTCTTTAGCGCTTTTTTCAACTTCTTTTTGAATGTCTTCGTAATACCAATAACCATCTGTAGGGAAAAGACAACACTCTTTCATAATGTACAATGTTATAATGTCATATCCGTATGTAACATTTACCGGTGGTCAGTGCAATGCTTGCAGTCCTTATTGCGCGGTCCGACGAGCCGCCTGCTTGTCAAGTCAATCATGTTATGTCACGCTATCGAGGAGGCTTGGGGAAGGGCAAACAAACATCTCCCCCTTCCCTAAGCCGCACTCAGTCGTTTTTCTCAATTGCGTGACAAAACTTAAAAAGCGCGTGGC
>NC_090876.1:18258668-18271168 GCF_036669935.1 Montipora foliosa
TCGGCTGCGAATTCTCCCCACTCGAATGACCCGATAAAACAGGATGAAATGAGCTTAAATGTAACTGAGGTTTCCTTGGGATATAGATTTAGCTGTGACCCACTTTTCAGGTATTGATCACTTGTCGTCATGCAAAACAGCTAGGGAACGACAAATATTCAGATATTGTGACTGCAAATCACTTGAAATACTATCACGGTCGAATAGGATGCCACTTTGCCGCCTTGATTAATTAATTAACTAATTAAAATTCCTTGTGCTAGTTGGCGCTGAAATTGATACACCCTTGATTCATTTTTGTATGGCTCGTAGAATACTAGTCTCCTTCGCAGCCGTTTTTTGGATGTCACGCAACGCTCCCCCCAAAGAACCGGCTTTGGGGGGAGCGTTGCGTGACATCCAAAAAACGGCTGCGAAGGAGACTAGTAGAATACCGGCATTTTCAGTCATCGATCACTGTGAAATTTGGCGTGTTCACTGGAGAGACATGGCCAGTTGATGTTTTTCTCTGTCCTTGTGTGGGCCCATTTCCATTAGTAGGGCTTACGCTCAAATGATTCATATGGGGTACAAAACTAGCACTTCACATTACACTCTAATCAGTGAAGTCACTAAATGAAAGCTTGCCTCCATACAACGGAGCATCGGGTGACGAACTTTTAGAAAGTCCACCTCCTATGCCGGACTACCGTTCGCACGACGAAAATCTGGAGCTTGTTTTAAGCTTTAATTTGATCCAGAACCAGCGCAAACCTGTGAAGAAGGAGAAGAAAGCCCTCAGCGTCTCAACATGAAGCAAGACACAAAACTGAAAAAACAAAGAGCTACATGCAAACGAAAACTGTGACTTGAAGGTTTCCGAATTATCTGTAACCACAAACCCCCAAAAGGGATACCGTGCAGGGCCTGTAACATTCTTTTTAGTTTTCAATGCGTCTTCATTACATGTATTTCACGATAAACAGATAAGGAACCATATCCGTTCCGTGTAAAATCTGACCGGGTGCCGCCAGTCCAACGATCAGTTGCCCTTGAAAGCTACTTGGAAACAGTAAAGACTGAAATATCCGAGGTACAAATAACGAAGCCTAAATACAACTTGTCTAAACTAGAGCACAACGCAGTAAAGGAACTAAAAAACAACACTGCAATCAACGTCTAAAAAGCAAAAATGACAAAATACAAGAGGCAAAGGTCCAATTCAACAACCAGGACCTCTATAAACCTCTTGAAAAGCCCATGGTTAAAGAAACACTTCATAGAGTCAATGACGTCATCTCTGAACTCTATCAAGATAAACACAGTGACAATGTGACAAGAAAGTGGCTTCAGAAAACCCCTAATCCGTCTCGGGTTCCAGTCTTCTACACTCTAACAAAAATCCACCAAAGCAAGGCTAGTCGGGAGACCGATAATTTCGGGCTGCGATGGTCGTGACTACTTTCAAGTAGTTGGATGAAAATTGTCACTTGAAGCTTTTGCCTTCGCAATATCAAAGGAAATGTGTGGCACAGTTATGAATATTGCTCTGATTTGAAATTTAGTGTATGCACAGGCGGCCCAGAGTCGGAAGGTAAACAATTATAAGGATTTGTATGGGAATCTTGATAACAGACTGAAAAAGATATTTACCCGCAAAAGTTCTCAATAAAAAAGCCGTACTTTATTGTCATGGTGAATTTCTTGCTTTTTGTGTGGTTTTTTTGCCTGATTGAATGCGATTTAAGCGACTTCTCAAATTCCCGAGTCGTCACTCTTCCCTAAATAAAGGAAAGGCTGGCAACTCATTTCTAACTTACCTCAGATCTCGCCGAAAAAATTCACACTTCTCCGGCATCAGTCACGCTCAAACTCCGGCGATGACTACACGGATAAATCTACTTCCCCTTGACCAAGTTTCAAGGTCCAGCGAGTATCCATTGCTGAGAAAATGCGAAAAATATTCAAATTTTCAAACTCCTTCGAGGCTCGCTAACAACCAATTTTGACACGGCTGGTCAACGGTTCACCGAGCCTCCATACGGTGAGCGCAAACCTACGCAAGTGTACCCATAGTTGGGCAGAGCAAAACAAATCCCAGACTCGTCCCCAAATACCTGCCTGGGGTCATGTTCTAGTTTCTAAATCGGCGAACGATATTAAAAGTTCCACACTGAAACCTTAAACACAGCTCCCATCGCTTTGGTTGCCCCACCGCATGTTATAAATCCGGATTTTCATCGAACTCCGTAAGTACTGAAGCTGTTTGGATGGAGTTTGAAACGCAGTCGAAGGTATTTACTAGTGTATGAAACACAATCCTGATTTTCATCCGTCAACAACTCACATTATCATGACTGCAGAAGAAATTCATTTGAAAAGGTCGCTGCACCTTTTCAGCCTTTTGGACACATTTTTCTGTTGAGAGTGCAGGGAAAATGCCATCGTTGAAATCATCTGTGCTTTGTTTTTGCGCTTCCAGTTGCGTTGAAATGTTCAAAATTATTTCTCACACCGGTGCATCAAGCGATATCGATCGAAAAGCAACGATTATTACTCGGAATACCTGAAAGGTATCCGAGTTACAATCTCGCTTGTCTGTTTTTTGGACAGTAGAAATTACGGTGCGGTGATTTCTTTGGCTCAAAGTAATTCACTAAACAAAACTATACTTTTTCCAACAACAACAAAAAAACAGTCGTGGTGTCGAGTGTCATCGGACGAGGGGATTTTTGCACGCGCGAGGCTTCAAACAGCTTCAGTACTTACGGAGTTCGATGAAAATCCGGATTTATAACATGCGGTGGGGCAACCAAAGCGATGGGAGCTGTGTTTAAGGTTTCAGTGTGGAACTTTTAATATCGTTCGCCGATTTAGAAACTAGAACATGACCCCAGGCAGGTATTTGGGGACGAGTCTGGGATTTGTTTTGCTCTGCCCAACTATGGGTACACTTGCGTAGGTTTGCGCTCACCGTATGGAGGCTCGGTGAACCGTTGACCAGCCGTGTCAAAATTGGTTGTTAGCGAGCCTCGAAGGAGTTTGAAAATTTGAATATTTTTCGCATTTTCTCAGCGATGGATACTCGCTGGACCTTGAAACTTGGTCAAGGGGAAGTAGATTTATCCGTGTAGACATCGCCGGAGTTTGAGCGTGACTGATGCCGGAGAAGTGTGAATTTTTTCGGCGAGATCTGAGGTAAGTTAGAAATGAGTTGCCAGCCTTTCCTTTATTTAGGGAAGAGTGACGACTCGGGAATTTGAGAAGTCGCTTAAATCGCATTCAATCAGGCAAAAAACCACACAAAAAGCAAGAAATTCACCATGACAATAAAGTACGGCTTTTTTATTGAGAACTTTTGCGGGTAAATATCTTTTTCAGTCTGTTATCAAGATTCCCATACAAATCCTTATAATTGTTTACCTTCCGACTCTGGGCCGCCTGTGATATCATGAGTGTCTATCAGCCTCGTTCCCAGGGATTTTCTCCGCGTAGAAGATCCCTGGGAACAAGGTCAACCACAAGTACGAACAGCCAGAAAGTATTCAATGATAGGCGCCCATAACTAGGAGCTAACAACTCCAATATATCAGGTCTATGTAACTGCATTTTCACATATAAAGCTACTTTTAGACGAGTTCGTACTGATGAGATTTGGGTTGCACAATAGCATCGTGATTAGCTGGTCAATGACTATAACAAGCCAGGAGCACTGAAGACACATTTGCATTTCTTAATTAAATAGACGGAAGAACACTTTTGCAGACGGATATGCTGGTCAAAAAAGAATCGTTGAACTACTCATTCTGAAACAAAAAACCTCATTTATGAAAAAAGAAATTGCTCATCCCTCCCAACCTGCTCTCAAAAAACGCTGTTTCACTCCAGAATGCCAAATCGTTAGCTTTCAATTATGGTAGTGCAAGGTGTAAGCACCGATTTCTAAAATTGTAGGCTCCTGTAAGCTCGGAGTTATTGTTGCGTATGTACCAGTCAAAGAGTGAATTACAGGCTGGTCATTCAATACAAATGTACAATGATTGGAAATAATGGGCTATCAGGCTCAATTGTTTTCCATGCCTCGACCCGATGCGCCTCATATGTTGGCAAGCCAACTCTACCCGGGAAGAAATAGCAAGTGCCCTCTTTTGTGCCCTTTCTAACGCGTCAGAGAGGTACCGAGGGAGATTGGCAAAGACTACTGAGGTATACTCAACTATAGATCTAATTAGAGAGCACTGAACGGTCACAATATCTTTTTCCTGTACACGAAATGCCTTCAACTACGAATGTCATACAGCCTCTGACATACTTGCAGTGCGTAACCCATGTTAAGTCCTCAGAGGTATAGGTGCCGAGCAACTTAAAGGACTTATCGACCTCTATGTAAGTCATTAACGTTCGGTGTTTGGCATTCTGCAAAATGCCCAAGCGGGGGCATTCGCCGTTCGGGTCCTCTGGAGAGTGTGCCATGGAAACGAGGCTCGCATTCTGCACGCATGTTGTCCGTGCGACAACCGTGCGACTTGTCACGAACCACAGTTCGGAATCTTTCATTACAACTTTGTAGCCTGCCTTTCCGACAATTAAACGGGCTTGAACTCAGAAAATGGCAAAACAGCAAGAAGTTGAAAAGAAAACCGTGTTAGTTGCCGTGGATGGCAGCGAGCACAGTGAGAGAGCTTTTGATTGTAAGTAACCTGCAAATTACGTGTTCTATGCCGTCTATGTGATGTGATGTAACTCACGCCATCAGAAACTTTTAAAAGTTTAATTCCAAGCAACATTGAAAGGGTCGTTTGGGAACAGTCCCACCAGAGAAAAAATAAAGAGTGTCTAGAATCGGTTGCTCTCATTTGAAGTGAAAATGTAACCGTATGTCGTGTACTTTGCAAACAATCGATACTAATGAATACTCAATTCCACGAGCACGAAGTAAAATTAAATTTTACACAGCATGCGAAGTGCTTGCAGTCAGGCTAACCTCTTCAAAGATGAACATGGTCCTGAAATGAGGGGCAATAAGGTTACGCGAATGCGTAAGGAGTACATGAATTCAGTGAGTGAATACCCATATCTTATTTTTTTTTTTTGGGAGGGGGGGGGGGGGAGGGAGGGGGAGGGGGAACTGGTTGAATATTCACCAGTACAAATGCTTCAGTACATTTTTCACAACATTCTAGTGGAGAGGGGGTCAGGTAGTCACAACTGCGTTAACTGTATATCTGTTTTTAAAGCCCTGTATTTGTGGTTGTTAATAAATCAACAGCAGTCAATAAATGAGTAACTGAACAAGTTAGTACTAGAACAATTAAAACTACATGTAGCAGAAATCAGGGATTAGCACGGTGGATTTGATTCCTGTTTTGTCATCAATGAGGCATTTGAAAGTAGCTGTATATTTTGTATCCTGATTTGAGCCGCGAAGGCAAAGACAGGTTGCAAAGCAGCAAGAAGAGAAAAACCTCTGGTTACCTTGGACTTCAATCTCACTTTCATGCAGACGCCAGGGTCCCGATCTGACCCTCAGGCTCGGATTGGTTGATATTTTTACAAACATGCAAATCAATGCGATTGGTTCGTTTGATTGTTATTACCTAGGGGACGTGTAATTGCTAAGTTGCCATTGGTCCCTTTTGTAATTATTAATTTGACGCATTTGACAGCTGGCGTCTGCTTGAAAGGGGAGAGTTAAGCCCAAGGTAACCAGAGGCTTTTCTCTCCTCACCACTTCGCGGCTCTCTCGCGACTCAAGAAGAACCTCTGGGGCCAGGGTATATATTTTGGGGAGAATCGTCTGTACCCTTTTCTACTATTTGTTCAGCAATGAAGGTATCACACTATAAGTATTTTGACTGTTATCTTGTCGCTAATAATTTTATTAAAAACAAATTATTATGGAATATATGTGTTGAAATGCAATATCAAGCGACATAACCACCGCAAAAAGCTTGACAATTTCACCGGAAGTAAGCCTGTTTTTTAGCTCAAGCGTGAATTTTTAGGTCGTGTCGTACCTCATTGAACTGGCTTTAGAATTGGCCAAAAGAACAATAGAACGAACAACTTTAGATACATGCAACAATGGATTTAGCACAGAAAACAATAGGAAGTACGACACTATGCAGCCAATAAAATATATAGTGTTCAACAAGAGGTATGACCCTACTTGAATTTTTGTTTGCTTGATTGCTCAGAAGATGCTAATGCAAGTTGAATATCATTTTGGGTTCTTGTTTTTTTCAAGTATTCTAATGCCCCTCCAATGGAACTTGACTTTTCTTGGGCGATTGGTAACACTATCGCATGAGATCAAGGTTATTTGTGCCATCCACCCAACATCCTGTAGGACTGACACAATTAGAATGCATTTGCAATCGTTGCAGGCAATAATTGTAAAATTAGATGCCACTAGCTAGCCTCACTTGCATTCCTTAGGCCAGGTTAATGCTTAGGTGCGCAATAAAAGACAATAGATGGGACTTGGGCGTAAATGAGGGGCAGAGAATGTACTGACAAGGCGTGGATAATACCCACCACCGGTATGGAACACCGGATGAGGGGCCTCGGCAACTAGCCGAGGGGGTGCCTCATGCCTGTATTGCAAGGTGGGCATAGTTGCTGGCATAATGTCCTGGGGCCAAGTTAACCCAGTCCAGCAAAATAACAATATGCCCCCTCCCTAACGGGGCTTCAGCACAGGGCTGAAGGGGTGCCACAGGCACAAAATCCTCGGAAAGGTTACAAAATCCTCGGAAGTACTGTAAAATACACAATAACCAGAAAGCAAAACAGGGGAGGGAGGGAGGAAGGGATTAAAATGCTGAGCAGAAAACAACAGACGAGTTGAGCTTTGGAAATTTCAAAATGCAAGGGCTCATATGGTGGGAAGAATGAGAGAGCCTAATAAGGTAGTCACGTGATGGGAAGTCACTCTCTCTCCTCCCAGGCTCTGCCCAGTATTTGCTTACCAGCATTAACATCTATTTTATTCTAAAATATCATTTTGCTAGTCACAATGATCCTACCAATTGTGAAGATACTGATCACACTTGTCCTGTGGGAGAGATGTTATAACATAGAACTTTTGTATAAATGCAATATTTTTATTATTCAGGTTACCTCCATTGATAATTGACAACAAGTCTCATTTTTTGAGGGTTTTTGCTTCAAGCCTTTGTGTCATCAAAGCATTTTGAAGCTTCATTGACAGAAAATGGAATATGAAATTATTAATAAAACTCACTCTTGCATTACATTTAATTTGTGAGGAGGGACTGCATGATCTTTAGTTCACCCTTAACTATTATGTTTGTTTTTATGATTATGATTATAATTATTATTATTATTATTATTATTATTATTATTATTATTATTATTACTTATATGTATATATATTTTTACTTTTAGGGTATACTAACAACTTTTATAGGAAGGGTGATGAGATATTAGTGTTTCATTCACATGAGGTGCCATCAATGCCTTCTGCTCCTTATCCATGTAAGTTGAAGTTATTATTAAGTCATTTGAAGAGTGTGAAAACCCTCAGTTCTCGAGACCTTCCAGACAGGGCATCTATTAATGTAACATGTTGGATGATGTGTATGTTTTAGTTGTGGATTTCTCAGTATGCAAGGACTTGAGGACTATCCAACCTGATTCCTCACTCTACTGCAGGCTCATACATGCAATTTTGTTGGTTGAAATTACACTTGACATCATGTGATTTCCTGTACTTGTACATGTAACAATGATAATCTTCGTCATCATCATAGTTTTCATTATTGACCCTGTTCCTCTCAAGATTGTACTCTGTCGCCAATTATTTTAATTTAATCGTCAGTGGGGAACCTCTTAGTGGCAAAATGATAAAGGACTCCACAGCTTCTTACGTTACATTTAAAATATTTAAATAACATAGGTGACAAATTACTCCTAAATTTCAGCATGTGAAATTACAATGTTGCCATCATGGCAACTTTTCCTACAGCACCAAAAAGGCCTCTTGTGAACATAATTTGTCACCCATGATAATAATTACATAGATTTAGCCAAGCTGTGCTTGTGCTTGTGCTCTTCTCTGTTCTTTATCTTGTTGCTTGTCACTAATATTCAATTTCCTGCCAAGAAAAATTGCCTGAACACTCCTGTCCCTAGAGGCTCTCCTGCCTCCCCACATCCAACCTGACAGTCTGTACCGGTGGATGGACTTACATGCCCATGACGTCAACCAAAATTTCTCGCATGGATAGATTTCTCAAAAAAACTTACCCATGGTGCTCTGCTGGCGTGCTTTGCACGCATGAGCTCCACTATTAATAGCTAACCAAAAAGATGGTATGCACATGAAATTAGAGAATAATTTCATTTGCATTTTGTTCAAAATCAAGTAACTTGGCTTGGGAAATTATTAGAATTTGGACAAAACGCAAGTGAAATTATTCCCCAATTTCACTTGTCACCATTTGATTACCCATACTAATTAAGAAGATCAGATTAATTCAGCAGGATGACAGTCAAAGGTCTGCGGCATATATTTGGCTACAATTCAATACATTATTGCTCTTTTAGATGGCTTTGATTTCTCTGAAGGATGGAAAGAGCATCTTGAGCAGAGCGAGAAAAAAGCCAGAGATCTACTTGAATCATACTACAAGAAATGTCAAGAGAAAAATGTAAGAATGGTGTAAAGTTATGGGAAGTGTGGAATGTTCATCACTTTTGTTACTTTTGACAGCAACAATGGTCCAAGCTGTGTCTCTCAAAAGAGGCTGGCCATCCCAGTCAGGCTTTAAACATTAAATTTTCTACGGAAACTGGCCAGCTCAGCACAGACATCCCAGACAGGACCAGCCCAGCCACTTCCGGAATAGGGTTCTTTCTTGGACTAACTGTTGTGTAATGCACAGATTGTTTAATTAAACCCTTTGACACCCAAACCAGTATTTCACTCTGTCTAGTGCCAGACGATTTTACTCGTCAATGGGGAACCCCCAGGAGGCAATGGGTTAAGGGTTTTGGAGAAACGAGCAAGATTGTTTGCGTCGTAATTACCCTCTATTCATTTGCATTTTGATGTTTACCGAGATGATCCATGACTCTAGCACAGTTGCTAAGAACAGATTCTTCCCTAGAATTAAAGTAGTTACAATCATGTATTAGAGGGTCAGGATGGGGGTGCTGGAATCTCAGCTACTGTATCAGCTAAATTTTTGCCCATTTCGCAGCTGTCAGCTAACTCAGCTACTGTTGATGCCATGCATGTACATGTACAATTAGTAACACTTAAAACACATCATCAGTTCTCGGCTATCAGTTAAAAAAAACATCGCTTCTCAGCTAACATTTAAAATTTTGGCCTAATTTCAGCTATCAGTTGACCCCATCCATACCCTCATATTAGGGCACCACTCCGTGTGGATCTCCTACAGCTTGCTTTCCTGCCTCCTTGCCATGTGCCACCCAAGTGACAGGGTTGACAGGGATAGGTCCTGAATTAAAAGGAAAGTTATAAACCCTTTTAAGTGTTCTTTGGTGGTTACCTTCTTATTACCGCTATTGTCAGAATCCCTGTTTTACTACGCTGGATGATCAATACTGTTATTAAGAGGTACGGCATAGGATTTCCCTACATACCCAGTGTTTAGCTCATGTCCTCTAAATGAAAGGTAAACCTACAAAACATTACATGTAGATGTCTTTTTTTTACCATTTTCAGTTGAAATGCAGACTTATCAAGGAGACAGGAAATCCAGGGGAAGCTGTTTGTAAAGTTTCCAAAGAGAGAAAGGTTGATCATGTAGTTATGGGCTCAAGGGGTTTGGGAACAGTAAGCCGTGCTTTGGTTGGCAGTGTCAGTGATTACTGTTTGCATCATGCTAGTGTTCCAGTGTCAGTGGTTCCACCGCCAGATCGTTTTGATCATCATGGATTTATGAACAAACAATGAAAACACCTTATGAGTTACTTTTCATTTATTACATTAGCACGGCCTGTGCAAACATGTGGAGATAATGATTGTAAATTTAGGAAAATGAATAATTGAATAAATGGCTTTACTTGACCTTTAGATGTGTATTTCTGTATGTAGAGAGAGATTTAACAGGAAGACGCACTACAAAAGGCGTAGCCATGTGCCTCACGGTAAGCACGCGCAGATGGTTATTTTGTCAATCAACTGGTGGCATACTTCAGAAGAAAAAAGTCCATTATGCGAATAACATGTTTATATTTAGAAGATGTTATCTGTCATTCTTTTTTTAAATTCACTCCCCTGTCCCTTTTCCTAATGATGGAAATATCTTGTAGGCCAGTTTCATCTCTGTGTTGCTGTTTGTTGATCACCATCTGTGATAATCAGTTGAACTTGACTGAACTTGAACAAAACAAGAGCATGACGTGACCCCTTTCATAGTGCATCTTCGTGTTTAATTTAACCCATTGACTCCCAGGGGTTCCCCATTGACGAGTAAAATCGTCTGGTGTTAGACAGAGTTTGGCCGGTTTGGACGTCAAAGGGTTAAGAACGCAGTTTGCAGCAAAGGGCCAACATCACGCTATAAATTGATACACAACACGTACAGTACTTACTCATAAGCTGCACCTATTAATTAAGCATGTTCTAGAAAAGCACAGTGGTTTTTTAAAGGAAATTGTCATATATTCATATAAAAAGCAGTCTGAAGCCTGCTTAGATAGCAAATTTAATTGTTCTAGACTGGTTTTGACAGCATTTTCTTCTACAGTAACTGTTATCAGTTTAATATGTATTTTCAGGTAGCCCTTTCCATAAGCTATAAAGCTTCTCTGGGCTCCCTTGCCGAAAATTTAATGTAAAAGAAGAAGCAATAAATTATAAAAATTAATACATACATACTTAATTTATGGTAAAAACAATAAACTGAACTGCTGTTACCAGTAAACATGCTTCTAATCTCCCTGTTTTATTCCAAATACTTTGCTTTACAGTTCAAATTTTAAACCAATTTTTGCTTGTTTGCAACCTGCACACTCAATATCAATAGTCTGAACGAAATGATCAAAACAACCCCTTACTTGAACATGGCAACCCTTTTTAAAACGAACACATGAATTTGAGAACACACATGGCAAATCCAGCTGCTGTCCAGAGGGGAATAATAAAGCCACCGGGAAGCTTATTCTTAGTAAACTGGTGAACATAAATAACTTGGCGAGTCACATCCGTTGCCTGCTGACTCAACCAGGTTGCTTTTGAAAGATGCAGTACTAGTTCTGCATGGTTTTCTTACTGTACCTTCCAAAAACTCGCAGACAAAAGCCACAGCTATGACGGGGAGGGAGGTACAACAACAACTGGTACAGGTGAATGTCGCACAACATAATCACTAACACTACCAAGCAATGTTCTTCTAATCTTCCCTAATCCTCTACAACCAATAACTACACAAGTTGCTCTTTCTTTTTTGATGTACTCAGTAATTACTTCTCCTGGTTTCCCTGTGTCATGAATCATCTTGTATGATAGTTTTTCCTAATGAAAGAAGAAGAAAAAGGAAGTCAGCATTCATGTGGCTTTTAATCTTGAAAATCCTTTGGTTGACCCTTTATAGGTGTTAAGCATGGACACAGACTATTATTAAACAAACCTTTGCCCTAGCCATGACACCACTCATTTTTTAAAACATGGACCCAGACTATTAACAAACCTTTGCCCTTGGCACAACACCAGTCATTTTTATCCTGGCCATTTACAATAAGTACCAGTACTGTTAATTTGAATAAACCCACAACTATGCAATTAGAAAAAATAAATTAAAGCAAGTGGTACAAAGAATGAGATCTGCAGTGTTGTATAATTACATTCACAAACTTGATGGGAGGCCATTAGAGTGCAAAAGCGTCAAGTGTAAAGCAACACTGGTGAAAATATTTAACACCAGCCTTAAAAAAGGGTGAATGATAGGAAATCTGTACTGGGTGCATTTTTTCAGCATTTCCAGCATACAGCTGTATTTAGCAATAAAATGAATGCAGTGAGCTTTAGATTTAAATACATGTAAGACTTTGAGTACCAATTACCACCTGGAAAAACATTGACCTCTAAAGCTATGTAAGACACACATGAACTCAAACTCATTCACATCGGGTTAGTCCAACCCAAAGCTTGCTTGCCTATTTATAACAGAGGGGTTGAGTAGTTTAAAGTATGGTTTCAGGGTTTAACCCCACAACAATCTGAATCTTTCCAAGACTACAGACATACCGTTAGGTCTTGAAGCCATGCTAGAAAGATTTACTAAAAAATGATTGAGAAGAAATGGAAGCTACATGTAGGCAGTGCTCTCCTCACTTCAAAATTACTGGAGGTTTCTCCTACTACAGTAACTACAGCTACATGTAGGTAATCGTACTTTGAAAATTTGTTTTTCAGGTTCATGAGCTTGTGCCTTAAATATAGAAGCAATAAGATAACAATACCAGTTAATAAAAATAATGCATGCTGTTTTGCACTAATCAGTAAACCAAAACGTGTCTTTTAA
>NC_090876.1:18276168-18293668 GCF_036669935.1 Montipora foliosa
ACATGTACATTATTTACACTTACATGTAAAGTGCAAAGTGTGATCAAATGATACATGTAGTAACATTTTTCTTTCTCCTTTAAATTTTGGAAATGTCCTTGATTAACGACCGATCTCAAAGAATTTTAAGCTTCAATTTTGAGTGGAATAAATGTTTAGTCTAGGTCATTTTTGTATTCATACCAATCAGGTATAATATTTACGTTCAAAGCTGACCAGTTGTGCCTTTGAGAACTGGATCTATGAAAAAGTGACTCACTGGTTCAAACTTGTATTGTGCATGCAGCTAACTGGATAATTGCAACACACAAGTTAGAAATCCCAAAACCTTGTGTTGCATAATACTAAGTCACCCACAAAACCACATAGTGACACTGCATTGTGTGCTTGATGTGTCTTTCTCCTAGTCTGTCCAAGCTCTCTAAAGATCGTAGTTCTAAATAAACTATGACTCCTCAAAATTCAGCTAGTGACTGTTTGGTTAACATATTTTTGAGATCCAAAGAAAAAAAGAGAATATTTTTGACCAACTGGTCAAGAGTAGAGTTTCCATTTACTAGCTCTAAATCATATTTTAATTTCGTGTTTTTGCTGTCAACAGCAGTTTCATTGTTCGTCTGAAAATGACTATGTTAAATTTAGATTTTAATTGTTTTACATTTTCGTGCTAAAGTCTGAGCCACAATCGAACCTTGATTAGTAGAGCATAATATGTTAATTCACCCAACTTCTAAGATAGGGGCCTGGGTACTACTCTGTCATCCAATGTTGCTCTCGTTTAGTTTCCTTGTCACGCCGTAACAAGAATCAGTGACATTAAAGGCATGTATTTGTGAAATGGATGAACTCCTATCTATGACAAGGAAACTAAACGCTAAGGAATCAACCACTGGCAAAGCAATCAATGACAAGCGTCCTACTTTGCCATAAAGACGAGTACCTTCGCATCACCTCGACCGCCATCTTGTTTTCCCAATATTCACGGCACCACGCGGAGCAGACCAAACACCAACCACGAGGGCAACAAAAAACACAAAGGACCTCCCCGGCACACACAAGACAACAATGCCAAAATACCAGTGCCCGTCCCTGAATGCACATACGAAATGGAAGACGTCAAAGATGAACTCGCTGCCGTGTTGCTATCGGTCCACTCAACTGGTACACACGCCGCTTCACCGGCCAGCGCTGCACGGGCCGCCGCCAAAGCCGAAAAAATCCAACGACCCCCCTTGTATCTGCTGCAGGATCCAGCGATGAAATGGTCATATTTCTAACTCGCTAGCAGGACTACGTCGAGGCGACTAAAGTTACGGGCAAAGACAGGGTCGTACAACTACTCGAATGTTGCGACGAACAGTTACGCAAGGACCTCACAAGGAACACCGGCGGCTCGCTAACAAATAAAACTGTGGACGAAGTAACGTTATGGCAGCTATCGAAAAACTCGCTGTGAGAGAAGAGAATACAATGGTTGCTCGAGTCCAACTCCACAACATGAAACAGGACCGGGACGAAACAATACGCAGTTTTGGCGCCCGCCTACGCGGGCAGGCTAGTGTGTGCAAGTTCACCATTAAATGCCCTACCTGCGACGCGTACGTCAACTACACTGAGAATATCCTCTGTGACGTACTTACACGTGGCCTTGCAGACAGCGAAATTCAGCTGGACCTGTTAGGTGACAAGAACCAAGATATGGCATTAGAAGAAGTTTTTCAATTTGTTGAAGCGAAAGAGGGTGGCAAACGGTCTGCCGGGTGCATTTCAGATACCCTTGGGGCCAATGCAGCCAGAAGTCAATATTGTCGTGGCAAGCACGAGGAACTGAAACAGCGCAAGGCTGCAAACAACAACAAGCTGTGCACTTATTGCGGCCGACGAGGCCATGACAAGAATGCCGCACCCAAGGTCAGGAAAACTGCCTGCCCCACGTACGGCGTGTTATGTTAACCGACCTAACCATTTTGAGACAGTATGTCGCACCAAGACCACGCCGAGAAACCAACCACCAGACCCCTCGGGTAGTTCACATGGTGAAGCCGAGGGCGCTGCATTTGACGCTCTCTGCACTGCAACCAGCTTCAACCAGGATTGGGTTAGCAACATCATCTCATTAGATCACCACCTGTACAACCACCTCAATGATTGCTGGGTACGCAAAGCCTCTAAGCCCCAGCCATTCATCACACTCACCGCCACAGTCAACCCAGCCGACTACACTGCCTTGGGATACAAGCTCCTCTCTGCCATGGCTGACACTGGCTGCCAGAGCTGCCTAGCCAGCATGAAAGTGATCCACCGCCTTGGCCTACGTGACACTGACCTGATGCCAGTCACAATGCGAATGCACGCTGCAAATAACAATGGCATAACAATTCTCGGCGCCGCCATCATGCGCTTTTCTGGTACCTCTCCATCTGGCCACACCCTTGAAACCCGACAAATAGTGACAAGCGACTCTGACAAGCTGTTTCTCAGCCGAGAGACCTGCACAGCGCTGGGCATGATTTCTGAGCAGTATCCTACTGTAGGTGAAACCTTCCAGGCGCACACAGAGATGGGACAGGACACAGCCACCGACGGTGCAAGCCATTTCCCCCAGGCTGCCACATCACCTATACGGGTTCCATTCCCGGTTCTGCCGAGACTGGAATATTTGGCGACCTTCTTTCCCGCTAAAGTTCACTCAGCTTTCCATCCTTCCGAGGTCGGTGAAATCTGTACCAGCATGCATGGACTGCTTAGAAGCGGCTGCAATTTGCACCTGTATATGCTTCCAGTCTGCTGGGGGTAAATTGATCATTGTAAAGCACCCTTGAGACGTTAGTGATAAGGGCGCTATATAAATGCACCACTTTACTTTACTTTTTTTTTTTTACCTGAGAGTGCACATAGCACGCCTTGCACCTGCCCACGACGCCAGAAACCACTGCCCCGGCCAACACAACTACCCTTCCCAGCAACTGAGGCTAACAGGCCGCACCTGCAACAATGACCTCTGGACTATTACAGCACCAGTACATTCAATACCTGTGAGCACCAGCCAGTCTACCACTGATGGAGGGTGTCCCTATGAGGCTCATGGTCGACCTTGAGCCCGTACCAGTAGGTGAACCAATGACACGGTGCCACCGCATGGTTGTGTGTGCAAAGAAAAATGGTAAACCTCGCCGCACAGTGGACTTCCAGGCACTCAATCTTCATGCCACACGTGAAACCCACCACACACAGAGCCCATTTCATCAAGCCTGCTCTATACCAAGTCACAAAAGGAAGACTGTCTTTGACTGCTGGAACGGCTACCACAGCGTACCCCTCCACCCAGACGGCCGCCACCTCACCACGTTCATCACCCGGTGGGGGCGATATCGATATAAAACCGCACCCCAGGGATACATAGCATCCGGTGATGGCTACTCAAGACAGTTTGATGAGATCGTTGCCCATGTCCCTAACAAGACCAAATGCATTGACGACACGCTACTCTGGGCAGACAACCTCAGTGTGAGCTTCTGGCAGGCAGTTGATTGGCTGGATATTTGCAGACACCACGGCATCACCCTTAACCCGGACAAATTCGTCTTCGATGCGGACACTGTCAAGTTCGCTGGCTTTGAAATCACCAATGACACTGTGCGCCCATGCAGGAAGTACCTCGATGCCATTCGCGACTTCCCGACACCTGCCAACATCACCGATGTGTGCTCCTGGTTTGGACTCATCAACCAGGTGTCGTACGCCTTTGCTGCCACTGACCGCATGCTGCCATTTTGCCAATTACTGAAACCTGGCGCACCCTTTGTCTGGGATAATGACCTGAACAACCTGTTTGAGGAATCTAAATCAGTGATCATCGATGAAATTGAAGAGGGTGTCCGCATATTTGACAAATCCAAACCCACCGGCATCGCATACTGGCTCTTTCAAAAACACTGCCGATGCCCCACAAACACGCCTTTCTGCTGCCGTACAGGCTGGAAAACAACATTGGTCGGAAGTCGCTTCACTGCAGCTGAATCCCGCTACTCTCCAATTGAGGGGGAGGCCGTCACTGTCGCCGATGCCCTCGACAAAGCCAGATTCTTTGTCCTTGGCTGCAGTGACCTGACTGTTGCTGTGGATCACAAGCCCCTGCTCAAGGTGCTTGGTGACCGATTCCTCGAGGACATTCCAAATGCTAGACTCCGTAACCTCAAGGAGAAGACTGTGCATTATAGATTCAGAATGGTATACATCCCTGGGGTTCAGCACAAAGCAGCTGATGCCGTATCCCACCACCCTACTGGCCCAAAAACCCCAGAAATGCTGATCCTACCAGATGACATCGCCACCACCAGTGATTCACCTACCCCACCCCCACCTGATCCACACCAGTGTTCATTCCTGGATCACATCCGCTGTGACGAGCCGCGGCTTGCATCATGCTCCCTTGCAATCGATGACCAGTGTGCATCATCAGCTTCATCAGCACTGCGTACTATAGCAGTCAAATGGGACAGGGTCAAAGTGGCGACAGCGAGCGACCGGGATATGGTACACCTGATGTCCATCATTGAGTCTGGCTTTCCAACTTTCCGCCATGAGCTGCCATCCGTACTCCGGGAGTATTATCAGTTCCGTGACCACCTCTACACAGTAGACGGTGTCATCCTCTACAAGGACAGAATAGTCATACCACCTTCACTCCGCCAACATGTCCTGTCTGTCCTCCACTCAGCACATCAGGGTGTGACTTCCATGACTGCCCACGCAGAAACCACCTTCTTCTGGCCAGGCATCACCCCCGCCATTACCGCCTCACAAACAAACTGCTACCACTGCAACCGCATGGCACCTTCCCAACCCAGCACGCCACCCTCTCCTCCTGTGCCACCAGCATACCCCTTCCAGTGCATATGCGCTGATTTCTTCCACTACAAGGGCATCTACTACCTTGTTGTAGTTGATCGCTACTGAAACTGACCCATCATTGAACACGCAACTGAGGGCTCCCAAGGCCTGATCTCCTGTTTACGCCGCATCTTCACCACATTTGGCATTCCTGACGAATGTGCGACGGATGGTGGCCCCGAATTCACTGCCCCTGTTACATGCCAATTCCTGAAAGACGGGTGTGCATCACCGCTTGTCATCGGTGGCATTTCTACACTCAAACTGCAGGGCAGAAGTTGCTGTAAAAACTGTCAAACGACTAATCACTAATAACACCAGCCCCACTGGCAGCCTCAACACAGATGCACTACAACGCGCCATCCTCCAGTACCGCAACACTCCTGACCCTGACACAAAGTTATCCCCAGCCCAGTGCGTATTTGGCTGACCAATCCGGGACTTCATACCCATCCTGCCAGGTTGATACATCCCTCATCCCACATGGCGTGACACCCTCGCCGCAAGAGAGGAAGCGCTACATAACAGGCACATGAAAACAGCTGAGCGGTGGACGAAACACACTAAGCGACTCCCACCCCTGAGGGTTGGCGATCATGTACGTATCCAGAACCAGACAGGTCCGCATTCCACCAAATGGGACAAGACAGGCGTTGTTATTGAAGCCCGACAGTTTGATCAGTACATTGTGTGAATAGATGGTTCCGACAGGGTTACCCTACGCAACCGCAAGTTTCTGCGGCAATACATTCCCATGCAGACACCGCCACCCAAGCGAACTGTCGACGATGACTTCCGACACATCTCCAGGCCGCTGTTCCAACCTACCACCACACCACCCTCCCTGCCAAGCCCACCCAGTACACCAGCTGCCCCACCACGTGCTCAGTTACCAGCTCCAGCCACCGGTGGCCCCATGGCACAAGCAACCCCGCCCTGCCCCAGCCACAAAATACCAGCCCCCGAACCTGCATCCCCAACCCCACCAGTCCCGCCCTCCTCGGATGTTCCTGCTTCTCCCCTGCCTACAACTGCCAGCCCAACTACCCCTGTTACATCTTCCCCTGCGGGTCAGCCACCACCAAAGAAGCCGCCCCTAGCCGTGCGGAGATTGCTGGATTACAACAAGAAAGGCCTCCTGGAACTATGAACAGTGCATGATAAAAACTTTGGCTGATGAACATCTCGAGCAAATCAGTGACACATTGACTGTCAAAACTTCCCTTTATTTTTGTTGTTGTGTTAGATTACAGCTGTATCTTCAGCCATATTAGTCTTTACTGCCCCTCTTCCAAAAACTCGGTATTCCTCCACAGGAACATTAAAGACTTGCGGGGAGATAGAGCATAATATGTTAATTCACCCAACTTCTAAGATAGGGGCCTGGGTACTACTCTGTCATCCCACGTTGCTGTCGTTTAGTTTCCTTGTCACTCCGTAACAAGAATCAGTGACATTAAAGGCATGTATTTGTGAAATGGATGAACTCCTATCTAATAAGATTATTCCAAACTCTTTGATCATGCATTAGTGCTTCTAACTCCTGGCTAGAGTCTACATCAGCAACTAGCTTTATTTATTTAAGTAGTAATATTGACTGTGGTCATCCTCTACTTCTATGAATAGTTCACTTAAATCACACCGGAAAAAGGATGGAAGAAAAAGAAAAAACTCTTTCACACACCATGTATAATCATTAAGCAATTATCATACAACATACTGTCAAGCAAATTAGTGATCGTGACAAAATTTCACTTAAAATAAACAGGAAAATTAAAATTCATTTTGCTTATCAAAGGCAATGATCAATAAAATAATTATCATCATGATGGTAAATTACATTAGTCAGAGCTGACAATGTTCAATTTTAAGATATCATTCATAATATTTTTTTGGACCATATACTATAGGTAGTTTTTAAGATTCTTCATCGCTGCCATGACAGTCGATTAAGAACGTTTTGCTGATTTTATTTTAAATGAAAGCATAAAATAAAGTTAAATAAAAGTAAATTAACTCAAATGTACTCAAAGGGAATATTTTGTATAACAAAAATGGTTTTCTTATTGCATGAGACAAATTTCAGTTTTGTAAATTTAAGAACACCTTAACAACGTTTTCAGCTTCACACCGCAAAAATACATACACCTGTAAGAACGCTGAGCCTTAGGTCCAAAATTAGACGTTCTTATAAAAAAAAGTGCATTCTCAAAAATTATGCCACAGACAAAATTGATAGACATATCTTGAAAGAAAAGATAAAAACCTTTTTAAGTGCACTGATCATTATTCAAACAGCATTTTATTCTTCACTATTTTAATATATTTGCTTTTGAATTTTCGTGATATTTAATCTTGGATTAAATTTGCTGGAAGTATATGACTCCGTTCCTTAAAGAAATTTTTTCAAGATGGCTAAGAAATTGTTATTAATTCATGAAATGCTGTTATAATTTTTTTCCTGGTATCTTGTAAACATTTCACGCTCGGATATGGAATTTCCCAATTATTTTTAAAATGCAAGCGTGCCTCTTTTCATGCGACAGGAAATATGCAGAAATAATTAATTCCATATTGCTCTTTAAGTTACCAAAGCGAGAGTATGTTCTGCGAAACAAGAAAACGACACCTAGACTTTTCTTGTGGTTAATAAAAGATTACGTTTGACATCGTGCACAGATTTACATGATTGTATTTTTAAATTGAAGTTTACTCAAGGAAGACAATAATTATTGTCGCGTGTTGTACTATCTCGAGGGTCTCGATCCTCTTATTAAAGTGAGAAAGATCAGCAAATATCCGCAGGTCTAACCACATTTATTCGAAGAAAAAAATGACTGTTTAGTAACTCACAAACTGTTTTCGGACATGTTTACTGTATATAATGAACATTCACCTTTATGCTATAAGCACAACTTACACCTCCAACTGGAGGCATAATTAACGTGAACATCACTTAGTTATATTTCAGTATTTAAGAGTTCGTTTGTCCAAAAGCGATATCATTAAGGGCATATTTGCGTCTC
The DNA here is from genome assembly GCF_036669935.1 of Montipora foliosa. Lineage (NCBI taxonomy): Eukaryota > Metazoa > Cnidaria > Anthozoa > Scleractinia > Acroporidae > Montipora > Montipora foliosa. The sequence continues at coordinate 18,284,088 of NC_090876.1, forward strand.
AGCAAAGATTTTTTTTTATGATCTTTGATCATGATGCAATGACTGGACACTTTGCAAACTAACACAGATTTTAATATTACAGTTAAGGAAAAAGTTAAGTCTTCTTTTGGACGAAATCTCTACAAAATCGTGAAGAACGACCAAATACTTACAGTTAACGGCACGTTCACTGTTTTTGCTCCCATCAAGGGGTATGAGAACTACACTTGCTGAACTCATAATATAACAATAATCATCGACCAACAGGAACGTATATTTTTGTCGTAAATGTGTTTGTGTTCATATTCTGCCAATCAAGCCAATATACGTCGAAATGGGCTCGTCGAAATGTATTATGGGGATTTAGGGTTTAACTAGATCCGTGAATTCGATTGGTTTTTGTTTTCTATACAGTAACAATCACCAATCAAAATACTCGATAGAAGCACCATAAAGTTTGCGTAATCGTAGTGTTCCCTCGAATAGCTTAATCTCGGCGATACCGGTACTTCCCTTTGGTCGGTTGTAACATTATAGTATGGCTGAAAAGAGAGTAATCTTGTTTGCTCTAGACGGCAGCGAAAACGCTCAAAACGCTCTCAATTGTAAGTGTAACTCTATTTGTTAATTGTGATGCTTGTGTGGGCATGCCGGGACCTTTGACAATTTATGGGATGTGGGTGTGAAACGTTTGGAAATGTACTAGTGTACCACTGTACTGGTGGAGTGTAGTTTTAAATCTAACAGTTCAGGTAGTTTATTTTACACAATGCAATAACTTAACCAAGATCTGGGCGGCTTTACAATCTAATTTGCGCAATGTACCTTAACCCATGTCTTGGTCTGTTGGTGCATGCATAAGGCCCTTGACATGCAACTGTTACTTTCCAACCTTCCTTCGTACCTCGTACTGCCCACAAACTTATTTGGCCGATTCGACAACTTTGTTGAAAGATTTGTTTATTCTGAATATCCTAACTTGCAAATCAAAGCGACTGTGGGAAGCGGAGCAAAGAGAATTTAAATAATTTAATATTGAACTTTCGTGATTTGCATACATATACAAGAGGCTCTAGAATTTTGGTGCAAGGGTGACGTCATGTCGGTGGAACAATACAAATTTCATCACAGATAGTGAAAACTGGACTCAATACATTTAGTTAATATTGTTAATTTTGAGAAACTAAATTACATGAACTCTTGGAAGTTGAGTGACTCTTGGAATGCAATTTTTTGTAAAGGTTATTTTTAGGCAACAAGGGGATACAATCTGACTGATTGGAATGATTTCCAAACAGGTCCCCACTGTATTATGCATGCAGAGTAAATTAATTATGCACATGTACTCTGAACCAATTATCAAATATACACATTTGGCTAATTTGTACTGATGGAACAAAAAAAAAATTAATTTTTCCATCTCCCCTCCCCCTTTCTGTTTCTCCTTTAGACAAATCTCTCACAATGTGTTTACTCTCTTTTGGCCAAAGCTTTTCTGTTCTGTACTCCTTAACATCCTGTCCTTAAGTGCCAAATTTATACCTCTTTTTGTCACTTGCGGCATGCCTTGAATTCTGATCCATTGTAAATCTCTGGATTAAGAGTTCAGGTCAACAATTTACACATTTACACAAGTACATACATGCCTTGTGCCTAGCACCTACAAAACAGAGGTTACAGGTCGGAGAATCCTGTTTTACCACAACTGAAAAAACCCCATCCCTTTATTGATAATAATGATATATAATAAAATATTATTGAAACATATACAAACCCATGCACAGTATATAGTATTACGTAGTTAAACATGTGGTATTATATTTTTTTGACATGGAATAGGAAGTTTATAATGTCTTAAAAGTTGTTGTTCAGGGCTGTAGTTAAATGGTCGAGCTAAGTACTAGTTAGTCTCCCACACAGAGCATGCGAACTAGAAATCAGAAGGTCATAGATGTAAGTTGCACTCCTGGACAGCTCTTACTACATTTTTTTCTGGAGTAGATGCAGGTTTCCTTTCTGTGAATACACAGCTTAATAAATTGGTTTCTACTTAATAACATCTATGTCCACTCAAAAACTGCATCCCCTTTAACTGGGAGTGAGACTAATAGATTTTACCAGAAACCCATAAGGGTTGAAACGTGTAACGCGCGTTCACAGCTTCCGAATATTCAGTGCGAACTGATTGGTTGAATGTTTCAGTGCTAAGTACCATATTTGGAAATCCCTCGCTCTTGTTGTTCCAAATATGGTACTTAGCAAATTGAATATTCAGAAGCTTGTTTCCCAACACACAAGGGGCCGTTACACATTTCAACCCTTATGGGTTTCTGATTTTACTCTATAGTAACTGTTGTGAATGGGGTTAACTGTTACTGTGTGTTGCAGGGTACTTTACAAAGTGGAGAAAAGATGGTGATGAGTTGCATGGATTTTGCGCTTGGGAACATGCTCATCTTGCTACTTTCAGTTTGTCAGGTAATGATCAGGCCCTAGTTGTTCAAAGGTTGGATAACTTTATCCCGTGGATTAAAGCCACTATCCAGAATAATAAAATAAAATATTCTTGGTTTTCATATGATGTCATGTCAAAGTTAAAAAATAAGGAATTATCAATCCTTTTGAGATTTTAGTTTAATTAGTTATTAGAACAGCTGAAGACGCACCTTTTCACAAATTTTCAGTTTGATAGGGCTTTTCGTCTTGTGATGAAGCAAGGTTGAATTTCAAAGCTTTTGCCTGACACAATATTAAAATGGAGGCTGGGAATGCTGTCACGTAGGTTAAAAAAGAGACTTATCTGCTGAGATTTTGCAATCTGAGCAGCCCTTGTATGAGAATAAGTACTCATATAGATGTTTAGGAACCGTCAGAAGATGACTGCAGGCCTTTTGTAGCAAAACTCAATGACATAAAAATTGTTTTGAATTTCTTCAAAATGTTTAAACTGAAATGGGCGGGGCAGTCACTTAATAATTCGGGCCCATTCCACAGAGCAGTGTTTTTCGTAGTAGGTACTTCATGTTAAACGTTGGTCAAGATTTTCTTACATGTCTTTTAACTAGATGTGTTTAGTGTGTGCATATTCACAGTTAGGAGGACAAATACTAAATCTCTGCAGAGATACAAATTGTCAGATAGTGATTTATCCTCTGGATAAAGTTTATATCGATGCTTAGAACAACTGGTTCTGTTTTACAAAACAGCAATATCTGCTGGTATTTTTAAACTGGGAGCATTTGCATAATTTTAAGGTTTCAGTATACCCCAAGTAACAACCTCATGTTGTGATTGCTCCATGGTCACACGTTTCTTAAAAACCCCAATAAAGTATATATTTTCTGAAATAAAAGGAAAGAAATGAAAACCTTTCCTCAAAATAGCGATCATTTTCCAAAAGTATGTAGTTTTGCAAATTGAGTTCGTTTCCGGTCAGAATTTAACCAGAGAAAGCGAGCGGCATCGCTACCTTTCCTTTACACTGTGATCTAAAAAACTGTGTCAGGGAATTTTGATTAATTGCCTGGTTTGTTTTTTATACGCTGTTAAACTGTAAGTTTAAATTATAAAACATGCATTAGCTTTGCTTAAATACTCCTTACTTTCGAAGGAGGCAAAAACTAAAAATTCCCCAACACTGTTTTTTTGCCACATTATCTGGCAACACTCTTGCCAAATTTCAGCGAAAAAGGATGAAAACTGGGTGAAAACGAACTGGAAACGTGCGCCTCATTCAATGAAATTTTAGTTTTGAGAAATAAAGCAAAATACACTTTAGGGCATTTTTCTGGTGTAGGGAGATTAGATCTCAAAACGTGTGAAAAGTAATTACCTTTTGATCGATAAAGTGAGGGCTCTTCTTACATAGACAATGGCAATTTATCTTGCTCAGACTAAATCGTGTGATGCAAAGGAAAACGTGCTGCGCTTCTATCACGTGACTTTTAATGACAGTTCAATTGATAATGCAACTTTTTGACAGCTTCTCATTAGAGATAATTATTCATAGAATCGTTTTTCCTTTATAACTTTGTCTAGAAGAAACTTTTGCGGGACTTTTTGCAATGAAATGAACTAGAATTAGAATAGAATTAGAACTAGAATTTGGCAAAATTATCAATTTTGGGGTATACTGATGCCTTAACTCTTCCTGTCACACAAATGATTTCAGGAACAAAACAGACTACTTGTGTTCTACTAGTTTTCAAGTTAAGAGCTCTTTCTGTTTACATGTGTAGTCTTGTGTAATGCATACATGTATAGTGTTGGTTTTTTATACAGTGTAGCTCCTCCAAATCTAAGTCAGTATTTCTAGAGATATTTAATAGGCAAGTCACTTAAGAAGTCTTATATAGTAATGTTACCCTTGTTTGGCAGCTCCTTTTAAGCTACCAAGTGACGAATGGCAGAAAGTTGTGAATGAAACCATAGAGCGTGTTAACAAAGTGAAGTCTCAGTTTGAAAAAGCGTGCCAACAATACAAGGTGAGCTTACATGTATAACCATATTTAAGAGAGGCACTTAAAGGGAGACTAGTGTCCAAGTGCATAGCTAGGGGGAAGTGCTGGGGTGCTCCTGCCCCCCCCCCCCCCTCTTTGTAAGCCTTTTTTAAAAAGCAAATAACCTACAATATTCAGGTGGCAAAAACGCCACAATCTGGTGAGTACCCCCCTTTTGAAAAGTCCTGGCTATGCCCCTGGTGTCTGAGTCTTATATGTGCCAGTCAGTTATCTCTCATAATACTATTTTTGACAACAAACTACTCAGCTTTCGTTGAATGAGATAGTGTTAGTGAGATTAACTCCTCAGTGATATGTTTGGAGTCATTGGTGATGGGCTCCTCATGTGCAGACTGTTTAACCCATTGACTCCCAGGGGTTCCCATTGACGAGTAAAATTGTCTGGCATTAGACAGAGTAAAATACTAACTCTGGCCATTTTAGGCCGGTTTGGGCATCAAAGGGTTAATTAATGGGGACATAGTTTTCCTGTGAGTGATTAACCCATGATTGACTCCCAGGGGTTCCCCATTGACAAGTAAAATCGTCTGGCGTTAGACAGTAAAATACGAAGTCTGGCCAGTTTGGGCGTCAAAGGGTTAATCCAAAGAACTTCAATTTTGGTACTTGAACCCTAACCCTAATGTTTTTGATGTTTAGTATCATTTCAAATTGATTTTGCTGTACTAAGAGTTTTTTGAGTCATTAACCCATTGACAAGGGGAGTGGAGTGGGACTTAATAGATTTTACTTTGTCCAACGCCAGACGATTTTACTCATCAGTGGGGGTGGTCCAAGTGTCAATGGGTTAACCAAACCTGGTGAAATGGCAGAAATGACACAGCTTATAATGGTCTCACCATCTGCAAAAAAAAAACAGTCTGCTACGAGTGTCGGTAGAAGGCCCACCAGGCCGGCGCTTATCTCCAGTTTCTGTAGCATGAAGTGACTCTATTTCTACTCCCGATGGGATGCTAGTCCATGGCAGGGTTACCCCCAACATTAAATTCGCTGGTACCCATTTATACACCTGGGTGGAGAGAGGCACCATGATAGTAAAGTGTCTTGCCCAAGAACACAACACAATGTACCCGGCCAGGGCCCTGAACCCGGACCACTCGATCCGGAGTCGAGCACTCTAACCTTGAGGCCACCGCGCCTCCCTGGCCATCTGCAAGAAAGGAAATATTCTCCAAAATGTGTCAGTGCAGAAGCTTCTGTTTTATGACAACTACTTTGAATTTAAAGCAAAATAACAATGAACCAAATAAACAAACAAAATGGAATCTGCACACTCAATACAACCATTTTCAGACTCTGCACATTTCCTTTACATTTTTTTACAATTTTACCTTTTCCCATCTCCTGAAAATAAAAAAAGGAACTGACTGTACAAAACTGCATGTTTTTGCAATGGTAGCCTCTTGTTCTCACAAGGACTCCTTCCATTTGCATGCACCAAAAACAGGGCAGTAGAGAGAACTCAGATGGGCCATTGGCTCAGCAGTAACATCCTTGTTTAGGACACTTGTGGAGGAAGTGTAAATTTCAAAGTCATTAATTTTGTAAAGCTTAGATGTGTAGCTTTAAAGCTTTTGATGCCTCTTACATTTCACCCAGAACATTCAGTTGCACTTTTTAGAAGTCTTAATTTAAACTATTATTAATTTTGTTTTGCTTCAGGTCAAAGGCCACTTTAAGGAGAAAAACTGTAAACCTGGAGAGGGAATTTGTGCTGCAGCCGAGGAGTTCCATGCTGATCTAATTGTGATGGGCACCCGAGGATTAAGCTCACTTCGGCGTACAGTCCTAGGCAGTGTCAGTGATTATGTCTTGCATCATACTCATATCCCAGTTGCAGTGGTGCCCACACCCCCCCAAAAGCCTGCCAGTGACTAATTGCAGAAATTCTGCATAGGGAACTATGTAGACTTTCCTTTTTTAGAATTAAGTGTTTTTTGAAATTTTAGGGCTACAGGTATTGTAATCTCTTGTGGTACAAAAGCTTCATGCTACATAATTTTAGAAGTCTGGGTCTGTAGGCAATCTTATTGGAAAATTCTGACTACAAACAGGCAAGAAGCCCTGTTAATTAAATTCATAAGCACTTGTAGCACATTATTTAGCAATCATGGATAGTAATATACTCTAAAGATTAGAGTATCACCTTGGCAATCGTGTGCACTTTCAGCCTTCTCTTTTTTTGTAACAAAAAGATTAAAAAGAAATTACAGGTTTTGCCATTTGGCATAACAAGGTTTTCCAACAGAGTGTTTGTGTCCTGTTTTTAAGTACTAGTAATAGCCCTAAAGCATCCGACACTCTGCTGACAAAAAAAATTGGCTACTTTTTCTGTAAACAATTGAAAAAAAAATTGAGGCAGATTGTCTCAAACGTAAAGATTAAAACTCATTTCGACAATGGCAACATGAAGATGTCTACACATGATCATCAATTTAGCTTTTGCAAGGTTGCATTTGGAGGGCTCTTTTAAAAATGGTGTGCCCACTAACACCCTAGAGAAAGGAGCTGTTATGCCCCTCATTAATACTTACTGGTTTACAACAATAATAATATCATCATGATTCCATGAGTGCGTGTTGGATATGAGGTGGTAGACAGCCAACCAGGTGTCTAGTGCTGAGTTGGCTATAACCAGTCTCTTTTAAATCGGCACCCTTAATCCTCACGGTATTAACGAACGCTTTTCATTTAACTAATATATTTCTATTTTTCACGTTGCCATGTTACCACCAATAGCGTAGCTCCTACTCTACTATAAAAACTACACGTAACCCATAATCCCTCGATTCGCTCTGACGAAGGGCTAACGCTCGAAACGTCAGCTTTTAGAATCTCTGTACGGTGGCCAATTTACATTATCAACTCCGTTGATAAAACCAAATTTTTGTATACTACTTCCCCACCGACGCAGCACCACAGTTTCTTTAGAAACTACCCCTTCATTCTTTTCCAATGCAGCCGTTCTTCAGATGTCCTGCAACGTTGCTTATTTTATTGAATTTGTCATTAAATCCTGAGCGCTTGTACCTTTGGACCAACCGATAATCAATGAGATAACTGATAATCGACGACCGATAGCAGTATATGAGCTGAAATCCGAGATTAACTGAACCAATCAGAAAGCTGGAAATGCAGTATCGAGTCGAAAATCTAATAAAATCTGTTATTCTTTTGAAACCCCTGGTTAGTCCACTAAGAAGGAGTTGTGGGTTCTCGATATTAGTAAAATCCTTACTTGTAACCTCTTTTAGACGTGATTGTGGTTGGGTTTTTGCCAGGAAAAAATTATTTGTACGTGGCAAAGAAAATCTAACCGTTAGAACAAAAGTCAGTAACATAAGTGGTGGGTTTCGACTTTGAGCTATCCAATTGGTAACTAAATGAAACATATTTCGAATGATTTTATGGATTTTTAGAAACTTGTCAACTAACTGTGTGAACAAAGTTCATTAATATAAGTGGTTTTATGTTGGCGAATTTTGTTGGCAACAGTTCGCAACTTTGCAAATACCTATAAAATGATTCGAAAGTTGGACTCCAAGCACAAAACTTTCAGTTTTAGCCTTCCACAAAATCCTAGAAATCCTTGAGGTATGATTTAAATAGTACATTATCCCGAGCCCACAAAACGTCCTCTATTGCTTAAATTGTTTATTGTAAATAAAATTTAAGATATTTATATATTCGAAGATAATATAAATGGTTCTTAATACCTTCAAATACGGAACAAAGCTAGTGTAAACCTTTGGTTTTCAACCAAACCGCCACAAATTCGCAATTTATCAAAGTTTGTCTCCGCCATGATTTATTCCACCTCGTGGAAACGTAACATGAAATCGAGGCTAGTGATCAATTTCCCCATCCCCTATAAGTGGTGATCAAATACCCCACCCCCGGGAAGACTAAGATGATCAAATTCCCTCCCCCTGGCAAGAAAATGCGTCAAATGCCCGGGGTATGCCCGGGGGGTGGGGATGTTGAAGCTTCGATTTGACTAGTACATCCACTGCTAAGTTAACTGCCAAATCTTCGGCTATCATTGTACGTAATTGATCGAGGTCATCGTACCCATTCTCAATGAACTTCACTGAATACTCCAGCAAGTTAATTTCTTTCAACCAGTTACTAATGCCACAGCGCATACCTTCGCACGATTGCTTCATCCATACTCATTACCTGGATCTCTTACGAGCTCTTTTTGACTTGCTGGATTGCTCAGCGACCGGGCTGACGGCCGCGAAAATGGGACTGGGGCGGTGTTTCATAGTGATCATCTGATACAGTGAGCTCATATTTTTGTTCCCTGCTAGAGGAAATCAAGAACCGCCGGCTAGAAATTTTTCTTTATTTACCAGTCCGGGAAATAGCCAAAACTGTCTATATGGTGACGTCATCAAAATGGCGTCGCTGCTCCAGGCTGCTCGAGTCCCGTTGTTATGGTTAGGGTTACTGGATTCAGTTATAAAACCTTGTAGACTGCCGTTGCTGTGTCATAAAATTTACCCCCCTCACTTTTCTTACTAGTCTTACTAGAGAAAAATTTAACCCCCCCCCCCCCCAAAAGGGGCTTGTTTTAAAATTTTAACTCCCTCCCCTCTTAAGCTCTAATATGTGTTTTGTCCACGTACGCTTGTTGCCAATGGTTACACCTTGGTGTTTGTTCAGCATTTTTGTGACCTGGTCCACCGATTGTCCAACGCAGTACATGGTAGTATCGTCGGCATACAGCAGCGTCGTTGCGTTGTTGAGTGCTTTCGGTATATCGCTTGAGCATAAAGCGAAGAGTATGGGCCCCAGTACGGAGCCCTGTGGTATGCCGTGTGCAACTTTGGTATTCTCAGAGGGTACACCATTAATTACAGTGTACTGTTCCCGTTCAGAAAGATAATCTCTTAGCCATGTCAGTAAGTTTCCCGTAATTCCAAAGTTGTGCTCTAACTTGTGAAGAAGGTTTGCGTGTGAAACGCAACGAACTCCTTCCAGGCCTTCTGGGTGTGATTATGGCGCCCACAACTAATTTGTTATCAATTGCTCATCGCCAAGTTTCAGTCGGGTGTATGAGTAATAACTCTGTCGATC
>NC_090876.1:18303668-18308668 GCF_036669935.1 Montipora foliosa
ACTCAAGTGTCTAAAGTGAATTTGGAATTGACTTGGATATGTACAGCTTTGTGATTGCCTACAGAAATTTTGTGCTAGTGTGCAATAAAAACTGCCGTTCATCGCTCGATGCATCAATTTGCTTCGTGAGTTCCGAGTGACCTTGTAAATTCCCTGTGTTCAAGAACTTATACGACACTCAAACAAAAACCGCTTTGTCTTCACTTCATAACTTGCGTTGTTCTTTAGATTACCGAGTCGTAGTAAATGTAAGTAAATTGTTGTCACCTCCTAGTGGGCAGAGTGGGTATAATTGAACTACATGTGAGTTTTGTTATAACTTTCAAGGAACTTGAAAGACGAAGATAGAATGAGAGCAACAAGGTAATATCGCTTGTGGTAGTTCTTAAGTCGTGGGTGAGGTTGTTAAAAATTAAAGAAATTAAAATGCTAAATTTTGTAAGGTTAATACTAACCCTTTACCCGTTACCCGTTCCAGTTACCCTTGGCAAAGAGCTGACGCTGTCACAAGGTTTTGTGTTCCCCCGTGTTGTCTGTTCCCCCGAACACTGGGCAAGAGCTGTGTCCTAAACATGCATAAAAGCTAACCAAAGGCCTAATTAGGCCTAAACAAAAGGCCAAAGGTTAAGGCCAAAGGTTAGCTTTTATGAATGTTTAGGATACTTTCTGTACTCATATTCTGCTATCATATTTATCGTTATGGCGTGGTCACATTTCTTTTTGTTTTGTTGTATTCTGAAGTCACTGTGAAGTCGTCCATCTTGAAGAGAACACGTAGCACTGAAATGTTCTATGGGGAAAGAAGGGAGGAGGAGGAACACACAGCACTAGTACCCAGTGTTCGAGGGAACAGATAACACAGGGGAACGCAAAACGCTGTAACACTCTGTGACACCACCATGATGTTTCGACGCTGACCAGAGGATCGTGGTCTCCTGGCAAGAGGTAGTTCCCCAGTGCTACCCAGGCTTTGAGCACGGGTTCAAAGGTCATGAGTGATTTTATTAACGATGTTCGTAAAGCAGATAAGCAATTCTAAAAGACTGTGGAACCCTATGGTGTTTCTACGAAAATCCCTCCAAACGCTTAAAGTGGTACTACGACCAAAAAAAAAAATTGTTTTTCCTTTGGATTTCAAAACTATGTTAACTAAACGCTAACTCACCCAAGTTTTAAATTCTGATTTTAAAAAGAACCCTGTTTATTTTAGCTGGAATTTTCTTATTTATTGGTCCGCCATTACTAACTTCAAAATCTTGAAAGAGCTGGGTCGAGGAGAAAATGACGTCAAACACTCACTAGTTTAAGAATGCAATGCGTGTGTACGCGGCCTAATTAATATGCAGCACGGGAGTTTTGGGCTTTCAGACTTTTCAACCCGTGTTTTGCATATATAATAAATTGCATTTACACGCTGAAATTTTAGGCTAGTGAGTAAATGACGTCATTTTCTCTAGATCCAACTCTCTGAGGTCCAATCGGCCAGTTTTGAACGTTAGTAATGGCGGACCGTGAAATCCAAAACTTACACTCAAAATAAACAGCCTTTGGATAAAACTCAAAGCTCAAAATTTTGTCAGTTAGGTGTTAAGCGAACACGCTTTCAAAATCAGAAGAAAAAAAGGAAATGATGTTTTGATCATAGTACCACTTTAATAGTATTTTCTCCAGAAACAGTAAACATTGGAAAATTTCACAGCAGACACTAAAAATTATGCTCTCTTTCAAATTTCCTATGTTGCGATAATTTATTCGAAAATTTACTACCTCTTTGAAAGAACTGTACACTGCGAGCAGTTGGTTTCTCCTACGCCTACCGAGAAACCACTGCGAGCAACCGTTTGATTTTCCATCGAGCATGTGCGAAGTACGTCACGCTCCACGTGATGCATTTGACATCACTTCGTCTTATTTCGCGGGGAATCACTTCACAGCAGGCTTGCCCAAACGCAGTAGTTACGTAGCTGAACGCACACGCTAGCGCCAAAACAAGTTTACCAACTCGTTTTACCGGCTCAACTTTAATTTATTCGTCCTTGGCGCTGGACGTCGGCTCACTCAAAGAAACTATAACGGTTGCTCGCAGAATCCCGCGTTCCACACTTTTCATCGCTATCCAGAATCCCGTTTTTTCTTTCCCAAAAAATACATTTAAAAAGACAATTTCTGGAAAAGCTTATAAAATGTAATCTTTACACTGGCCATTTCGATTGATATTTTTAATTTGCGTGTGTTTTAAGGCTATTGAAAAAAAGAAATAGCTTTTCACTCCTCAGTTTGATGATAGCGTGCGATACAACAGCGTAATGAGTCGTCCTTTGCTCGTGTGTACCGCCTCTTCCTAGTGGATGGCATTGTCTTCATCGTGGCTTGCGTCAGAATCAGTTGTACTCCGACAGCTGGTCACCGATATCATCGGCTGAACTGGCTTCTTCGGTTACTCGGTCGCCAATAGGTAGCTCTTTCCTATAAATTTTGCTATCAATCCGGAATCCCGCATCATATTTTGATCAAATCCCGGATCCCGGGAATACCCTTCCAGACCCTGAACAACCACTTCAGGACAGAATACTGTCGCGAGAGCTTTATACGTTAAATTTTGGAACCGCGTTTGCCTTAATTTTTTCCTTTTTAAAAATAGTGATCCTTTCGTTTGTAGATCACTTGCTGCTTTTGATTATACATGTATATGACGTTATGAATTACAGATATTCACGGTTATTTTTAATTAAATAGGTTAGCAATTGCCATTGCATAATTTGATAGGTAATGCCATTCATAAAAATGGAAATACCCAAATAAATTGTTGTTGTGTTTAAGATTCACTAATGTTTATCTTCAATCGTTTTCTAACAACACTTGCTGGTTGTGGACGGAGTCTTTCAATCCCTTAAGAGTCATCTGCGTTGGACAAATCGTTTCCTGAAAACTTAGTGTGTGCTTCCGTGGATGCGCAGTTTTCGTCAATTGACAAATTTCGTTCCTAGAGAATTCGTTCGTTCGCGACTCCTAATTAAACCAAAGGATTTTCCTTGTCGTGAGGAGATAATTTAGTCATTTTACGACCCCATTGTGAGAAAACAGACACGAGACAAAGGCTGACAAAAACTTTCGCTTACTTTTCGAATAGCTGCTCTAACGCTCAATTTCACTGCAGGTAACGTGCGATGTTCCGTGACAGATGGCAAGATATTTTCAACAATAATGCTGAACCCCCCTCCCCCCATGTTACATTTCCACGTACCTCTTTCGGCTATTATCTGCTCAAGGAGTCTTAAGTACCCAAGACTTAATTGCGGGCATTTGGTGTGAAAACGTCATCAGTACCCATTTATCCCGTTCGCCCCTAGGATTTTGTCTGGTATACAACAATATAATTAATACTATAGCGATTTTGTCTTGACGTCATCCATTGTTATTAATATGCTAACCAGAACCTATGATTGGCTGTTGAAACAATGACTTCTTTTGTTCCGTCATTGGCCGTTTTTATACTAGAGACGCATAATTCGTCTGGGACGAACTTGGGCAAACATTTTTTCTGCGTCTGTTAAATTCGTCTAGTATAAAGACGGCCACAAGACGCATTATGCGTCTGGACGAAGAATTTATTTTAGTGCGTCTTCGAAGACGCACTAAACTGGAAAGTTCGTCCAGACGCATTATGCGTCTAGTGCCCGTCTTTATACTAGACGAAATTAACAGACGCAGAAAAAGTGTTCGCCCAGGTTCGTCCAAGACGAATTATGCGTCTCATATAGTTCGTCCCGTCTTTACACTAGACGGATAACATGAGAGACGCATAATTCGTCTGGACGGATTATGCGTCTCTAGTATAAAAACGGCCAATGTCTGTAAACAAGAAATATATCTATATCACTTTACGCGCTTACTGCAACAACAACAACAACAACATCCTTTATTTAACTAGGAAAATTACAAACAGACTTCAGACTGGTTTACATGTATGTCGTGTAACACTGTCTAAAAACCATTTATATCATATATAAAAGCAAAACATTTAAAAAGGAAGAAAGTGATTTATAATGCTATTCTACAATAATACGCCTATCATACAATAATGTCAATATAAGTATAAAAAATAATAAAAATCTAACTCTACTGTCAAGTAGAGTGAGGGAACGGATTTTACACTTGAAAGACTGTTGGGACTCAGTTAGGCGAAGATGTTTAGGTAGACTGTTCCAAGTCTTTGCACCATCGTAACTAAAGCTTCTTTTAGTGATTCTGTTTGGGGGTGGAGAAGCTCAAATTTGGAGTTTGCACCCCACAGGTCATAATCGGTCGAGCTCGGCATCCACTTAAGATTCCGCATCCACTTTAGATTACATTGCAATGCAAATAATAAAAAAAAAAAACCATGAAAAGGGCTATTGAGTTGTAAACTGTGATAAGTGTATTTGTGGGTACGTGAAGTCTAAGGCCCGTTTCAAACGTCGAAATTTACATGTGCCGAATCTAATGCAAGTGAGCAAAACAACAGATTTTTCTCATTTGCATTAGATTCGGCACATGAAAAGTTCGACGTTTGAAACGGGCCTAAGTCTTTTTATTACACCTGGCCTGAGACTATTATCTTGGAAATGTGTTCAATGTTGCCTCCAAGGGATTTTGCCTCCGGCAGGTGAAATATCTGCAGATGGAATTATTATAATTACTGTTGAGGCTAGTGCGCCTATAATTAGCATAAATACAAAGAACATTGAACATGTCGCTATTCATTATTTGTACAAGCGGTTAGTGCATTCATAGTTAATAGATGTAGGCTGGTTATGAAACTCGACAAGTTTCTTTGTTTCATGTTTTTGTTAGCTTTTTTGGCCTTGACCCTGCACAAAACCCGACAACTATGGTGCATTTCGTGGTCAGCTGTCTCTGAAACCTTGATCTCGACACACCAGGTATTACTAATCTTTAATATTTTAAGCGGATATAGTTTCAGCTAAACCGATAATAACTTGAAGTAATTTAGTGATATT
>NC_090876.1:18326168-18333668 GCF_036669935.1 Montipora foliosa
CCCTGACACTGGAGAAAAAAAACACACGTGGAATATTCCTAAAGGCCTGGCCAAACGCTCGCAATATTTCAACGCAACATCTTGCAACATTGTTGGCACAACATGTTGCATACGTTTGGCCACCCTGTTGCGATGAGTTGCGATGTGTTGCAACATGTTGGATGATGTTGGATCAAATTTGAAAACGGTCAAATTTTTCGTGCAACATTTTGGATGTTGGATGATGTTGTACTCGTTTGGCCACGTTTACGCTGAACGTTCACGCAACATTCCACGCAACATTTTGCTATTTGGCATGCGCGTTAGGTCCAATTCTTGCGCGTCAGGGGCCTGGGGCACATGAACATTGACATGTTGCGTTGAAAATGATGGAAATGTTGCGTGCGTTTGGCCAGCCCGTTCAACACATGTCGCAACATCATGCAACAATGTTACAAGATGTTGCGTTGAAATGTTGCGGGCGTTTGACCAGGCCTTAATGGTCTTGAATACTTATCATAATTGGCTATCCTATTTACCCTATTTTTTAGAGGGCATGGCTGGCGAGTGTACTCGCCTCCCACCAATATGGTTTCAATTCCCAGACTGGGCGACGAGTGGGTTGAGTTTGTTGGTTCTCTAATTGGCTTAACTTAAAGAGGTTTTCCTCTGGGTATTTTTCGCCTCTCGTCAAAAACCAACTTTTCAAACTGATTTGATTGCGTTATTTTGAGTTGATTTCGTTTATACCGTGTCCCCAATTAGCGCCCCAGCGATAGAAGTCCATAGACTGCACACGACTACATGGTAAAAAAGCAACATACATTTTACGCCTCTAATAGCCACTTTATGGTCCAAGAAAAATCCCGGTTCACACTAGGCTGATTACCAGCCGCTATTTCGGGAAATGAGCCCGCTCATTTCGGAGTACCCCGTGGGAGAAAAACAACTTTTAAGTCAAGTTGGCATCCACTGAAACTTGGCCCACCCACATTCAATCGGAGAGATGCGGGAGACGTGGTTGATGGCTGACATGCCATCCTGATTCCATACCAGGTGATCTTGTGACGTAATTCGGAGGACTGGGGAGAACAGCCGCGCGCGGCCTTGAATGTTGTATTCGAATTCAACATGACAGAGGCGAGGTTTAATATCGAACTTACATCGGATATGTTTCACAATCAATTCGTCTAGCTACTGCACGCGGCCATTACTTCCTAAGTTCTCATACAATCCAACACGTCCTGAAATACCAACCCCTAATATGCATACCATTAGCGTCACTAGGCATGTCACGCATGCGGTCACGCCATTACACGAGGTTCCATCTCGTCGGTTCTACTTGAATGTTCATTCAGTAACAGGAGATGTGGGAGGTGTCTTTTGACTTTGGGCGATGAAAATACTGCAAGAAATTTGGAAATAACACCTAAGGTTGCGCGCGGTTGTGGGATACGGCGTTAAAATTTTTCTTCCCCCTCCTCCAAATTATGTCACCAGATCACCTGGTAGAGCGCGAAGAATGGGGTACTTTTAGATGGACATCTATTTACATGTTAACCATGTCAAACAGGACTTATTTTCGGTGAATAGATCTAGTTTACATCAGCACTCATTAGTCAGTTAGCTTCACGTATAATTTCCCTTTCTGATCGAAACAAGACGACTTCTACGTTTATATCCAGCCTCCCAATTCACTTACATTCACAAGTCTTTCCCTAGAATCCGAATCCGTGGGCCCAGGTCATCACGTATATGAAATCCGCGATCATTATTTTAATATTGACAAAACTTTTAACTCTCACAACTATTGAAAAAATCCTCTTCAAAAGCGACTGTTATTACAAAGTTATTTTTCAACTGTTGTTTTTCAAATGTGTACTGGGACCACTTTTCTAAGAAATTGGTCAAAAACTGCTCAAAACGCTGCCAAATACCTGTTTTCAAAGAAAGTTGCCTCTCCTTTGGAGGAATTTAGCTCCTTCATTAGAACTTTCAGCGGATGAAATGGCAGTGTTTATGACAATCACAAGAAAGGCACTTTTGTTTTTCCCTTTTCAGCATTATTTAACTATGTTTGGAGGAACTTTATCAGTACCTTTCGTTCTTAGCGTTCCGATGTGTTTTGCAAACAACACTCTTGTCATAAGCGAAGTTTTGAGCACCATACTCTTCGTATCTGGATTGGTAACATTAATTCAAACTACCTTTGGAGTGAGGTAGGTATCACGTAGGCTGTTTAAAAAGTTCAAAAGTTCTGGAAACATGTTGCTTAGCAACGGGTGAAACGACTGAACTGAAAAATCAATCGCCAAGCAACTAGTTTATAATCATTCCCGCGGGCGCTTTACATTTTGACAGCAGTCTTGAATTTTACATTTAAAATTGGTCTCTATGCAAGGGCTGATTAGTTAAATCGATCTTAGAAATCTAAAGTCATTTATAATGTCGGGTGCTGGGACTGTAAGGGTTTTTACCATAGTAAACTGGCATTCTCGACTCAAGTGCTTACGTTGCTGGCTCGGCGCGAAAGCTTTCTTGACCCTAAGCTCTTTTGCGCAAGATCCGCGGAGGAAGCAGCGTAAGCACTGGGTTCGAGAATGCGCTACCCAGAGAAGTTTGGCCAAAATCTCATCCGTTAGCAAAGAGACGCTGCGTTTAAGAACTGACAGAAGAACCTTTTCAACTAAAGTATTTGTCGATAGGAATACGTTCTTTCCGAATATGTAAGAAATGACCTCCATTACCCTACTCCAGACAGCAAAAATAGCGAGTGACTCTTATCAATTCCAATTACCTTAGCATGCTTGTTCACCTTTCTAGGTTGCCTATAGTACAAGGAGGAGATTTTTCCTACATTGCACCAACATTTGCCATCCTGTCGCTGCCACAATGGCAATGTCCATCAATGCCCGAGGGTCAGTTACAGTAATCTGACATTCATATATTTTTAGATTCGGACGTTCAGCAATGTTCTCCTGACACATTCGCTTGCCTCATTTTCCACGCTTAATTCGCGCCAGCTGCAAGTCTAGGGGACATATTTCTTGCTTTGTTTGTTGAACTTGAATTTCGCGATCAGCCATAACTGAAAACTTAAATCGATTTGCCGAGCAAAATTTAAACGTCAACGTGAACAAAGGTTTTCCAATTTGCTTCCTTTGGTAATTTCGTTGCTTGTGTTTCATTAGCATCGTTGTTAGCCTGGAATCGTGCATGCTATTTAAAAATTCATAAATTTTATTTCACAGTGCTTGCATATGTACAAGGGACGATAAGGGGAGAGAACGCATCTCAATGCCTTATGATAGCCTTTTTCAGTCTATTTTCAGCTTCACGCCTTGTTGTGAATGTTATTCTGGTCTTGTGCTCATCGTCGCGCAGCCAGTAGTAGCCAATAATCAGGTGTCTCCCTTAAAATAGCCCCGTATCACCACCACCGGCTAAATTTTAATTAGATTGAAAGAAATAGAGCGAGTTTCAATTGAGTGTCGTAAAACCAAAACCAAAGTAATTACTTTGGCCAATCAAAAAGGACGGATACCATCCGATAAAACAATCAGAACTCGAAGTAATTACACGTAGCCGACATAAAGCGCGAGAAAATGTGCACGCTCAAGCTACGATTGGTTTTGGTTTCACTTGTGATTAGTTGAAAAAGTGGCGCGAGAACTTTGAACCAATCACTGAGGGAAGTAATGCAAAACCAAAGTAATTTGCTAATTACTTTCGACACTCAATTGAAAACCGCTCTATCATTGGAAGAGGTCCATGTACGGTGGATGTGTTCTCTCCTCTCTTCCCTCCCTTGATATGCATTGTTTGCTACTAACTATGCTAGTCTCCTTACCAATCAACATTTCCAATGTCCAGCGCATGAGATTATCGGACTCCCGCTGATAATCCGAAGTTCCCGCGACTTTCGAACTTTACCAAAGATATTAACTGATGTTTATGAAAATTAGTTTCAAAACCATCATAAAGTTAAGCATCGCGAACTGAAAATGGTGCCGAAGAACGACCTTAACTTTTAGCTACGATTAAACCTGTACAAATCTGGTGGAAATTACATTATTTTGTACGATTATGGTTACTGGGCAAGTGAAGAATTGCGAGTCAGGCGTAAGAAGCTGTCCTGCATGCGGGTGATCGTTATTTTCGATACCCACCCCAGTGACGCAGGAATAATGCATTTGAGTTGCCAAGTATATACTATATGCACATACTATGGCTTTTCAACATAAAATAGAAACCCTTAACTCTGCATGAATGGAGGCAACAAATAAATAACAGCACTTACACATCGCCGTAATGTTCGTGATAGCGCTTTTTAAATAAGAGACTTTGTCATTTAAATGTGAGTCTTCGTTGTATAGTCATTTAATTAAAATACATGCACCGTTTCTACAGAGGGTCTTTACAGACTAACTTTCTTGTTTAAGATACTGGTAATTCGACTGGAAAGTCACTCATCGATGATGATGACATCTGGAAAACACGAATGAGAGAGGTAGGAAAGCGATGTCTCTATCACCGCAAAAATTCTCTATGGAATTTTTCTAAATATTACCCTCAGCCAAACGGGCTCCTTCCTCAGCTGGATATCAGACGTTTTTCGTGCGTGGTTCCCAGTCTTCAACAATTGCCGTAAACCTCTGCCTGTTGTGTCCACGCGGTTTCGCTTAACTTCAAGCTGGTACCCGAATGAACTAATCCCTGACATCCCTGATTTCTTAGTTGATATATATTTAATTTTGGGGATAACTTATGGAGACGTTTGAGCCATATTTACAGGAACTAAATTGAACAGCAAATGTCTAGACAACCAAGGGGTTTTCAAGGGGCCATGTCACGTTATTTTAGGGTGTTTAGGGGAAATCTGCAGTTAATCACGAGTTTAAAACTGTAAAATGGTATTTTGGAATTCCTTTACTGATAAAATTTATCGTTACATCACAAACAAGATAATTCTCAGAAAAAGGATCTTTATCCAGGCGATTTACCATAAACTTGAAAAGCATCGGGCCAAATTTTTTCAAGATTACCGGCAAATGCAATCCGTTTCAATCTTGTCTATTGGTGTCCATGCATGATTCTCTTTCCTTTTATTGTATTTCTTTTACGTTGTTCAACAGTTTTGAGTGGTTATTGCATTTCATTCTACTTTGTGGGCATTTTGGATGTCTTCAAATTTTATTATTTTGCGTGACACAGCCCATTTAGGCAGCCTTAACTCAGGGCCGAGTTTCTTTACATAGTTCACGGAGTCATAATGCGCAAAAACAAAGGCTCTGGACATGATATTAATCGATATTTACTTATATTAATTTCAGTCCTTTGCAATGCGACAGAAAAATTTCGTATTAAGGATTTCTTGAGAACATCACATCACAACAGTGAATGAATCTTTTACTCAAAATAATTGCTTTAATGAAGTGCCTGGCAACAGTGTTTTGAATTCTTCGCCTAATTGGGGTGAGAAGCCCAATTTTCTTTATAAGTGACGATTTTAGTTGGCGTTGCCGTTGCCGACGCGAAACAAAAAAACAATTAGGAGCTTTAGCACGAGGCGTTTTTGAGGCACGAACAGAAACCGGAAGTGAACATTTTGTATGCCAGGACACTTCCGGTTGCCGTACGAGCCTTCAAAACGAGTCATGCTTAATTAAGCTCCCTAATAGACCAATTAATTCAGTCCTAAACAAAAGGCCTCACCTCGAGGCTCTGGGGAATAAATATAAGGATTTCTGTGAGTTTATTTCCCAGAGCCTCGAGATGATGCCTTAAATTTTGTTTAGGACTGAATTTTAATTTATCGAAAGTGGCTATTGTCCTGTAAATATGGCATGCGCGCACTTAACGACTTTTTTTTTTTTTTTTAGGACTGATGACTTTTCCAGTCCTCAGCAAAACAATTAAAGAGAATTACCAAATTGAAATCTTTTTTCTTCTTATCTCATTCTAGATACAAGGCGCTATCATGGTTGGATCTTTGTTCCAAATCCTGATCGGTTTTGCCGGGCTCATCGGTGTTTTTATTCGTTTCGTTGGACCGCTGACCATAGCGCCGACAATCACCTTGGTTGGCGTGGCACTTTTCAGGGTCGCAGCAGAGCGTTCGGGTAAATATACATGATATTAGATTATTGTCTGCTCTCCTGGGTGCATTTCAGGACCTGTAAAACATATGATAAAAACATAAGAATCGCAATAAATGATCCTTAGGGCGCTTTCCATTTGACAGAACTGACAGGCCATTCCGAACATTTGGGGGAACTAACTCTACAACGCCTTCAAATTAACAAACCTCGAGTATGATATATACTCCTCCATAAGAATGTGAAGGATTACCATGCAAGTGCTTCTTCAAATTGTTGCATTTTTTTTGCAAAACGGACGGGACTGGCCGGTCAGTTCTGACAAAAGGAAAGCGCCCATAATGTGATTAGGGAATCGCGGATTATTCGTCCAACGCACTTGGCCAAGCGGCAAACACCCAATAAAACATGTTATAAAGTATGTTATAGGTGGATCGGTAACTAACGTCTCAGAGATATTCCTGGGCCGTACAGTTGGTTTGCCACTCACGTGTGCAAGGGAAATCTATCTTTAAGTCCTAGCCTTTCCCGCAAATATTATCCCCTTCTTATTCAAATGACTCCTGTTATACGATGAATTTTCTTCTGATTGTATTGGGGAAGCGGGAAAGTTGCTGATTCAGGATTTTTCTCAATTTTTTTCCAAGGCAATCACTGGGGAATCTCAATGACGTAAGATGACTACTGAACTAAAACATGTGGATTATTGATCCCTCTGGAGAACAATCTCTGGCTAGCTGAAATCTTTTCTAGTGTTCAAGCTAGGACAGGCGCATTTATGTTCTCCCATCATAAACCTTTTCATGCAGATTTATTTACCAATTCCCAAATAACCAGCTCTCAGTTCAAGTGCTTTTTCATAATTTTTTCTCGATTTTTTCTCATGTTAAGTGCGCGATGTTTTGTCATTAGGGAGCTGAAGCACGCGCGTTTTTGAGACGCGGACGGCAACCAGAAGAGAACATCTCACATGTCAGGAGGGTGGTGTCTCCCGGATTTTACACTTATCATCTCTAATGGAGAAAAGATACTTAGCAACGTAAATGAGGTTGTGTGAAGATGAATTAAAAGGAAAAAAAAAACATTTCTGGTTGCCGTCCGCGTCTCAAAAACGCGCGTGCTTAACCCCTATTGGTGGGTGTATGTATTCATCCTCTCTTTGGAGGGTTATATTTATATTTAAGTTCGACTTGAGTTTCTTACCCTGCAAATCAGACTTTCCTCTTACTTTGACTCAGAACTGTTGTGCTGGTGGTCGTGTTTTCACAGTACATGGTGAACATCAAGATTCCAATACCCGCATACTCCAAAAAACGTGGAGGGGGCTACATTTGTCATTATCCTCTCTTCAAATTATTTCCAGTGAGTATCATCAGGAATTTGCGGTACAATATAGTTATCTGCGAAAATACCGGACCTATGC
>NC_090876.1:18341168-18343668 GCF_036669935.1 Montipora foliosa
TCCTGCTCCGTTCTATAGACATTCCATAGACGATTGCTTTTCATTTTCACGTTCAATGGTGAATTGAATAGACGGCTCAATCGACTTATTCATTATGATGGGACTACCGTGTGACAGAGTTTCCAGTTCCCTATTTGCCTTCGCAGCTCAAATTGATAGAGCATTACGCCGGTACCGCGGCGGTCTTTCAACCCTGACTGTTGTATATTCACGAACTTGACTAAGATGGCGAACTTTAACATTACATTGTTCGAAGAACAAAGCATAGGATTCGGTTCTGACTTTGGGCGGTCGCGATTTGGCCGCACATGCGTAAGATTTCTTTGCCTCGTAGAGACACTTTTTAGAGAAGGCAACCCAAGTAGAATTCGAACTCGGTATCTCCTCATTCAGAGGCAATCACGATGACCACTAAACCACGGAAGACTACGTGACAGATTAACGGGGACGCGTGACCGGAAACGAGTTCTTATGTTTCCGTTGCACGCAATACAATATCCGGTTATCTGATGACTCGGTAACACATCCTATCTGGCTAATTGCATGATTTTGTAATTTTTCCGGTATTGTTAAAAGTTTTAAATATTTTAAAACACCACCGTAGAGACTGAAGTTTTAAATGTTAACAACTATTCTACGATCGTACTTACCCCCCCCCCCTTCCCCTGGGGGGAAACCCATATAGAAAGAGGAGGGATGCTCGTCGGAAATTCTAAATTATCCCCCTAAAGGACACCTAAAGTAAATACACACTTTTATATTTCTTCGCGCGCAACCCTATTAAATAGAAAACTTCACGCCCCCCCCCCGGAACTTAACCATGTGGTTGGATCACGCTGAATGGGGAATTCGGACCACGAAATTGAACTGGATATTTGACGTTAAAAGAAATCGGCTAAAATTCCTTCGAACAAAGTATAGGCTACCCGTAGCCTCTTGTTTATTCTCAACGCGAGCGAAAGCACCTGTACAATATATCATACATGATCTAGGCATGAATGCACAGGAAAACCAAAGTACATCAAATAGACTTTTCCTGCTCTCCTTTCATTACAGCGCCGGTGATATAAAATCTGAATAAGATATCCCGTATGAATTCACACAGAAAACAAATTGCACCGCATCATAGCCATCAACAGTTGCGGCATTTTCACATTGAATCTCACGACACTATCGTTCCCCACAAAAATTGCGTCCGATCTGGAAAATAACCACACAGGAAGGAAGTTACCCACGTTGGCAATAAGTTTAGGCTTTTTAACTGAGAATTTTCTCATATAATTTTCTTCTTAAGCTTTTTGTCGGGATTCCCATAAAAATCCTTATATTTTTGTCGGCCATACTCACACTGAGCGTGGGCGCCTGTGAGTAAATTAGCTTGCTCCAGGCTCCCAGATAGTCGGGAATGCGAACAAAACTGCGCAAGCCTGGAACAGCCTAGGAGTAAATTGATGTTTAGGAACAGCGACAATAGGGGTGCTTTCGATTAGGAAATCCGGATTTAGTCTTAAAATCTGGATCTTCCGATTTCCAAGCAAACACAAAATCTGAAAACGGATTTTGTCGCAGATTCACCAATTGGAAATCCATGTCGGGTAGAGATTTCAATTAACAAAATCCGTCGCGAAATCCGTTTTTCGGATTTTGTGTTTGATTGGAAATCCAAAGATCCGGATTTTAATAGCACCCTAGGTTTTTTTCCGCGAAAAGTATCTTATTTCCCTTGACGGTGAGAGAGCTTTGTTTTGATTGGCTTTTACAACAGTGGGCGTGTTGAATCTCCCAAAGGAAGATTGGCTTTTACAACAGTAGGCGTGCTGAATCTCCCAAGGGAGATTGGCTTTAAAACGGTGGGCGTGCTGAATCTCCCAAGGGGGATTGGCTATTAAAACAGTAGGCGTGCTGAATCTCCCATGGGTGATTGGCTTTTAAAACGGTGGGCGTGCTGAATCTCCCAAGGGAGATTGGCTTTTAAAACAGTGGGCTTGCTGAATCTCCCAAGGGTGATTGGCTTTTAAAACGGTAGGCGTGCTGAATCTCCCAAGGGACATACATGTCCAATACACTCGACCTGAGTCGGGTTGTCTTCGCTCGCAGGCGAATTGAGTCCGATCGCGACCGGAACCGGAAATGGGTGCATGGCGCTTGATCAGTGGTACCGGAAGTGAGGGTTAACAGGAGCGAGGGGGTTGAAAAAGTTGGCGAACAGACTCGATCGGATCCGATGGAGACAGCTCTTCCTGGCAAGAGTCAATCGGACTTTCGGAAGTCGGTTCGCACGTGACAGAAAATATCTCTCAGCCATGACGCGAAACAAGCATACGCTACACGTGAAATATACGTCGTTCTTAAAGCCATGAGACGATACAAGCGCGCTACACATGTAACATTAGTCGTTCTTTAAGACATGAGGTGAAAGCCAACATCACGAAACATTGCACTCCACACTATACCTCGTTCTTTAAAGCATGAAGCTGAACAAGATTTTCACAAATCCAGG
>NC_090876.1:18348668-18356168 GCF_036669935.1 Montipora foliosa
GGTAGGTGTATGAATACAGAAACCGATAACATGATAAGAAACATTAAGGACGGTGTCTACTATTGTTATTGCGCATACGTTCTGCGCATCTCGAGATACTCGGATTTCCTATCGGTGATGATTACTAATACAGGGATATTTTTGCGCATTTTAAAACTATCCGGAGAAAGTAGATCTTAGTAAGTGCCCTTAGTATCCAAAAAAAAAATTGGCGGTAACCATGCATTTTTGCGAGATAATTAAGCTCCAATTTGAGAAAGAACGCCATACATTGCTTTGTATTTTAAAGCTTCTTACAAATATTATTCATCAATTATCTTTGAAAAATACATGGTTACCCCCAATGTTCTTTTTGGATTTCAATAACACTTGCTAAGATCTACATTTCCTGCATAATCACACACCGGGGAAAAAATATCTTTACTTAGTAGGCACCGTCCTTAAGAAGACGTGTTGAGATGCGTAGGACAGAGCTGGATTGAAGCTATAGGTGTTCTCAATCCTTTTTGGGGGGCTGATAGCTGACTTACAATAAGTAGAGTGCATATACGAGAATCACCAAATTTAACCCAAGGTAAAAACGGATTCAACCTGTGACCAGATTTGACCTACAACCGAGTTCGAGGTCCGTACTGTAAGTTACGGAACGAGCCCTTTCCGTTGATTTACAGCCGAAGCGCGAAAACGAGGATCCGTACTTCATGTCACTTACAGTACGGACCGAGTAAACGAGGTTAATAAGACATCTATTGCATCTCTAATAAGGTGCGCGGGAAAGGAAATTAGTTGAAGTCAAGTGAAACCTTTCAATGTCACAAATGATTGCAGTAATGTTACAGCTCTCTTACCCTCGTATTGTTTGGTATTGTAAGCAGCTTTTATTGTTCTTAAGTCTTAGTCATTGTTTTAATTGTTTAGTCTTTTGTTTTTGTAATGCATTTATATAGAGGGTCAACTTAACCTCAAGACTATCTAGGAGAATTATCACACCATTTTTAAATGTTTTTCAAAATGTTAGTATTTGTCCAAAATTATACTTGAGGTCGTAGCAACCCTGATAGAGGGTCAACCTTGACCTCAAGACTATCTGGGAGAATTGTCACACCATTTTAAAATGTTTTCCAAAATGTCGGTATTTACCAAAATCATACTTGAGGTCGTAGCAACCCTGATTTATTTACAACACACCATTGTAATCCACTGCTTCTATATCCGGCGTTACGTTATGTTCATAACCCTTGTACGGCAAGAAAGGAAGATACTTAGATACTTTGTATTTACTGAGACGATTGAGGCCACATGGCAGATCATAGACTTCGATGGGAGCAGTTTCGCCCTGCTCTTCGCCGACATCAGAAGACAAATGTTGACGCCAAGTCTTGATCCCTCGTTCCTCGTCAGTGCCCGGGATGGTGTTGTCCAGTATCAAGGCGACAATGCAACCCACTGCCATGCTTGTTGATAGCAAGACAGTCAGGATCTGGTCGATTTCTGTATAACCTATGAAATAAAAAAAAAAACAATGGATTTGAGTATCGCAGGTCACGAAGGTAAGACAAACATAACGGCTCTTTCTGTGCTTGTTCCAGCTTCCACTCATCCGCTGCAAACTAATTTCACGAGAAGAAAATGGCGGCCTGAATTGCGACGAAAAGATATTAGGGAGTGCAGTAAAGACACCTGAAATGTCAACGAAACACTTCAAAATATAATTTCGTGCTATCGTCTATATTTCGAAATAATTCCAATTCATTCGCGCTGTACAATTTTGGTGAAGTATCTTGTAATTGTGTTAGTACAAAGGGCTTGGCAAGGATCTCATGGATATACACTCCAACCATAACTCTAAAAAAATGACCATTCTAAATCAGTTTCTAGAACTAAATATTGCTATAGCAATAAGATAAACGAAAGTTTAGACCTAATCACTGAAATGGGCACTTAAACGAGAAATGAGAGTTTAACCTAGGGGACTCGTAGTGGGTATATCCATGAGATCTTTTTATAATAGTAAAGACGGAGGATGAACGATTACTGTTGGAAATTTTGGCTGTTTCGCGTTAACGGCAAAGAAATGTCCTGAATGCGTGTTGCAAATACAGCACGATTATATGGTATTGTGCTAAAGCCCTCTTCCATTCTGGAACGATGACTCTCTTATCCCAGGGTCCGAGTCTTACGTGTGCAGCGGCGCATTTCTCTGTCGAAAGCCAAGACACAGAAGTTTGGAATCGATTAGCCTTGCTCGTTCCTTGTTTTTAGCAGTTTTATGCCGTTCATGTCCATGTGAAATATGAGTATTATAAAAGAAATTGTCAGTTTTTTTTGTTTTTAACATAAGTCAGCCGTGACGAAAAATAAGGTAACCGTTAGCCGTGAGAGCTACCTCCCATTGAGACCCTCTGTCAAGTTGTTGTGGATTCTCTTATCAACGACGCAAACGTTTGGAGTTCGAGTAAAAAAATTATCATTGCCTGCTGACCTCTTCCATGAACTGCAAATTTCTGTCATCTCTCGTTCAGTGTCATCTTGCGAAGGGCTATAGAAAACATTTCTACAACTCTAAATTCCCGAACAGAGCAGTCGCTTCCGAAGTTGCTAAAATCCATTTACACGCAAGCAATTTCACCTTCACTCAAAAAAGAAAAACCGGAGGTTATGTTTCTCCTTTTTCAAGTTGTCTTGTCGAAAAAGTGGCGTATCAATGATAGGCTTTAAGCGAGGAGAACAACAACAACAACAACAAAAAAAAAAAACAACTGAAAAATGTCAAGAAATGTGGAGAATCACTTTTACGAAGGGGTTTTTCTCGATTAAACACGAAAATGCACTTTAGAAGGGGTCGTTTCACGCTCTGGTTTTGTTCGAATTCATTCAAGCACGACTGATTATCCATGATGGCGACCAACAAACAGCAACAGCACGGAATCCCTAAACTATATTTCCAGCTTGAGAAAAGGGTCGGGGATTAAAAAAAAAAGAAAAACAAGTAACATCTCCCAATCAATTACGGCACCTTGCCATTAGGGGCTTCGTTATTGCACAACTTATTACAGAGCTCTGTATGCAACCACGGTTGATTGACAGATCATCCGCATGTGCGAAAGGCACCACACCCTTTTAGTACATCTTTTTGTGTAAAGGGAACCGCCACTCCAACAAGAAAAAAAACTTTAAACTGGAGGAAATTATGTTTACTATAAAATTAGTTTCGAATTAAAAGGAAAATGTGTTTGTATCAGAAGTTAACTTTGGACTAGCTTATTTCACGGCACCGCCATCTTGAATAATTGTGACGTTTTATTGTTTCCCTATTGTACTAACCTGGAGAATTATTATTATTATTATTATTATTATTATTATTATTATTATTATTATTATTATTATTATTATTATTGTGGTTGTTGTTTTTATCATCATTATTGTTTTGTTTCTTTTGATTTTTGCCTCATAAATTACAAATGTTTGTGGAGATGACCTATTTTCAGGCAAACTCGAACTTAGCTTGAATGCGACTGATAACCACTACGCATACCTGTATCGATTGCACCACGGTGGCTGTTCATGTAGTACGGAAGAGCCAATCCAAATACAATCGAAAAACCAACTATGAACAAGTTTCTGGAGGAATTCATGTCTGCATACTGCAAATTAGAGATTCCAACCGCAGCAATCATTCCGAACATGACCATGAAGACTCCACCCACGATCGGATCGGGAATGCTGACGAATAACGCACCAAATTTACCAAGAACGCCAACAAACATCATGACAAGAGCACCGAACTGGATCACACGAAGGCTTCCAACCTGGAAAGATATGAAAAGCAAGAGCTAAGAAAACCGCGCAGTAGACTGCTTCGCTGTCGTCAAAAGTTCCTGGGGTCGTCTAAGTCAGTCACTTCCCCAAAATTGATACAAGGTTTGCGATCCCATTGCGATTGATACAGTAATTATCCGCATATAGGGACCTGCAGCCTTTATGTCCAACTGCAAGCGAAGAGATACAAGCTGATTTCATTAAGCCTCACGAATTGTCCCTTAGGTCTTCTCTAAAAATAACGCTAACCTAAACACTAACATTACTGTTGGAAATGGGTGGCAAATGCTTAGTCTTAACACTTTGTGTTTGATGTCAAAATAAGGCGTTCATGTAATTACTTGCATTTCTCGACATACGTGCCCATATCCTCCATTTAAGGACGGTGCCTACTAATACAAAGGTACTTTTGCGCGGTTTACTGAGTCTATGCGGGAAAAGCAGATCTTAACAAGTGTTATTGAAATCCAAAAAGAAAATTGGGGGTAACCACGCATTTTTCGAAGATAATTAATCAATATTTGTAAAACGCTTTAAAATACAAAGCAATGTATGACGTTCTTTTCCAAATTGAAGCTTAATTTTCTCTGGAAAATGCATGGTTACCCCCCATTTTTTTTTTTTTGGATACCAAGAGAACTTACTAAATTCTGTTTTCTCCGCATAGTTTTAAACCACGCAAAAATATCCGTGTATTAATAAGCACCGCCGATAGGAAATCCGAGTATCTCGAGATGCACAGAACGAATGCGCCATAACAATAGTTGACAACTGTCCTTAAATACCCAAAAATATAAAAACCTGTTTAGCCTTGCAAACAAAAGCAGGCTCTAAAATGAAAGAATCAACCACATTGAACAATGACCAAAATTTGGCACTATAATAGTCAGCCTCAATGCAAGTGAGTGAGTCATTGCCTTTCACATTGTCCCACAACTCTGTGGTGATCCAATTCTTACGTTGAATTTGAAAAATTGGCATAATTATGCAGGATGAATACTGTAGATTACTTAGTCCTGAAAGAGAAGTTTTCAAATGACTGTCGAAAGTAATTATGCGATTGAGTGTTGCATTACTTCACTAAGTGATTGGTTCAAAGTCCTCGCGCTACTTTTTTAACCAATCAGAAGTGAAACCAAAAACCAATCGTGGTTCGCGCGTGCACATTTACCCGCGCTTTGTGTCGGATACGCGTAATTACTTCGAGTTTTCATTGGTTTACTGATTGTCTCCGTCCTCTTTGATTGGCCAAAGTTATTACTTTGGTTTTGGTTTTACGACACTCGATTGAAACTCGCTCTATCAACCAATGAAAAGGAAAACCAAAACCAATCATTACTTGCATGCGCGATTTTTTTTCCCGGCGCGCTTTGAGCAAGTTACATGGAATTGCTACGAATTTGGATTGGTTCATTGCGCTGTTTACACCTGCTGTGATTGGTCGAAGTCATTACTTTGGTATTTGTTTTACGACACTCGATTGAAAACCACTCTAAGTAATAATGATAAGTGCCACACTTATGCATGTCTTGGATTTTTGGTAAACAATAAGAAACACTCTTTTAAAAATCAAGAGCCTTTTTACGACCCTACTTAGCCTGAATTGTCAATAACTAACCAAAATTCTTATACGATGGCTTTTTTTTCTGTGGTTCAATCGTACCAAAAGTCGTTAAGACGACACTATTTAAAAGTGTGATGACCTAAGAAGAGGGTTATCCCTTTAAGACGAGCCATTAGACTGTCAACCGAGCAAAACAACTGATATCCCTGCCTCCAAATCCCAAGGGCTATTTTGCCCTTGATCCGGCTTACAATGGCAGTATTATCCAGATGATGATGATAATATTTTTTTAATCTACCTCTTATCTAAATGAAAGAGCTGAATAAAATGGCGGAGAGCGACCGTTTTCATAAGTTGCCCCTTTCAAGATTGTCTAGCGTAATCAGGCCCTAAAAGGCTTTCCAGAGAAAAAGTTTCTCAGTAAATAACTCGTGTACGTGAAGTGAAATTGGCAAAAGGGAAATCTGAACGCATAACAACTACAGCTAAAAAAACAGGGAAATTACGGCTACAAAAATAACTTTCCCGGCTCTGTTCTCAGCGACGTCACGAAAACGGTTCTGAAAGAAATGAACTCGGACAACATTCACCTTGGTAATACCAATGGCTCCAATGTTTTCACTGTAGGAGGTTGTTCCATTTCCAGTACCGAGCGCTCCAGTCAAGAGACAGCCGATTCCCTCCATTCCAATTCCACGACAAATGGCATGCCTTGGAGGTGGAGGAGCTCCTGATAATCTGGCGCATGCGTAGTAATCTCCAACGGATTCAATAATGGAGGCCAACACACCCGCGAGCATCCCAAAAACACCCGCGGCACTAACAGTTGGCAGTCCCCACTGGCCTAAAGTAAACCACAAATTATGATTGGTTTTAAGACACCACGTAAAATATTTTCGATTGTTTAGATAAATCTGTCATCGTATAGCCGATACATTTTACCGTTTTATCCAACCGCCGAACGGTAAGCTCAGCTGGCTGAGCCTCGGACTACCGTACGAGTGGTCGTGAGTTCGACTCCGACCGGACCAAGACCCAGGGTACTTAAATCGAAGGACGCCTAGTGCTGTTTACGTGGGATGCGGTTGTTGATATAAAACGTGGAGTTTTGTTGCAACTGTCAGTGAATACTGCGGCCGAGTGTTAGAGGTTCAAAAGAAGATTTGGTCTCATGAGAATCTCAGCATTTCCTTTCTATGTCGTTTGTGAAATTGGGTAGCTGGAGTCGAAAGAGGAATTCTCTGCGATCACACAATAGAGTAGAAACCCCGGCCAACAGGGCTTAACTTTACTGACAATCACAAGCACGTGGTTAATTACCATGTGAGACTACGAAGACGACGAAACTCTGCCCATTTTTTTACGTGGTGGGCCAAAAGCACCCCACGCAACTAAGGAAAACGTGCTGCCTTTGCAATTACATCCACTAATGATTATACTTTCAAGTCTTCTCGTATAAGTACTTTTAACCGTAAGCCCTCTCTCACAATCCTTGTTCTTAAATTCTGTGCCGGTGACGTTAACTGGAAGGAGCGGCGTTTTAGTTTCGCTCGACAAAATCCTTTGGTAAAACTGCCGTTACAGTGCCACTTAAAGCCAACTGCTTGTTTAAAAAAATTCTGGTCAAAATATGATCACTGATCGTTGAAAACCAATTCTAACCTGGATAAGGGAATCTGAACCATTTCGCCTCTTTTAATACTTGGATCCTGGCGTCAGTTCTTGCCCAGTACTGAGGAATGCTCTCATCGGAAGGAAATTTTCCTGCAGCAGTGATGATGGCACAAATCACCCACGACACTGCAATTGCTAAGATCACCTAAGGAATGCAGATATTAAAACGAAATGGAGTCGCATAAAGCCAAGTCACGATATCACAGATGGCTACAGAGCGGCCATGATGTGAAGAAAACCTATACACAACAAAAACCTCAACATTTTATTTGCCTTGTAGGGCGTGGAGCTCCCGGTGTTGTGGTCAGGTCTCATTTCATTCATTCATGTGCTGGGTGAGATCGCTCATGGACTGATAGCGGCTGCCAGCGGCCGCCAGCGGCGCCTGCATATGCTGATGTCCGATCTCACCCATAGATCACTTGGTTGTGAAGCGCATTTGA
>NC_090876.1:18363668-18383668 GCF_036669935.1 Montipora foliosa
GACCATTCGCTAAGTGTTCCAACTAAATATGTCTAGTATTGTAGGTTGCTTTGCTCGGGGGAACTTTTCATTTCTACTTTGTTGTTGTTTACATTTTTTGCGACCATTAAACTCCAGTGGTCGTTTTAGGTGATTTTGCATTGGTTTGGAGAACACGTTTCCAGTTTTTTTCTTTTAGAAGGAGTTTTTTTACTGGTTTTGCTGTTCCTTTTTTTTGCGTTAATTTACTGCATTGTATAATAAGAGCCCTTTTGGTCAATTTGTTCTTACGTAACCTCAGTATTGTACGTACAATAAACACGGCTATTGAGATGGCCAGTCAGTTCCCTGCTATTGTCTCCAGTGTTTTCTATTCGGTTGAGCGCAGCGATAAAGAATAGAAGTCTAATGCTCACATACGTAGGCGTGGTTGGCAAAAAAGATACGCAGTCTTCGTCCTGCCGACGTTATCTTAAATACCAAATCAACCGCAGAAGCATGGAACCAATGCTTTCATCAAACGCTTTTTCATTTTTTCCGAGTCGAATGCTAACGAAGGTGCCAGAGAGTGAAATTTTTCGTTATCGCTTCGGCGCTAGCGTTTATGCTGAAATTTGCGTTGCTGTTGTTCACCTTTGCTTGAACGATCGTCTCACACACAAACAAGGCTTTTCTTTTATGCGCAAACAACTGAATAAAGGAACAAAGGGCTACTTTCTCTCTGGTTACGTTTATCGTTTCACATGTTAGAAAACTGCAACGAAACTCACCCACAGGGTCATCTGGACATTTCCACTCCGGCAAAGACAAGATGGCGAATGTTGGGGTAATGAAAGCAAACGTTCCTCCTTGCACAATTGGCAGCCTGAAAATATATATAAATAAGATCAATTCCTTTTTTCTTCGTATTTCAAAAGTGTGTTTGCTTATTACTACACCGGCCAAATTTTAAAAGCCTTCGTTTTAAGGAGACGATTTCAGGTTCAAAGTTTTTTAATTACAAACTTCGAACATCTGCGGTTTTCAAACTGAGAAAGTCATAAGTCAGCGAACAACTATGCATTCTTCATTCTCTAAAGCTTATTTCCCACTGGCGACATAAGGATCATAAGCATAATCATAATCATAAACATAAACATAAGCTTCTTATGTTCTAGTGGGGACTGCCGCTCTAAAAACGTAAAGCTTTTCCTCGAAGCTGGCCGCCATCTTGAAATTGAACCGACCCGAAAGTACTGGTCCTAGACTTTAATTGGCCAAAACACAATGACCCCGTTGCGTCATTTATGTTTCTCATTATGTCGTTATGATTTTCGCGTTCCCACTGCAAAGAAAAGCGACATAGTCATAGTCAAAGCCATAATCATAATCATAAGAAAATGGTCGATCATTTTCTTATGATTATGATTTTGTTGATCATGAGGGTGCCTATGATTATGTTTCTGGACGTTCCCACTCAGACATAACCGACATAACAGCGTTATGTTCGTGCTTATGATTATGATTATGATCGTTATGTCGCTAGTGGGAACTAGGCTTAACCGAACTTAAATGCCACTCTTATAAATTTCACTCTAGGATAACAAATTCAAAGGAGTTTAGGTTTAGGTTTATCAGTTTTAGCACTTGGAGATCCTTCAATTTGATTAATGTCGGTTTTACTGTTATGAGGTTTCAGTAGTCCATTCAGAAGATTACGCCAGCCGACCACTTTGCTGAAGGAAAGGCCTACTCTTTTCGACCATGACCCACTCTTTTCGACTAGTGTGTGGGATCTTTAACTTCCCACAGAGTTTATGAACATTGAAAGGTTGTGAAACGGGTCCTGCGGCTTAGCGTCCTTGTCCGTTTGCGCTCATTAAGGCCCCTGCATGACGCCTTGGCGAAAATATTGCCACATTAAAGTATATTACAGTTCACATATCCGTTCACAAAACAGCCAGCTGAACAATCAAACTACTCCGGCCGCTTAAAATGCCACAATAGCAGCCACATTAGCAGAGGAAAAAAAATACAACTCTTTTTTTTTTTCATTTCCCGGAGTCAATATGGGAAACTTTGTTTGATGTCGCCACATAACCAGAGGAAAAAAAATACAACTTTTTGTTTTCATTTACAGGGGTTTTACCAACTCCTTCAACACGACTGGCTGTAAGAGTGCCGCATTTGGACCACTCAGTGCTCGAATGCTCCAACGACTCTCCTGTACGTCATGATCAGCAGTAGAGAGTCCGCAATGGTAATCAGTAGCTCAATTATAGTTACATTGTATCTATCAGATAATGAGCTTAATAAATGGGATAACCTTACATGCGGAATCTAATCCATGACCTACTTGAGAGTCCTGACAGGGGGAGGGCGTGTCCTTTAGGGGGGAGCATTGAAGAATCGCAGCAAAAAGCCTACGCTCAAGTTCAAAATCGTTATTATGCTTAAAGGGACACGGTCACGGTCTGCGCATGCTCGTGTAGCTGATCGAAACTTGAAAAAGTCAGCCTGACTTTTTCAAGTTACTAGCAATCACAAATTCAAAATGGCGTCTAGCGGAGGATCCGGACATGGCGGTAAACGCATCAACTCAGGGCGGAAACGAAAGGTCGAAGACAGAGGGGAATTTGCTTTAGATAAAGATAGCATTTGCTTTAGATAAACTTGATTTAATGCAAAATATATGCAGAATTCTTCAACTTACCGATATTTCCATAATGGCGGTCGAGCATGACCAGTCTCGAAGAGAGTGAATGCTACTGCGCATGTCAACCCGTGATAGTGTCCCTTTAATGGTAATGGCCATTATGCTTAAGCTGCGGCTTACCTGACTCCAAAAGTAGACTGTAGTAATGTTACAAGACCGCACGAAAAAAATATGGTACTCAGCACCTCACTAATGGCGAGTGTATTGTTTGCAAAGCACATTGGACCGCTAATAATGAAGGGAATGGCCAATGTTGCTCCTAACATAGTCAGATAATGCTGAAAAACAAAATAGATCATCACCGAAATTAAGATGCATTTTAAAATCAGTTATCTCTGAAAATCTGAGCCTGATACAGCCGGTAATCTTTATGCAAATTTTGGTTCAAGAAATCGAAATTTTACGAAGACCGTATCTGCTCATTGGTGCTTTTTTCATCCAATAATTAATGGCTAATCTTTTCCCGGGATTGTCAAAGTGTAAAGGCTTGAAATTATAAAGAAAGATTAGCTCAAGCAACAATTCTGTTTACTTTGGAAGTAAATTTGTGTATAGCAGCAAGACGCCTTCCAGAAAAAAATTCGTAAGTTAACGGTACAAAATTAATACAATGACGTCAGCAAAGCTGAAGAGATCTCAAGAGCGGTCTTAGAGGCAATCACGCATGCGCAAGGATACTTTGTATCCGTGTCTGTGCATGGCCTCAAAAGGTCAACCGGCTTGTATCATGTTCTCTCACCTGGAAACCCAGCAGTAAACTTATGTACCATGGTGGATTCTCGTTAATAAGATAAGACAAACCAAGAGTTTTCTGCTTCGTCACGGGTTGAGCACCTTTCTCTGCGAGCTTTAAATCACAACAAACAAATTAGTAAAGAAGAATTTAAAGCAGAAATTTAAGGTAGAAATGGCTAGAATGGTTCTTGTAGTGTTGGATTGACTTTGTGTAAGTGTGTCTCTCGATCAAAATGTAAGGTTTCAATGATTACTGGGGATCGAGCGAAGCGAGCGAGCAGCAACATAATCTGGATTTAAGGAAGAGTATGTAAGCTGCGACGAATTCTCGAATTCCCCACATTTTACCAGAATGCATTACGTTTAACCAGAATGCATTGCATTTAACCAGAATGCACTGCACCACAAAAAACCTAAAAAAGAAATAAACAACCAAGTGAATAACAAGGCCGTCATGCATCATGATCTTGCTTTCGATGATGAACGTGAGTCGTGTTGGTTTGCCTTGCCATATCGTGCCTGACTTTCACATCCGTCGCTTTGGTTCCAGTATGTGAAAGTTCTTTTTCGTTTTCCATAGTTTTAGTACCACTGATGTAACGCTGGTCCTTGCTTACACAGTCTTTTGGGAATCAACAGTACAGTGAGAGTTAACGGGGGGAGGGAGTGTGGGGAATTTCTTGCAACAAGCAAGACATCCGGTTCAATCATATGAAGCATGGCACAGTCCGATGTGTAGATAATTCTTGTCATAAATGGTGAAAATTTAGGCCTTGAAACATATGCGAACCTGTTTTCTCACGGGATGTTGATACGTCTGGTTAATATATAAAATTCCTAGTTTCCGTTAATTCTTCAACAACACTTGCGCAATTATACGTTTCAGCACGTTTCTTCTATATTCGAGAAAAAAAAATCATCTTCTCTCAGTGCTTCAAATTTGTTGCTCAATCAACGCTTAATTCCTTTTTTCACGTAGTTCCTTTAATCCTTTTATGTTAAGATCAAACAAAACGCTGACAGTAAAAGATCTTTGTTTACTCCCATCCAAACTCCGGCTGACTTACCATCGATTTGCTATTCGACGGTGACGGCGAGTGAGTGGGTTTTGAAGTAAGTGCTTAATTTAAAATGAATCACTCAAGCACACATGTAACTACAATTGAGGTCTCTTTTTGTACATCGGCATTTCACTTCGTATTGAAGTTGATCTTCGCTGTTGTGGCGAGAGCTGAAGTCGTCGCTACCGTTTCGTGACGGGCTTTGAAAATGCCCTGTAATCTACAGAAGTATCGTTTCAGAGCAGAAGTTGAAGTTTTACATAACCTTCGTCGGGTCACCCTTCCTTATTCCGCTCGATCAATTACAAACAAAAGGAAAATATTAATAGTAGCGATCGACAAGCGAGGTTTAATAAATTATTCTATCCGTCATTACGGTATACGGAGCTATAAACTGTCTGCCATTTTGTTCTCACCTTGCTAGAAACTGTCGAGCGCCTTATGTATGGATCTCTCTTTTACGCAAAGGGCAACAACAACTCTCTACGGCTATTCAACTCTTCTGCGTAAACGTGCAATGTTGACAAGACCTCCAATCTCAGAACTTTCAAAAACAGCCAAAACGTGGCGATGTTTGAGTCGCTGTCTCCTACCGACCACAGTAACCGTCCCGGCTCGATACGCCTTTCGTCGGACAACCCTTTTACCCTTGACTGGGCAAAAAGAAAGGTTTCTGAACTACAATAGTCTATCAAAGGTAGTTACCTCTATCTCGTCTTTTACCATCGTGATGTCCTCAATCAAAGCTATTTCTTCGTTATGGATAAGACTTGGATGCCCTTCTCCTTGATGCTCTAATTTGCAATATTAACTTACATATATTATTATATCTATGAACAACACAATTTGATGCTTCGTCACGCTCGAA
Organism: Montipora foliosa; assembly: GCF_036669935.1. Taxonomy (NCBI): domain Eukaryota; kingdom Metazoa; phylum Cnidaria; class Anthozoa; order Scleractinia; family Acroporidae; genus Montipora; species Montipora foliosa. Next base: position 18,369,007 of record NC_090876.1, read on the forward strand.
AGGACGGAAAATAACGACAACAGTGAATATGCCAATAAAAGCTATCAACACTCTCAGGACGACTGGAGAAAACAACAGGCATGCGTTTTATCACATGCCGTGATTAAATATGAATTTAGCGAGATATTCCGCAGACTTTAAACAGAACGTGACAACTTTATGATTCTTTGCGAGTGTAGGTAGGGGACTGGGGTGGAATGTTTTAATCGCAACTGTTTTTACGTCAATATCTTAAGTCAAGAGTTCGATTACACAGGCAATCTATATTAGATCATATTATGCATCCATGGTTACTGAAGATTAAAATGTTTTAAGGTAGTTTCTTTCAATTTTCATTCATTCATAGGATATTTCGAGCAAATGCACTGATAATGAACAAAATCATGGCATCGAAATGCAAGGTTTTGTAAAAAAAAAATTCTTTCACACATTGTCTTTTTTCTTCAAGTGGCTTATGTTTATTTTTGGTTCCTCTTAATCATTACCAAGTCAACCCTCAAGTGTGAAGTTATACTCTTTTGAGATTTAAGCTTCGCGTTAATTTCTGCTGATGGTAATTATTTATCACCTTTCCATTTCAGCGCGGTTACCGGTTATTACCTTTCGTTTTTGTCAGTGGACTCTGGGTTAAATTTAACGATTCATAGGTCTTGTAATGACTGTAATAAGGCCAGATTTGGCTTCATGTACCTAAGTATTTTTTAAAGTGCGATGTCTTGATCTTCAGTGGTGAAGCGGAGAGAAGCGGTTCTTCAATTCACGGATATGCTTTTTTACTTCCCTATTTTCTCTGCTACCACAAGTCCTGGTACACAGTGTTCTAAATTAACGATAATAGTATATTCAAAGCAAATTACGAATTAACGATAATCATTAATTTAGAGAAGAGATCATGTTGCGACAAAAGGTGCACGCCAAGTCTCCTTTCCCTCCCTCCCTCCCTCCCTCCCTCCCTTAATCTCTTCGCTTATGACGGCAATGGAAGGCCGGTTCGGTGGCCACCGACTCATGTATCGATCATCCATTCCATAATCACTGGGAACATAGTCTGCGTAGCTGGCGATACTGTTGGCGAGGGAGAATGGGGAGGACGCTGTGAAATGTCACATCAACCCTCCCCATTCTCCGCGCGGCTTCACCTCTCGTTGATTTGCCTCTCGCGTCAACAATAGAGTCAGCTACGCAGGCTACTGGGAACAGTGTTCGCACTGGGCTACGTAGCAGGCGTTCGAAGGGGAAGGGAAGGGAGAACGGCTGGAGAACGAGGAGGGCGCACGTCAGTCCCTTCCCATTGGAACGAAGGCAACGCAGGCTATGTTCGCACCAGAACCCACGCACCTGAACTTTGTACCGGAGGAAAAATGTGTTTGTCATGTTTGTGTCACTTAAATCAGCAAGTACACAACAACAACCTCGTTCCCAGGGTTTTTCTCCGGAACGAGGTTGACACTGAACAAGTGCTATAAATAGAAGAATACTTCAAGGTCTCTTCGTCATGGTCCGAGGAATTATTTTCAAAGGTCCGAGAGATCGAGAGTGCTATTCAAGTTGGAGGCTCCGGTTTTTGCCTTCGATATGCGTAGCGTTGTCTCAGACCTTGGAAAAAAGCCTCGGTAACCCAGGGTACCCGTACGACCTACTTCGAGGCGAATTTTAGCCTGAGATGTGACCCGCACAGTTTGGCTTTCTAATCAACTGTCTCTTTCAAAATAAATAAATAAATAAATAAATAAATAAATAAATATGATGATTAATCAAGTTATATTCAACCAGCTTGATGTTTGAGAAATCGAACTGGGTCGAAAATTGTCGGACCGGCCAAACGTCCTTATTGCACAAGGGCCAGCCCACACATATTACTACAGGATGGCGGATCTAGCTTGTTAATTTATTGTATCTCCATGCGATTCAAATCCATGCCATGCTGTGATATTAGACGATGTTCTCTAGGAGTCCGCCATTTAAAATAGAGGTGGCAGATATTGTACAGAACGTCATGGCAACCATGTTTATTTGCCTCACGCGGTGCCGCGTTGCTCCCCTGAATTGAACACAACATAATCCCTCTTAACCATTTGTACTTAATTTAAAATCTCTAATTACACCATGCAGGGTGAATGAAAATATGAACTGAACATTTAAACTGACCTGAACAATACGATTTAACTCATTTATGAACTGTTTTTATGTAAATATCTTCCAACAAACAAGCAGTAATAAGCACACTACAAGCACCAACATAAGCTGTATGTGTATTTGTTTCTTATATTACTTGATCATGGAATAAAAGGCACACTATAGTTCCAAACATGTGGTCACTTTTGCAGAAGTATAATACAGCATGTTTTCAACAATCACATCTTAGCTGACGTCATGCATCATCATCATTGGCTTCCTAAAAAAACCTTGATGAGCTCCACTTGTTTCCTTCCGGTGATAACAATTTTACCACTAGAAACTTTATTAACCCTCTATTATGTTTTGTTTGCAACCAATCTCTCGACATGAGGATAACAATGCGGCAATGTGCAATTACTCGTGGACGAACAAAGGGAGATAATGAGAGTTCTTTTGTTTTCGTTCACCAACATGGCGGCGATGACGTAGCGTGAAAACCATCTATATTGATTATACTGTTTAAAGGGAAATAAATTTTACACAAAAAAAATACCTTCTCTGGCTGACAATAATTGTGGTTACACACACCTTAGGTTTGGGGCCTTCCGGAGGGAAAATGGCTTGGGTTTGGTTCAGCTCAGGTTTCATGCTGCCCTTGGGGATGCGGTTACACAGTAAAACTCCCCTTAGGGTAAAATAATAGGGTATAATTGATATAATTGAATGAAGGGGGTAGTTTCTAAAGAAACTGTGGTGCTGCGTCGGTGGGGAAGTAGTATACAAAAATTTGGCTTTATCAACGGAGTTGATAATGTAAATTGGCCACCGTACAGAGATTCTAAAAGCTGACGTTTCGAGCGTTAGCCCTTCGTCAGAGCGAATAGATTGGATTCGCTCTGACGAAGGGCTAACGCTCGAAACGTCAGCTTTTAGAATCTCTGTACGGTGGCCAATTTACATTATCAACTCCGTTGATAAAACGAAATTTTTGTATAATTGATATAATTAGGGATTTTCGTGTATTAGCTACGTTCTGCTTTATGATTTGCCAAGCCAACCCAGGGAGCAGATAAACCATTCTATTGAGTTCAGGAACTGTCATGGGAAGTTCTTTTCTTCTTTTTGATGTATCCATGGAAATAACCCTTGGGCAGTTTCGGTCTAGGGAAAGCGGTTACACACAAAACATCCTTGCCCGTGGGCAAACGCTATTTACCCATGGGTAGAAGGCCTTGTATAACCGCAACTAATATTAAAAGGCACAAGCTTTCGAAGGCTGGCTGTAGTCACCCACGCGGGTGAAGCTCGAGTGCTACTCGAGTTGGAGGCTCCGGTTTTTGCCTTCGACCAGTGTAGCGTTGTTTCGGACCTTGGAAAAAAATACTCTGGCGAATATTAGCCTGAGATGTGACCACATTTTGGCTCTCTGAACAAGTGTCTCATTGCAAATAAATAAATAAATAAATAAATAAATAATAATTAATTATACTCAACCAGTGATGTTTTAGCAAAAATCGAAAAGGGCTGGAAATTATGGTCGGACCGGCCAACGGTCCTGACAAGAGACATGAAATTGCTGAGACAGAAACTTGGCGATGTGCATAGACGACTTTCCGTATCCTGAAAATTTACTCGCTCAAGTTTTAATTTCTCGGCCGGGGCTTACATTCTATTTCATTCGACGGAAGCAAAACTTTATCCAGCCTGAAAGATTTGAACCCCGTATTTGCACAACTTATAAGGGCCACACATGTTACTAGAGGATGGCGGATCTAGCTCGTTAACTTATTGTATCTCCATGCGATTCAAATCCATGCCATGTTGTGATGATAACGCGATGTTCTCTAGGAGTCCGCCGTTTATATTTGTGAGACGTACGTCATGGATCTTCGACAAAATAGAGGTGGCAGCCGGATATTGTACAGAACTTCATAGCAACCATGTTTATTTGCCACACGCGCTGTCGTGTTGCTCCCCCGAATTGAACACAACATAATCCATTTGTACTTAATTTAAAAATCTCTAATTACACCATGTAGGGTGAATGAAAATATAACATGAACATTTAAAATGGCCTGAACAATACAATTTAACTCAGTTATGAACTGTTTTTTTTTTGTAAATATCTTGCAACAAACAAGCAGTTCAACTGAGTGCGAAATAAGCACACTACCAGAACCAACATAAGCTGTATTTGTATTTATTTCTTATATTACTTGATAAGGAATAAAAGGCACACTATAGTTCCAAACATGTGGTCACTTCTGCAGAAGGACAATACAGCAGTTTGTAAAAAAAAAACTTAGTTGACGTCATGCATCGTCATTGGCATTGTCAAAAAAATAAAAACGTTGATGAGTTTGTATTTTCCCCCTCCGCTTCAATTTATAGTTCCATGCGTTTAAGAATAAATATTATGTGAAGAAGCTCGGACATTTTTCGAGCGATTTTTATTTTTCCCTTCCGCGGTGATAACAGTTTCATCACTAGGAAATTTATTAACCCTCTAATATGGGTGGTTTACGACCAATCTCTTGACACGAGGATAACAATATATATTATATATAATAAATAAAAGCTTATATAGCGCATACATTACAGAGTATCCTCCTTATATATATATATATATATATATATATATATATATATATATATATATATATATATATATAAGCACAACCTTAAAGAAAAAGATAATAATAAATGAAAAAAAAATACACTTCTTTCCTCGTTAAAATCTCATGATTGTTTATAAGCAAGTCTAAAAATAAATGTCTTAAGAGTACATTTAAAACAGTCAACACTCGCACTCCGGAAAAATCTTTAGCGCTGCAACCGAAAAGGATCTATCACCAAAAGTCAAACACTTGGTTCTTGGGACTTGCAGGAGTAGCTGGTTATTAGTCCGTACCGCATAACGACCTGCAGCCTTGACTTGGAGAAGCTCTGTCAAGTTGGAGGGGGCCATGCCATTGAGACTGAGTCTTGTAGACAAGAAGAGCAACCTTGAATTGTATACGAAACTTTATGGGCAGCCAGTGTAACTTTATCAGTATAGGCGTGATGCGATCAAACCGAGGCTCCTGACAAATGACTCGAGCAGCGGCGTTAAGCACCCTTTGTAGCCGATCCTAATCTCGTACCCAGACCTCCTACGGTCAGTGACAGAGTGAGATCTGGGTACGAGATTAAGCCGATCCATCTGATACTGTGGGATTCCATACAATAGAAAGTTGCAGTAGTCAAAGTGAGAGGTGACAAAAGCGTGGATCAGGGTCTTGGTGGATTCCTCGGATAGGTATTTCCTAATTCTACGGATGCTGTCCCACGAAAAGCCTTGCTACATACACACTTTGCCAACATGCGTACTCATAGTACAGTCATGGAGCTATCAAACCAGGCACCCAGTTTGCGTATTAACCCAACGGGTTTGATTTCCGCAGCGCCTACATGAATGGCGCTAATGTTCACTTTCGATAGTTGTTGTCTTGACCCAATTATCAGGAACTCCGTCTTTTGGTCATTGAGTTTCAAGCTGATGATTAGCCATCCAACCCCTGACATCTGAAACATAAGCCTCCATGGCTTTGGTCGACTGCAGCATCCTGTGACATAGTGTCAAGATCCCGGCCGGAAGGAAAGGTACAATTCACGTATCATCTGCGTATTCCTGAACCTGTGGAAGGTGTTTCTTCTTCACATAAAATAGCCGAAAAAGCATACAATAAGAAAAGTATTGGTCCTAAACAGCTCCCCTGAGGAACTCCACTCGTGACATCAAAAGTCCCGAGACTTTCGTCCGTCAACAGTTACTCGTTGCCTCTTAGCAGCAAGGAAGGACTTAACCCAACGGAGAGCACGGTCGGTAACACCAAAGTCGTCTTCCAATATCTGAGTCATCATGCCATGATCAATGGTATCAAATGCGGAGCTAAGGTCTAGTAAGATCAACTTGAGAGCAACTTCTTGTATGTCCATGTTCAGGAGAATGTCATTTTGTACCCTAATTAGCGCAGTCTCCGTAGAATGATGTTGACGGTATGAAGATTGATTGCTTGGAAGAGGAGCAGTTCGAGCAGCTGGGGAATCACTGATCTATCAGCTGTGCTACAATGCTACAATATGCAATTGTTGGTGGACCAACAAAAGGAGCTAATAAGAGATCTTTTTTCGTCCAACAACATGGCGGCGATGACGTAACGCGAAACAGTACGGGAAATTTTAAAACTAAAAAAACGTTCTCTGGCTGACAATATAAAAGGGCACAAACTTTCGACAGCTCCGTGTCTGCAGTCATCCACGGGTGAAACGATATACGTATCAGTAATTCCAAAAAAATGCTTTTATGATAAACAGAACAAAAGATAAAAATTAAGATGTTAGAAGGAATACTTGACTCTGAAGAAGACGTCCGCTCAGGTTGTCGAAACGTCAGATAATGTCATCTCAAACAGTCCTTCTCAGGACTACACTCACCCGGACGATCGTACTTTACTTAATTATGACACGACTCCTGGGTTCAAACCATTTACCATATACGGAAAGGAACTGTACGTTTTGTCCTTGAAAGAGGGTCCCCAATAGGATTTTCGGGATCCGGGATTTGGCTTTTTTGGAACCCGGGATTCGGGACTCTAAAGGAATATGGGAGCGGGATTCGAAAAAACGTCACTTTGAAGCTCCGAGATCCGGGATTTCTGACGGCGAAAAATTAAAAACTCAACTTTCGCCTTCGTCAACGACGGAAACGACCGGAAATTTAAGCTGAGCATTCTCCACCACGCTGACACGTGCCTTTCGTTATCCCTATGGCGTGCTCTTTGTCTTGAAGTTTGGCGGTAATAAGATCCAGTTACACATGACCTTTGTTACTTGTAACCACATCACGTTTAATTTTTACAAAAAGTGTCTCGTTTATGCTGTAGCGCATAGGCCAAAATTCCCGGGGGGGGGGGGGAACTCGATATACCCCTAGGTGGGGAGGTGCGGCGCGGCCCCTCATACCCTGACCTTGTTTAAGACAAATATCGCTGATTTTCCTACCCTGTTTAGACAGAATTCCGATTTTTGATACCCTGTTAAAGACTGTTTATGTGCCCGGTGTCAATGCCAAAGTCAACGGAAGTCAATATTAGTTAACAAGAGCTTGTAAAAATTTTGCTGTTTATCGTCCGAGAAAAGATATCCAGTTTAAGACAAAAATTGATAAATCGATACCCTGATTAAGACAAACAATGATAAATTCGATACCCTGTTTAAGACAAAAATCCCGAAAAACTTACCCTGGCTGGCCGCACGTCCCCATTAAGCCCTTATAAGGGAGTACCTCCCCCCTCCCCCCCGGGCCAAAATTATACTCTATTTTTTGAAAATGTCGGACAGCACAGACATCGCTGTTCGCGACGTAAATGATATTATTGGTCAGTGTGGCTCATTTTTATGAGAAGGGAAAAAGCGGAAATAAGAAAGAAGTACAAATGGAAGAAGAAAAGACAAAAGAAGTACGAACAGAGACGAGAAGAGACAATTCACTTCATTGAACAAACAGTTAAATTTACAGCTGAAATTTCAGATAAGGAAACGACATTTCTGGAAACAAACATTGGCACTTACAAAGGCGAAAGGTTCAAGATCCATACATTAAAATTCAGTCCCAAACAAAAGGCATCATCTCGAGGCTCTGGCGAATTGTATGAGTTTATTCCCCAGAGCCTCGAGATGATGCACTTAGTTTAGGACTGAATTTTAATATATCGAAATCGGTCTATTCACTCCTTGATGTGTGCACGCACTTCAAACCTACTGCACCATTTCAACACAGGCACTTCTCCTCGTGCCATCCCCCGGGATCAAAAAAGGTTTCGTCAAAGGCGAAGCTCTGAGACTTTTCAGAACAAACTCTTAATAAAGAAAATTTTTTTTGAAGAGCTCAAACAAAATTTAAAATCAAGCCTACGCGAAAGAGGTTATCCCAAGAATCTTGCTCAAAGGACCCTCTCAGAAGCGCAGTTTAAAAACAGGAAACTGGAACTCCTTCGAAAACCACAGGAGAGCAAACGAATCTTTCCTTTCGTAACACAATACCACCCAGCAGCGACAAGTGGTTCCTGGTTCAAGTTGTCAGCTGCACTTGTAAATAGCCAACTGTAGCTTGCCTTCGGCCAATTGGGATTCTTAACAGCTATTGTTGAATGTTCTGTTTTGTTGTGATTGCGTTTCATTGGCCCTGAAAAGCCCTTATGGGGTGTGGTCAATTAAGTATGTATGTTTATATGTTCTCCAAGACTGCATAAAATGTTCCAGGAATTTTTGTTCACGCTAAGCATATTCAAACAGCCCAAAATCCAGGAGTTGGGTATCACGTTGTCACGCCAGTTTTTCGATAGTCAATCCAGCACATGGCCAAATTCCTTTTATCATTGATTCTTATTTGGTCGTCACTTAAGAAGAAAAAAACAAACTGCACGTTGCCATGAAAATAGCCCCTATCGAGTGCAAACCTACGTACTTAAAGCGGCGCCTTCTTGTTCAAAGGGGTTTAGTTCGATTCCTGAAAGAACCTGCGGTGCTGCGTCGGTATGGAAGGGGAACACAGAAATGGGTTTATCAACTGAGTCGATACGGTAAGTTGACCAGGGGACTTCAGCAAGCACGTTTTTTTTTCTTCCGGTTGCCGTCCGCTTCTCAAAAACGCGCGTGCTTAAGCTCCCTGAAGCTCGAAGAGGGCCAGTGCCCAGTCTCAAGACTAGCCCGAGCAGGTCTGGCGGCTCGAAGGAAGACAACACTTGTCCTCAAAATAAAAATCGATTCCAAAGCTTATGCACTTTGTATGGACTCAATTGCTTTTTTTCTTTCAGAAAGAAGAGCAAGTTATATTCAATTCTAAACATTAAAATAATTTTCCATTCCAAACATATTATATTCTATATACAACTGTCAAAAGACACCTAATTAACCCATTCCCATTTCATTTTAAAAACTCGAAGGGTTCCAGGACTATCCGGAAAAAGGTCATATCGGCGTATTTGATCCTGGAACCGAACAAGAGGAAGTCGCAATATCAGCGTCCTTCCCACAAGCTTTCTTGAAACTACGTTTCGGTCAGATATGTGGAAACGTAAAAGAAAAATTGACTTTATGCTTGTTGCTTTAACCCTATCAAGGAACTTACAGCACGGATTATTGAATGATATCGGCACTTGGGCACGATATTTCAATTGACCAAATATTAACTTAAATAACGCTGTATCACACTATATCACGTTAGGTAACAAAACCGCTCACCTAAAACCGTGCAAAGCTAATAAGCCTAGTTAAATTCATTGGCTTAAACAGCCCTTGTGGGTGTAGGGTGAACTAGTGGTTTATCAATCATACCGTACGGATTTCGGAAAGTCGACGGTAACTTACTGCGCATGCACAGGGTCACCTCTGGGATACCTCACGCGACATTTCCTTGGGTTTTAAGTAAAATATATTCCTAACCTCAAGGAAAAAATATCCCAAGAACCGACAAGATAGCCATTCACTTCAGAATGCAACTACGTCTTGGTATTTTTCCGCCGATCTGGGGTGCTTATGTTTCAAAACGGTTGGCCTTTCTGGGATTGTGCTTACTACATCCGCTGAGATACTCTTCAAAGTTTGGGAATCAAACAGCTTGCCTCGATTATCTAGCGGTAAACGATGCTCTTCTAAATCTTTCCCTTAGTATCATCTTTAAACTTACTGCCAAGTAAGAAACCCGCGTTTCCTTCATGTAACTTCAGCGCAAAGGGAAAGATTATTTCCGAGGATGCTATTCGATGTTAACCTCGCAGGATATCTGGCTCTGATTGACCAGAAAGTTAGTTGCCCGTTGTAAAACCAGAGTGCTTATAAACTCACACCCAGATCACCAAAGGAGGTCAGGCGGTCGCGTTTTCGTGCGAATTTCCTTCATGAAAAACTTGTACCAAATAACTATTCAATAATTTTAAATTTTTTCGAATTCAATTAATATTCTTAAATGTGAAAGCCATTTTTACCTTGAAAGTTTTCTTTGTAACTTCTGCTAATGCAAAAAAAAAACAATATTCGAGCAATATTGGCGAAACAGGGCACAGCATAGAGAAAAATAGGTTACCAATCGAACAAGAATTAATAAGTACATCTGACCAGCTTGGACAATTCTAAGAAAAATTTGATCATCTGATGTGAAACTCCAAACGAACTGAACTCATTTGAAGCAACTCTATCAAGACGTGGATGTCCCTGAGCTGCTAAATCGTGGTCTTCCTGTCTTGGGCGGTATTACAGGTTGTTCAACTCCTCCGCTTGGTTCCCTGTTCATGTGGTTGCTAAGAGACTCACTTAGCCTTTCTCTGAATAAAACGTCCGGAGGAGGGGGTGGGAGCTCGATATCCTCGCCATCCTGAAGATCCCCGGTGGGTGGGGGTGGCGGCATCTCTTGCAAGGAAGTGGATAACAGGCGCGACGAAGGGACTAGTAGCGAGTCGACGAACACCTCTTGGTCTGTACTAAGCGACGAGTTCCGATGAAAGACGTCTGAATCTGTCGACAGCCGAGAAGAAGTCCTTGATTTCGATTTAGGGGGGACTGGAGGGGGACTTTTCCCTTTCGCTGTACTGTTTTCTTTGAAATTCACATCTCCACTACTTGCATTTGAGGATACGTGGGTTGGAGAGGGCGAAGTTCGAAGTTCCGTCGTGCGGGGTGACGTGAGTGGTTTGGCACCAAATGAAGGTAAAGGCGGTGGAGGGGGTGGGGCAGGCGGTTGGGAACGGTCTATGGGTGGGGAAGGTGGTGGTGGAGGTGGCGACTCGCTGCGTTTCCTCCTGGATCGCCTGGCTGAACCCATGTTATTCCGACTCAAGTCACCGTTGTGTTCCTTTTCTTTGATGGTGCTTTCCTGAGGCTGCGTCAAAACCTCTTCCTGTTTCTTGGAAAACGATTTGCGAGGCACTGGCGGTGGGTCTAACACCAGGGTATGTTCTGGTACCACCTGAACCTGTTCAACTTGTTGAACCGGTTCTGTAGTTGAGCTGCTTTCATCCGCTTCCTCCCTGACTGACTGCAATCCGATACCACTGTTATCGATGTCAAAAGGTTTGGGATCCAGTGTATTGGGCGTAACTAGACCTGTGCTGTGTACCGAGGGTGTATCGGGCGATATCGGCTCAGGGATACTCTGTGAACACACAAAAACAACCATGATACTGTGAACAGAATATGTGTACGATTAAAGCTGCAGACTGCAGCAGGCTTAAAACGTAGGCGAAAATTAGAGGGGTTCGCTACCCATGCCATCCGGGTTTGATGCCGACCGAAGATATCGATCTACAAAATTAACCCGCCGATAGTTTTTCAAGCCAATGGAACACAAAACCCACAAATACAACCAAGCAAACACGGTTCATTTGAATAAAACACGATCTCACAATCACCAAATAATCATTTCCTCTTTCCTTTGGTATGCCGGGTTTGATTCGACCAAAATGAAAATTGTTGCGAGAAAAAGGCCCACGCGAAATTTGGGAGAAAGAAGCTGCCTTTTTCTGTTTGTGTTACGCTCGACGGACATGGGTTCCGTTTTTATGAGGAGAAAAGTTGTCCCCACAAAAAGCATCACTTTCTATGGGAGATAACATTTCATGCATTTGCTATAGAAGCGCGGCGAACAGTTCACCTGAGAAACAAGAAACTGGCAAGATCATCATCTGTCGAGGGTGGGGTCAGCCTTCAAACCGAGCCAAAGTTCTGCTACACGAACACTTTGTCTCAGCGACCCAGATCAACTCGGTCACGTGTACGCTATAAAGAGGTCTTCAAGGTGATATTATACGACCGACTACAGAAGCGATTAAACGGCATGACTTTTCTGTCACGTAAACACTCACGAAAGTTGACTTGTCTAAAAGGGTGACCAACGCATATCTACATGTTCCAGCACTTGGCAAAGTCCCTTTTTGACTTATGGCTGTTTCTGCTTACGTGGCCTCATACACCGTACTGCCAAGCCGGCTGGAGAGACCAGGACAGCCACAACACCGGGGACTTCATCCCCTACTCTTCTCGAATAGTGTGGAGGTTCTTCAACGTCCCACAGGGAACTTATGAACATAGAAGATATTTGTGAGACGGGGTTTACAGTCCTTATCCGGGAAGACTTGAAGTCTAACCATTTACGGATGTTATTACAAAGGCAGAACTTTCTTTCAGTTATTTTAAAATCCGGACTGTTGATCCGGGGGGGGGGGGGGGGAGGGGGGTTTGAACCCCCGATCTCCCGCAGCCCGACAGCCCGATGCAGCGGGGACCGGAACAACTTGGAACTACCTTTCTCCATAGATTCGAGGCCACGTCAGAGTGGGATAAAAACCACCCTTGAAAAAAAACGAAGACAAACAAAATGGACTCTTACCCGATCCTCAATGACGTTTCCCCTCTTCCATGCATCAGAAAACAGATTGCCAATTTTCTTCGAAGGTTTCTTGGGTTCAATTTTAGTTCTGCTGACCGAGAAACTCATGCTGCCTATAAAAAATCAAAAGCAAAATTAATCTAAAACAAAACAAAGAGTCTACGCTAAAACGAATGATGGACCTCCCTTCTTCCGGTCTGCGGCGAAAATAAAGAAACCTGACTGGTCCCAAACGAGTCCGTCCGCAAATTATGGACTTTCGGTTTTTCTGTGCAATCTCAGAAATCTCCACCCCACCCCCGCTTCCAGAACATCGAAGAGAAGCAGGCCATTATTATTTTCACAGGGGATACGCAATAAACACGCTACACGCAATAAACACAAGTAAAGTACAATAATAAGTTACCGCCGGGATGTATAGAAGAAGTGCCGATAGAGTCCTTGATCCTTTCAGCTTGAGATCTTGCTTTGGTTACTTGGATGTCTTTTGGTGTGTCTGCCTGTAAAATTCATAATTTAGACCTTTTTGTTAATAAAACACTTTCATGTTTTTGCGCTTGTAATTCTTGGAGGGTGGGGGGGGGGGGGGGAAGGGGCGGGGCATTTGATAGGCGCATGCTCAAAGTTTGCGTAGCTGAAATTCCATTTTGAGCACTGAGTGGATTTGCAGTCCTCGATGGTCCAGAATTCGACTCCTCTTCGTTTTGCTTATATTCACCTGGTTGCTTCCTTATAGAAGGGTTTCTTAACACAGCGCTTTTTTTTCTTTGACTTTTATCTAACACTTGTTAGGATGGAAAACATAATTCCAACCTGAGCCCTGGTCTCTGCAGTTTCTGCCTTTTGTCCTGTGGCGAAAGTTGATGATCTGCTAAATTTGTTTCTGTCCAGTGAAAACGCGATCTTGTCCATCTCATCTTGAGTCTCGGAAAAATCCACCAACATCTTGTACCCGAACTAAAAATAAAACAAAAAGACCCTTTCTCCAAGATTGTCATAGCACATATCTATTACCATCTCCGGTTGATACTATACTTCTCTTTGCTGTTTAAACAAACGGGTTTATTTTATCTTGAATTGATTTGCCTATGGCATCGACATCATTCAAGTTGTGTGCGTACCTTTGCCAGGCGGATGCCAACCACCCAGCGCTGCATAGTGTGGAGATCTTCCGCGCAAAAACAACGCACAGCTTTGGACTCCAAGTCGTGGAACTGAGGATGCTGAAAGTAATAAATATATCTTAAATATACAGTCTGTGAAGATTATAAACTCTTGTAGCCCCAAAGTAAAAGAAAATCTTTGTTGACGTCATTGTTTATCCTTTGTTTCATTAATCTATCGGTCAAATCGAAGCTTCAAATTTGAAGCCATGTTTACAAAAAAGCGCAGTCTCCAGGTAAGACAATCGCTGTCATACACAAACCAACATTCAAATAAGCTTCATTTATTCGAGTTTGTTTCCTCTCTTTTAGCTAAACGAAGAGAGAAATTAACTATTGCAAGGGGTTTTCCATTGTTTTATGGAAACTGCCCACAGGTTGCTGTAAACGAGGTTTCTAAATCTGTATGATTTTGATTCTGGGTGATGACGAGGTAAGAAGTTGCGAAGTTCCTTTTAAGGAAAAAAATCCAACAGCCAGAAAGTTGTTGCTATTTTAGTGTAAACAGAAGTTCGGTCAACTGGGTCCGGTCATTCAAAGCGCGATTGCCCAGACAGCCGATTCTGTAAATACTATAATCAATTATGACTAAAATCAGATCAAACTGATAATAATCCGCTTTGCTCCCAATTTTGATTAACCAAAAATCCTAATCCTTTGAAAGCATTCTCGAACGGAAGCTCAAACGTCGGTACACTTTTTATCAGGTATTATAGTTAATCCACTCTCCCAAAGCTTTCAGTTGCTCTGAACCGATTTTACCGGCTTATCACTGGCTACTCGATCTCAAAATAAGCGTATAGTGATTCCTACACTGTAAAGGAGAAAAATACGCAACAGTTCACAAAATGCCTTTGTGTGGTTCAACAAGGTTCTTCTTCCCCCAAGTAGTTTTATCATCTCAGATGGCAGCATAACATCGAAGCGAAGGATTGTTCATTCGTTTTCAGATTATTTT
>NC_090876.1:18386168-18393668 GCF_036669935.1 Montipora foliosa
GAAAAATATTCAAAATATTCATTGATTTGAAGTTCCTGAAGCAGGTAAATCTTGAAGAGTTTACGCAACCATATTTGGAATATACGACATTTCTTTTTGGGAATGTTCAAGTCCACATAATTCATTTTCTTTATGTTGAGAAGTACTGTACGACCGTTGACTCCATGGGGTTCCCCATTGACGGGTAAAATCGTCTGGTGTTAAACAGAGCAAAATACTCTGGCTTTAGACAGAGTAAAATACCAAGTATGGCCGGTTTAGGGGTGAAAGGGTTAAAGTGCAATCATTACTTTGACTTTCTTTCTTCAATTGAACCAATACAAAGTGACTAATCATCACCTCCACCATTGCTATACAATGGCTTTGGCTTTTAGAACAAAGTATCAAAGTTGAAGCTGGTGGCTCAAGGAGTAAACTTTGCAAAAAAGTTAGGTTAAAAATACCTTTATGGTATTTGAGTATTTTTGTAGAACAAATTTGCATAATATCATTAAAGTCATTAAATCAATGAGAATCCAAACATGAGGATGCAGTTTGCCCTTAAATGTACTGCGGCAACTCTGCCAGCTGTTTGGTCTCAGTATCATGAGCAGTACCCCCTTGGGGTAGTTTGTACACTTCACCACCATTGCTTACCCTATCCAGGGACTAAAGCAAGGATGGAAATTGATTACAGCTTCAATAAATTGGACCACTTTTTTTTACTTCTTACCCTTACTGCATTAAACTTTAATTTATTCATCCTTTGAAATGGTAGGAATGCTTACTATTATTTACAGCAATTGCTAAAAATTCATTGCATCCAATGTTGAAATATTTTTTACATATGAGTTTTAAGTATTTATGAGTCATGAGTCAATGAGTTAGTGCAGTTACCCTAACCCATAAAATGAAAGCTAAAATTTCAGAGAGTGCTTAGGCCTAATCACTGAAAGGAGGGCTTAGGCTTGATCAATAAATTATTGCTATATTGACTGTGAGTCTCATTGACTCATGACTCATTGACTAATTGACTCATAAATCATGGGACCTCTTTACATATGGAAAGGTAACAGGAGTTATTTCTGTGAAGTCTTATCCAGAAAACTGCAACATGGGATTATGTCCCTTTCAAATGTAGCTTTGTATGCTTTTGCTCAATGTCTTTGAACGATTATTACGGAAATATGAAGTTATGGTTTTTCTAAAAGTTAAATCTAATGCAAGGGGATTAAAAGTCCACAAAGAGAGGTTAGATAATTTGTTGTACTGGAAGTACTTAGTAGGCCAGCGTGAAATTTGTGAAAAGTTTTGGAGGGTGGCACTGAATCACCTTCAACAACTTTTCTAAAGTTTGAAAATACCTAATTTTATATCCTCCTGCTGTTTTATTGCTGGAAGATAAAATCAATTCCTGATTAAGTATTTTTGTTGTCACATTAACCCACTACAATGTGGTAAAAGCGTATTATTAGCCGTGTAGTAATATTTTATTACAGTAAAATTCTCCCTGCTAGTAAGCTGGACTTCTGAATCAAATATTGTTGTTTTGGCTATTCAGAGTTAACCTAATATATGTTTATTTCTATAATTTGGAGGAAACCAAACAATTGGCATTTTGCTTGGAACAACTATAACAAAATATAATTGCAACTAAAAGGTTTCCTTCTAGTGTACCCAGTATGAGGTGCTATGACATGGTTATTATTACTGCTAAATTCACTTTAAAATTTATTTTTGAACGACTGAAATACATTTCTTAATTTTCCCCTCGGTCTTAATAAATTTTCCGCTATGGACCACTTGAATGGCAATTTTAACAACTTAATTTTGAAAAAAAAAGCGAAAATCTTAACATTTTCTGTTAGATGCGGGACCCCGCGGAAACAGTGTGTAACTATTTAGTTGGAAGAGAAACCATTTGGAAATTTAGTGGTATATTTTTTGTTCCACTTTTAAAAGATAAACGCATGAATTGAAATCAAGATGGTAATCCATTAGCTGGTAAGCTCCACAAACGAATTTCCACTCGAACACTAGCAACGGAGACTCGCGTTGACCTTGAAATTTTTAAAGAAATTTCCCTTGTAGCCCTGTTGTCTTAAAAGAGAATCTCGCTGGCATAGAAACGCACTATGCAGTCAACATTCGTCCGTTTTACTGGCCTGAAAAAGGGTCTTTTTTTGTCGACGGAGATCAAATAAAATTGATCTAACAAACATCGAATGGCAGCCATGTTTGATTTGAGGTACTGAAGTCACATGACAAGGCCTCGACCAATCAGACATTTTTCGCCAGTGAAGCCGCATTAGTGGCATGGTTGTATTAAAACTGGGTTTGTCACCAGGGTGGGTACATTTAAAAAAATATTTATAAAGTTACACTGGTGGTTAAAAGCGTTTCAGAAATTATTTACAATAAAAACGTTCCCGACGTTTCGGTCGCAATCGCGGACCTTCTTCAGGGGAAGTGAGAGAAGATTTTCTTACAAAAGCACAGATATAAGCAAGACGCTGATTAAAATTCGACATGCGGCGGAGTATTTACACTTGATTCTCGCTAACAAGAAAAAATGACACAAGTCTTGATCTGAGATCGAACATCATCAAAAACGAACGGGTTTAAGTTATCACCACCAATACCGGTGACGCAGGCGAAAAAATATTAGATTTTCAGCCATGCTTAAAACGAATTCGAACATTAGCAGAGGGCGCACGAAGTCCTTTTACAGATCATCTTCGTGTCTAATTGCAAGTGCAACAAACGCTTTCAATAATCAGTTTACACTTCTAGAGCTCATCTCACCTTTGCTTTTCCCTTCGGTGTGTAATAAATGCCAGAGGCTCTTAGAACGAAGTAATGTTTCTTCCAAGATTTTTTCCCTTCCTTCAGGTACAACACACCATCCAGTTCTGGTAGCCTCATGGCATCTTTTTGAAAAAACTCCTGTCAACACAAGAGAAGAACCACACGTAGATCATTCAACGGTAAGACATCAAACTCGGATTTTCTGGAGGGGACGAAAGGGGAGAATTTCCGTGAACATCATGAATTTGGTCGAAAATGTGAATGGGCCATTTTATTTCTTTCTCACGGAATCGATTGGCTTCCACTAATTTACTCTTTATCGTTACTTTCAGGGCTCGAAATAACGGCCGGTCAACGGACAGTGTCCGAACTGATTTGGGAGTTGACCGGTCAACCTTTCGTCTTGTCGGTCATATTGACCGGTCTCATTTGATCGTTTTGAAAATGAAATAAATTAAAATTTCCATGCTGTTCAGTTGTTTCAGTTGTAGCAAGTCGCTGTGTACTGTCATTTGCGGAACTTTGATCTGAAATCCTGGATGAAATGCAACAAGAACCGTTGTTGACAATGAGTGTTTTAAAGTGCTATAAGCTCTAAGCAACAACTTTTTTTGGAAAAATATAACGCCAGTTTTGGTTCATGGGCCCCTGGTTTAAGAGTTATTTATTTTTAATATATAATTTGACAGGCCAGAAACGGTACGTGATCGAGCTAAAATGAATTTGGCCGGTCATCGTGTCCGGAGACTCTCCGGAAATTATTTCGAGCCCTGACTTTGTTCCGACCAATAGCGTTTCTGCATTGAGCGACGTACAAAACCCTTACAACACCACTCTTACTATTATGCTCTGACGATGGGCTCTGACGATGGGCTAAAGGTCGAAGCGGCCGTCAGCTCACTAAATTCTCCTTTTACAGTTCTTTTTGCTAATAGCTCCTCTAATATAAATACAAGGTTGCTAGCGGTGACTGCAACAGCATGATTTACTCTAGAAAAGCATATCGATAATATCGACCACTGTGGCTAACTTTACGTGACTCTAAATTGCATTACAAGAAGTCTGCTTTAAGTCCCTTCCCAAAAGTTTTGAAGTAGTCTGGAAAAGCACACGTGAAAAGGTGAGGAGTATTTGTATGGTTTCCCTCGCGAGACAAGCAGCTGCATACACTCCTGTCCTCAAGCAAAGAGAAACAGCTGCATTTAGAGCGGTTTTCAATTGAGTGTCGTAAAACAAATACCAAGGTAATTACTTCGACCAATCACAGCAGGCGCAAACAGCGCAATGAACCAATCCAAATTCGTACAATTCCACGTGACTTACTCAAAGCGCGGGAAAAAAATCACGCGTGCAAGTCGAATGGTGTCAGTTTTCTTTTTCATTGGTTGATAAACTGGCGCGAGATTTTTAAACCAATCTCTAAGCGTAGCAATTGCAATCGCATAATTACTTTCGACAGTAATTTGAAAACTGCCCTACCCCAACCTAAACATGGCACTAACCACAGCACTTACTTAAACAGGTAGCAAATGTTCAGACTTAAAAAGGACACTATTTGTAAGCTCGTTATCATGCATTTACCTGCAGTAGGACGGCTTTGCTTTTTTCAGCCAACTCCGCGGCACCTATTGACGTATCACTGCTAAGTAGAAAGTTCTGAAACGAGAAAACTCGACATAAGGAACACTCAAAGGCGGTCATGTTGTTCTTTGTGCACATTAGTCAGTGACGGAGGAGCGTGTTTTCGAGTTGAAGGTGCTTAAAAACGAGCTTGGATCTGGAGGCATCCATTCAAAAAATGATTAACTCTAGAGGACTCAAACGGCTTGCAAACGCTATTTTTGGCGTACTCTACTAAAAATGTCCGTGAGTACAATATGTTAAACCATCGAATAACTGCGATTTATCATTCCACTACAAAAATGGTGTTATTTTGCTTTAATTTTACTTGGTAAGAGTGTTTATAAGAAAAACAGCATTATCTGTCCCTCAGGGCGCGTGCGAACGATGTAAACAGCACAAAAGCCAGCCAAATGTCCTTTATTTGATTGGATAAATGAAATGACGAGTGATAAGCGATGACAAGCTAAATTCTCAGGCTTTGCATCGTGTTGAAAACAACTGATTTCTGCCCGTATTTGCTTTGTTCTAAATCGGTCAAACCGGGACACTAGTGTACCGTCTCATATTTGCGCGTTCTCTTGACCACATATGGTAAAATGGCGTAATAATAATTAACAATTAGACCCGTAGCCCTTGCGGGCTACGCCTCATGGGCTATTCACCCGTGGCCCTTGAGGGCGAAGGGTCTAATTGTTTTAGTATCACTCAACTAGTCGGACAGAAAAGGCAATAATAAAGTTAGCAAATGCAAGTTGAAAATATATTTATTTGGGAATAATACGAAAGAAAGCGTCACGCTTTTCGCTACTCGAGGACTATTACTAACTAATAGTCCTCTAGTAGCGTAGCCAATCAAAATTCAGCATTTGCATTAGTCCACTAGTTGAGTGATACTAATGTTAAATATTACACTTTCAATATTTACCTGCGGGTTTCTGAAGAGGGCATATTTCTCTCGTCTGTTATTAAGGACAAGTTTGTTTTCAGAATCCCAAGGCCAGCTGGAAACTACATCCACCACTGACTCGTGGTCTTCAAGGAGACGTTCTGAGAAAACGTATCAAACATTCTACGTTACAACAGCAGTTATGACCAGCAGTATCTTTCGTACATCAGATCAAAACATGGGAGTCAAACAACCGACAATTGACAATAAGAAGGCCACCACGACCAGTTGGCGTAGAAGTCTACTTAATGCGATTTTCATAATTCTACGGAATCACACCTTCAGCACTAAGGCGCCAAACTGCGTTTTGGTTTCCTAACATATATAGCCAGGAAGATCAACTCCGCCTCCGGAAAGTGAATTGGAGTTTTTTGCGATATCTTTTTCGAGGTTCTTCAGTAAAAAGATTCGTACAGATTCCATCGCTTTCCATCGGTGTCGAGTTCGAATGTATGAATATACCGTGGGAACCAAAGATGCTGATTGGTAGGTTATATCACCCATCAACAATTGATTTCGGCATTCGTCTCCGCTTAGCATCGGAAGTTTGATTGATGGAAGCCAAAACGCAGTTTGGCCGTTGGCCCTTGATTCAGAATCATGAAAATCACAGCAACATTATGCCAGCTCTGTGAAGTGAAATTTGACGGCAACATAATTATAAATCCATATTTAATTTCACACACTCACCCAGCCCACACACGAAATTGACGACAAAAAAGCACTTCAGCGAATTCGGCATCCCCTGGCTGTGCGCTCTGAATTCGAACATTAGACGGATTTAGGGTCACTCCTAAAACATGGCACTGCGCATGTACTCAAACAATCACACGCTCACTGGCACGCCTAAAGATAACTTGGCGGGATTTTAAAGCTGCGGTCAAACTTTGCACGATGGTCGATCACTGCGGAGTATTTTATTGGCCCGAACCTTAGCAATTGCCAACTGTCATCTGTTTTACCTTGCATGCCAAAGGGTTCGATAGTTTACCGACTGGGCCCCGCAAGCATCATCATCATTTATTTGCCTTTATGTGTATAACATATTTTAAAAAAGCATACAGCAGGTTGTTAGGCGAGGAGACCTCAGGAAACCACCAGGCTTATAGGAGAGGCCACCTCGACATCACAATATTAAACAAAAATAAGGGCTGCGAAGGAGTGCGGCAGGAACTAATTCAGAAACTATTTTAATAATAGTTGCGAGAGAGGACATAGTTGCGAGAGAGGACATCAATGTTGCGAGAGAGGACATCAACGGGGTTTCCACTAACACAAATTACTTTTTAGGAGCAATACAATGGCTCAGTGCTAGCGGTTTAGACTTTCGTTTCTTGTTTTCTCCAAATGTCTATGAAAAAAATATTTTCTATGAAAAACGCGAGGACACAACGCCTAACGTTGAACGTCACTGCTAGTTTGAGCACTTAACAGAAGATGAACGAGCTGAATAAATTGTGAAAACATTTAGAAAAGGGACGTCGTTGATCAGATTTCCCATTGTTTAAGGTATTTCCTTTGAAAATGACGTACCATCCAGATTTCTGTCAAACTTGGCACAATTGAAATTTATGCCCAGGGCATTAAAAAATGCAGTAGAAAGATGAGGTCACCGTGCTTGTTTTCGCTGCATACCATTTATTGTAAGTGTTTTTTACCGAATTACGCAAGAAACGTTCGAAACTTGATCAACCGGAAAAATTGTAGTTATATAGCAAAGGCTACCGAATATTACTGAAAACTTGAGCCTACTTGTTTGCTCGAGCCAAAATCTTTCATTAAAGTGATTTCAAATTGCTCGATCTTGCAAAAAAAAAAAATAAGCAAATTGGACCGCTACATCATCACCTCACACTCAGTGTCTCTCTCCAATTGCAGTTGCCTTTTAAAGCATACATCTAAATTTTACGAAACAAACAATTGTCATAGAAAAAAAACTTACCTAAACTAAGCTGTGGAATTCTTTCGATGAGTACCCAGTTTGGATCTGGCTCAGTATCGTTTTTACGCATCATCTTCTTGCAGACTTCCCAAGCAGTCCATGTTTGATCAATGGCCACTGTTTTTGAAGTTGGATCCTCATCATTGTACACTTTGACGACCAACTTCTTCACCCTTGCGGCTCGGAGTTTCTCCAAAGCAAT
>NC_090876.1:18396168-18406168 GCF_036669935.1 Montipora foliosa
CACTAAGTACAAGTACCGCCTCCCAATTTAAACCCCAAAGACGTTGATGAAAAAACGTTCAGTTGTACGAGAGAGAGCAAAAATGGCTTTTTGTATAGATGGTTTTTAACCAATCTCTACAGGAACAGATAACAATGCTGCAATGTTCAATTGCTGGTGGACGATTAAACGGAGTAAATGAGAGATCTTTTGTTTTCGTCCCACAACATGGCGGCGATGACGTCACGTGAAAACCTCCTAATTGAGAAGGCGCCAGAGGATTATCTTTTTTTTTTGAAAATAACATTTCAGCTGTTAATGAAAATATTTGACTTACAAGAAAATTACTTGTGCATGTCTGTGTGATATCCCAAACTAACACTTGTGTATGACAACAAAGATATCCTGACTACACTTCAACACAAGTCACACGTCAGCGTACATGCTGAGAGCGAATCCCTGCATGATGAGTACTATAACATATAACAACTACACGAAGAAAAAGAAAACGGGATCTTCTGTTGAATAAGAGCCCTCCGCTAAGGAGATTAATTAGAACTAGAGGTATGTAACTTGAAAATGAATCGAGGTTAAACATTTGTTGTTCACTGTTGGAGAAAAAAACGCTGAAAAACTATTAAGGCGGAATAAAATTTACATGGTAAATGTAGGTTCATTCATACGTACACATATTTCTCTGAATGTAAACAAAGAATAGCTGCCTGAAGTACAGTAGACACAGCAAGCAAAGTCACATGCCAGCATAGTAATAACATTAAAAAAATCCAACCAACAACTATCATATTCTTGTTTCAGCTGTCATATCAAACATTGCTACATGTATGCCCATCTCGCTTAAATAAAATTTTGATACATGCACTTAAGGAGCAAGACTGGACTACATCTAAGTCTGCATGAAATACTGGTATTTTCATTTGCGCAGATAACAAGACTGAACTGTAGATACACGTAAGTGTGCATGAAAAGCTGATACTATTTTTGCAAATGTAATTAGTGCGATCTAAAATTACACGCACGTCTACATCACCTGATAAAAACTCGGAAATGGTTCAACACTTCAATCACTGAAGATTTGACAATCATTCAAAAATAATTTAGTATATTCTTTTGATTAGCAGTGTAATTTCTTCTTGAGAGACATAATTCATTTACACTCAACTTCGCCATTTTGCTAGATTTTTCTTCATTACATGAAATCTCAAGCATGATTTTTGAGAGATGATGCAAAATAAGGCTGAGGGAATTAATACACGGTGATAATTGTGTTGAATTTTTGAACAATGATTATGAATAAAATTATCCTTTCCCTGTATATGTACAAATCTTTGGTAATGTAAAGATAAAATGTAAACTGTGACAGCTGTAAATTATATCATCCAAATACAGTATGTGCACTGTGTAATATTGTATTTATTGCATGCAAAGTCAAGTAAGATGCATGTCCAGTTCATCGTTCGAATGTGCAATAACATCTTTCATGTATGCAAGAACGTACATTAACTGTCAATTTAAGTAATGGGATAATATTAAGAATTCCTTTGTCTTGTTGCTGTTGTTGTTGAAGAACAGCTACTTCCTGAATGACTGACAAGAAAGAGGACTTTGATCCCAAAGAAAACACTTCAGCTTCCTTTGAGTCTAAATCATGTTCTAGTTCAGAAGAATCCTTTGTATGTTGTATGATAAAATAATAATGTGATCAAATTATCCGCAGAAGATGTAATATTTCGATAGTTTAGCAAACAAATTTGTTTCTCATGTCTTGAGACGAAATCAAAAGGATCCAATTCAGAAACACGATCATTACATTAACTGTACCTTCACTTTGGGCGAAATAGGAAAATTAGGGTTGGCAAATGAGCCGGAGAGTCTGGTCCCAACTTCACTACCAGAATTCATGTCTTTTTCCATAACACAGAGGTCCTCTAAAAGAGCGTCTAAATCAACTTCCCCGCTTCCTGTAGAGAGATCCAGAAATTTATATATCAGGGCTACAAGATGACACTTATTAATTTATCACTGATAAAACAGACTTTACCTTGACATTTATGCAATTGTGATTTTGTGATCACAGCAGATAATGTAAAAAGAAGACACACTTATTTTACTGAAAAAAAGCACAAAATTTACAAGAAGATCGAATACTACAGTAGGAATGTCGAGACAATACTGTATGTCACAAAATTTTTGGCCAGATATCAAGAATAAACACCCGATGTTCTAGGAAAAGCACAGATTAGCTAAAGTGAACAATATGCAACAAGATATCAAAAAAGATCAAGTAACATAACCACAAAGGTCATACAGTTTATTCACAGCTAGCCGCATGAGACTCAGCAAGCACTTATCCATTTACAGGACACACAGTTGAGGATAATTTTGGATTTAATTGTTTTCTCTCAAAACGTCTCAAAGCTGTAAGTTTACAAAATGTAATTAAGTAAGATGTATTAAAGAGAAGGCATTTAACAGTGTTGGCTTAGAGTACAGAGTTTTATTTGAAGTAAAACTGCCACCACTGTAAAGTCAGAAAGATCTACTGTAATACTACAGAAGCACTACATGACTGGATGGGCAAATTTGTTTCTCAGATTTCATGCTGGTGTTTTGTTGATTATGAACACAACAGAACATGATAACTTGCACATGTGATGAGACACAAATACATGCTCACTTCAATCCTGTCTGATAAAAACAGCCCATGAGCCAAAACATACAAACACTTAACTATACAATTATCTGATAGTACCTGTACTTTATACAACAAAAGGCATGAACAAACTAAGTCAGGACAAAATTATGGATGTACATTGAGAAAACTAAATAGTGTACATATATCGTATTCCATGGTTTAACTTATAATACGTGCAGATATTAAATGTCTGCACGTATTATATGTTAAACCATCAAATAAGAGATTTATTATTCCACTACAAAAAAGGTGTTATTTTGCTTCAATTTTATTTGGTAAGAGTGTTTTGAAAAAAATGCATCATCTGTCCTTCAGGGTGCGTACGAACGATGTAAACAGCACAAAAAGTTAGCCAAAGATCTTTATTTGATTGGATAAACCAAAATGACGAGTGACAAGTGATGACAAGCTCAATTCTCAGGCTTTTCATCATGTTGAAAACAACTTCTTTCATTGAAAAACTCCCGTTCTGTCCGTATTTGCTCTGTTCTAAACCGGTCAAACCGGAAAAACTCCCGTTCTGTCCGTATTTGCTCTGTTCTAAGCCGGTCAGACCGGGACACTACAGTGTATCACCGTCTCATATTTTGAACATTCTATTGACCAAATATGGTAAAATGGCATAATAGTGGAATAATAAATGTAGTTAAGAGAAAGAACAAATTCATAAACAATACATGCACGGAGATACCCTGTGTGCCAGAGGAATTTTATTTCAAGGTCGCTCAGCAATTCCGAATCAATGGTCAAGGACGTTGATTTGGAATCAGGAGTTACAGTAAACACTGTAACATGATGTTAACTGGTTATAATATTTAGTTAATAACTTTAACACATTGTAAATTCAACTTCAGGGGCATGGATTTGCTTCAAATGACACTTTTTCCCAGAAGTAGTGGATTCCCAATAAATTATTAACTTAAAGTTTACCACGTAAAAACAACACGATTAGTGAAATACTTACCTTCAATGGCACAGATTGAAAATCTGAATTGATCCTAGAAAAAAAATTGACAGAACACAAGCTCCACAAAAAGCACAATAATTAAAATTGTAATTTAAAAAATTTAACTATTTGCTGTTGGATTTGCTGTTGGGGCACTAGGGACTGGTCATTATTTAAAGGGGCACTGTCATGCCAATTTTGCTGTTTTTAGGTTAAAACTGGGCAAAAATCAAAATTAGTATTTTAGCATCACACGTACAACATTCCTGACATCCCACTAAAAATATTATATTTACCAAGAGCTATTTGCATTACTTTTTGGTGACTTTCTGCAAACAGCTTTTTCAAGTTTCAATCCATTTCACTGAATCCTCTCCATCCATGGATGTGAATAACAAAGAATAGCTTCAGTGCACTTCAATTGTTTATGAGTATTGGCAACAAAACTACACCATTATTTTTTGGTCTTGATTGATGCAAAGACATATTTTAGTGTTTTGAAGTTTGACTGAAATAGGATGACACCGCAGGTTTGCCTACAACCATACATAAGAAATCCGGAATCTGGAACACAATGAAACTCAAGCAAAGGCTAAATTTACTACAGTAAGCAGCAAACTCAATGTTTGATGAAAACATTTGCTTAGTAAGGTACTCTTATTTCGAAGATAAATAAAATTGATAAAGAATCTTGTTTGTGTTTTTCTTATAACAACTTCGCCGGATTGAAATTCAGAGTGGAGAGAAGCAAGGCTGCGTATGGGCACCCACCCTGTTTGGTATTTTCTTTTCTCTCCTCATCCAACATGCTCTCTAGTTCTGCAGTGAGGGTGTCCTAGCTCCTCCACACACACCAGGGCGGAAAGATACTGAACATGACTTGTCTGAGCGTTAAGACCGAAGTGAAGACAGTACTGTTAAGAGATCTAGAGTTGCTCTTTGCTGATGGCGCTGCCTTTGTCAGTCACACAGAGAGCGGACTACAAGCCATCACAGACTGCGTCACGACTACCTGCCAGGACTTCGGCCTTACCATCTTCATAAAGAAGACTGAGAAAGCACTCAACTCTGTGGACGCCTTCAAGTACCTTGGCTCAACAATCACCTCCAATTTCTCCCTGCATGGAGTGACTTGAATGCCTGCATAAGCAAGGCAGCTTCAGTTTTCAGAAAACTGCAGAGGTGTGGACGTGTGTCTAGCTAAGCCCAAAACTGCGCTTAAAGAGCAAAATCAGAGTTTACCCTGTTGTATGGGAGTGAGACATGGCCTGCATATACCAGACAACGAGCTAGACTGAACACACTCCACTTCAGATTTCTCCGCAAAATTCTTGGGATCACCCGGAAGGATAAGATTACCAACCAGGAAGTACTTGACAACTGCAGAACTGTCAACTATCGAGTACCTCCCCTCAGAGCGTAGACTAAGTTGGCTAGACCATGTCCACCGCATGGGCCCCAAGAACCTTCCAAAAGACCTACTCTATAGACAGCTGGCTCAAGGCAAACAATTGACAGGGCAGCCACTTCTTCGCTACAAAGATGAGACATGAACTCAGGAAGCCAGAATCAGTGTTAACAACTGGGAATTGCTGGCTGAAGACTGTATTAACGGCAGGGTCATTGACAAGACAGGCTGCAAACCGGCAGAGGTAGAGAGGATGAGGACCTGGGTGGAGAAGAGACAGAGGAAGAAGCCTTCCACTAACAACCTGTTCACACTGCCACAAGCCTTGCAGCTCTACAATCTACAATCTTGCAATCTTGCAGCTCCTACACCAATGATCCATTGCCTGCAAGGCATATTGAGGCCATATATGCAAGGTGAATGAAGTCATAATTTAACAGCACTTTTTACACTGAACATTTTCTCGTTAGAAACTGATCGAATGCATTCCAATATTTTTTTATCAAGAAAGTTGTGACACTTACTGAGCCCAGTATACAGTGAAGAGCCTGGACGATGGAGAACAGACCCAGTGTAAGTGTGTCAAGCAAGATCATTTCCCATTCTGATGTGTTGACTGTGAGTCTCACTAGACTCTCTCTGGCTTCACTCGAATATGTGTATGATTCATCTCTTTTCTAGGTGGCGTTTCTTCAGTCTGTTTCGCTCCGAGTCAGCAGATGAAATTAAGTTCCCGACCACTGGTTTTTTTATTGGCATAGGTCAATTTAATTGTTTTCTCAATTTGTATCATGGTATTGTGATAGGTCCCTTAACTATTTCAGGCAAAAGAAAAGGGAAAAGGAAAAAAAATTCAAAAGCCTTGTAGTGGCTTTTAGTCAGGACAAACACTGTAACAGTTCCGGAAGAGCTAGCATGTATGCATAAAAAAGTCAAAATTTCGTCCATGTTTTAGGAAAAAGATGTACATCTTGTTTAGATCACTCAGTTTTGACCTTGGTCAAATTACCATAATGAAGTCAATTGCAAGCACAGCTCGGATGTCATTGAACATTATTGTTTTATAAGAATTACTTTTATGCCCAACAATCTTCTTCTTAGAGACGGTTTCTTTAATGAAATAATTTTTGATATGCCAGATAATTTCTCTTTACATAGCTTCCACGAAAATCTATGTGCACCACTATTCGAGACAGGACCAGTCTCTTCTATTTAACCAATGAAAACTGACAAGGGTTGTATTTCCAATCGACTACCATAAAGAGATAATTAACAGTATTTTGTGATTGTAAACAGTGACTTCTTGTGAAGGCGAAAACGGTATCTTAGTTTAGAGTGGTTATCAGTCACACGCGCCCCTCAACGACTTTGTTTTCATTTTCGAAACTAAATTGATTGATTAATTGACGTCCACCCAAATTTCAGATAGTTAAATGAAATTTAACATAGTTAACGACTAGGAGCTAGTCTGGTCAGTAGTGTTTTGCAGGCGGTTGTTAGTGTCTTGGCTGTCTCGTAGCGTTGTTCAGCGTTTTGGTGCGTTCTGTAGCGTTTGTTATAGTTACATGGTTCACGACCAGGAGCTAGTCCGGTCAGTAGCGCCTTGCAGGCGTTTGTTAGCGTTTTTATGCGTTTTTTGTAGCGTTTGCAGCACTCTTTAGGTTGTGGGAGCCCTGGGGCTGACATGGTTCAGCGGTATTCCTGCTTAGTGCATGCGTTGTTGTCCAATGTGCTTGCAGCGTGTTTGTTGCTCTGTTGGCATGGCGTTGTGAGTCGAATTAGGAGTTTAGTGGTTCTCGGCGTTCCCTCCCTATCCCCCCCTTTTTTTTTGTATTCTTTTTTTTTGTGTGTGTTATTCTTTTTTTTTTTTTTTGTATTCTTTTTTTTTTTGTGTGTTCTTCTTTTTTTTTGTATTCTCCTTTTTTTGTATTTTCTTTCTTTATTTATTTATTTTTGTTTCCACTGAGCTATCTGGCTCAAAAGTGACAGGTGTCTGAAGGGGGCCTGGCGCGGGGGGCTCGTGCCTTGGTTGTGGGTTGGGCAGGCCAGTCGGGTGTTCTAGCGCCTTGGGGATCTGACTGCAGTTGCAGCTCCCAGGCTTCCTGGGCACCTACCCTCCACTGGCGACATGGGTGTTAAGTTTTGAAAAATGAAAAAAAAGTCATAAGGGGGCGCACGTGATTGGCAACTGCTGTAAGTACTTGGAAAGTGATTGTTTTGATTTGAAATAAAGTGAAAATTGTTTAAGATATTAGCTACTTTCCTGTATGTTTTATAGAAAGGGTGATCTGAAAGGGAAATGTTCCATTTTCGCGTGGTAAAATGCTTTTCCACGAGTATTGAACGCACAATGAAAGGATGTGTTCAATTGACCATATTCCAGAATAGGGATACAATAGAATTTAAGTCAGAAATCCTTTGCTTTTATAGAAATTCACATGAAACTTATCAAACACCTGTGCTACAATAAAATTTTAAACATATCTTCCACATCCTAGTTGCCTAAAAGCTACACCAAACATACTATTTCAAATCATCACACTGACTACACCTATTCTTATTCCGTAGATCAACAAACGTGTGTAATCAAGAAAATCAAGAGCCTGAAGAGAATTGCTGTACATAATAATTATTTGATGTCAAAAACATGATCACTCCACAAATCAAGAAAAAGAAAAAGCCCAAACAGTTGGATGCTCATCTGAAGTTACTACATGAATCCCCTCCCAAAAGGAGTCAGCATGTGGCAAATTATTCAGTGAGATGAAAGTAAACATTTGCAAGACGCTGGGTGACTTTCGTTCAAGTTCTTATTCCGAATTTCAGAATCCGGATTCTGGATTCCTGATCTTAGGCAAACCCTCACACTGCCCCTTTAAGTAAGAAGGAGGGGGGGGGGGAGGGGGAGGGGGAGGGAGGGGAAGCAAGGGGAGGGAAGACGGGGGCTAACCCTTTTTATAAAGGGGTTTAAAGGGGCCAAGGAGTATGAAGTATACTCTAAGAGGCATCCACTGGCCAAGGTGGGTAAAAAGGTGGGTAAAAAGAAATAATTATAATATGTGAAATAGTAATTCCAAATTGTACAATTTTATGCTAATCCAATTGTTTCCATCACTATCCTGTACAACTTTACTTAGTGAATTTTACACAAATTCTGTTTGCTCTGTAAAATGCCATTGTTATGCAAAGTAAACAACCATCAAGTATGATTGGAACCGTGATAAAATATAAATGACATACGATGTTTTCACTAGTGAAAAAATGTCGTATTGTCCTTTTCATTGGACATACAATTTTTTTCACAAGTGCAAACTTGTCGTTTCAGCCTTTTGATTGGCTAGTATTACATGTATGTTGAACTTTGGTGCGGATGGCCTGTGTACCGACGGTGGGAGTAAAATTAAAAAAAAAAGAAAAAAAAAGGGAGCAAAATTTGTAAATACATGTATGGCAGCTGACTGGTGTTTGAATTTCAAAGTTCTTGTTCCTTTATTGCTTCGTTCTCTCCATCAAATACTTCTGCATCAGCAAATCGTAAAAAGTTTTAAAAGTGTTCAAGCAAGGTATGGAATAGACTGCGAGCACTCCCTTCATAAATCAGCCGAGCGGCCCACTTTTCTGAGGCAGTCGTGTTTTGTCATGCAAACAAATAAAATGACCGAGGAAGGCTTGGGAAGAGAAGTGTAAGAAGGGACTGCATTCAGAATTTCCCGTTGCACCAGCTACGGTAAATTTGGATTGGTCCGTTGACAATGCCCCACTGTCAGATTTTTTGACGGATCAATTACTTCTTGTCAGATTGTGCTTTGATTATAAGCACGCTATGACTTTTGCGGAAGATTTTGATCATTAATTTTATCCCTTCAAATGGGAAACATTGGACACAAACATGAGCAGAAACTTGCAGTCAAAGCTCTCCTATCGGGCAAGTATGTTATGGCTGTGCTACCAACTGGTTTCAGCAAGACCATTATTTGTGAGAGTTTTGTCTACTGGTAACCTAAATCAAATGCCATCCGGTCGTGGTAATTGTTCCTTGTTGCAGCATCACCGAAGACCAGATATTTATGGGTAGTTGCCTTCGAGAAGAAAGGGAATTTGTTAAAGTGCCACTGTGATAAAAAAAAAACACTTCCTTTTTTCCTTCAGATTTTGAAAGTGTGTTTGCTTAACACCTGTATACGGTTGGATCCAGGGAAAGTGACGTCAGAGGCTCACTAGCTTAAAATTTCAGCGTGTGAACGCAGCTTATTATATATGCAAAGCGTGAGTTTAAAAGTCTGAAAGCCCAAAACCCCCGTGCTGCATATTAATTCTGCCACGTACACACGTATTGCATTCTTAAACTAGTGAGCCTTTGATGTCATTTTCTCCTCAATCCAGCTCTCTCAAGAACATAATGTTAGTAATGGCGGACCATTGAATAGGAAAATTACAGTTAAAATAAAGAGGTGTCTTTTTGAAATCAAGGCCTAAAACGTGGGTCACTTAGTGTTTTGTTAACACAGTTTTGAAATCCAAAGAAAAATATGAATTGATTTTTTGGTCACAGGGGCACTTTAAAGGAAATCAAACAAGTATTGAGTCATTATTTCTGCAGAACAAGCTCTGACCTCTGACTTCAGACTTTATCATTGATGAGTCGACCATTCTAAACAAGAATTTGTCCTTGATAGTTGTGGACCGCTCACAGTCTAGGTAAAGATTTTTGCTATTTGTTTGGGGCTTTTGTTCACGATCAGTGGTTTGATAGCCTCTCAATGAACACTTACCTTGTTAACTATCTCTGTACTTACATGTATATAACATCATTATGTAATTATTGAATAAAGAAGGGGGTCACTTGCTATTTACATGATGAAGCGGGAGGGGGGGGGAGGGGTGGGTGGGGTTACAGAAATTTTGATATTTCCCCCTTCCTTCCCACCATTCTTACATGAATAATGACCGGTCC
>NC_090876.1:18411168-18418668 GCF_036669935.1 Montipora foliosa
CGCCGATCGAGATGCTCGGGTCGTTGCTGACGTCTTGACCCATGACCTGTGTCTTTTTCAGGCTGATGGTGAGGCCGAACTCTGTACAGGCAGCTGCAAAGCTGTCAATGAGCCGCTGCAGTGCTGCCTCCGAGTGGGCTGCTATTCCAGCATCGTCAGCGAAGAGGAGCTCTCTGATCAGCACTTTCTGCACCTTTGTCTTTGCCCGGAGACGTGACAGATTGAAGAGGCCTCCATCACTCCTAGTGTGGATGAAGATTCCGTCTTCAGAGTCCCGGAAAGCATAGGAGAGGAGCAGAGAGAAGAAGATGCCAAAGAGGGTTGGAGCAAGGACACAGCCCTGCTTCACTCCATTCTTGATGGGGAAGGGTTCCGAGCAGGATCCGTCAAATTGAACGGTCCCACGCATATCCTGATGAAAGGACACAATCATGCTCAGAAGCTTGGGGGGGCATCCAATCCGCTGGAGGAGGGCAAACAGTCCTTCACGGCTAACCAGGTCAAAGGCCTTGGTCAGGTCAATGAAGGCCAGGTACAGGGGTTTTCTCTGCTCCCGGCATTTCTCCTGCAGCTGCCTCACTGAGAACACCATGTCGATGGTTGACCTGGCGGCCCTGAAGCCGCACTGCGCCTCTGGGTAGACACGCTCAGCGAGAAGTTGCAGTCTGTTGAGAACCACCCGGGCAAAGGCCTTGCCGACAACGCTCAGGAGAGAGATGCCTCGGTAGTTGTTGCAGTCACTCCTCTTGCCCTTGTTCTTGTAGAGCGTGATGATCTTGGCGTCTCGCATGTCTTGGGGCACTGCTCCTTCCTCCCAGCACTGCATTAGAAGCTCGTGAAGGTGCTGTAGGAGGGAGCTCTCCTTTGCGGCCTTGACGACTTCAGGGGGTATGTTGTCACTGCCTGAGGCCTTGCCGCTGGAAAGGGAGTCAATGGCCTTGCGGAGTTCTTCAATGGTTGGTGGTTCATCCAGCTCGTTCATCACGGGCAGCAGAAGGGTGTTCTCAAGGGCTGTATTGGTCACAATGGTTTCCCTTGAGTAGAGCTCTTGGTAGTGTTCCGCCCATCTCTCCATCTGCTTGCTGCGGTCTTTGATGATGTCGCCGTCAGCTGACTTGAGTGGGGCAGTCTTGATGGCACTTGGGCCGAACACCTTCTTCATTCCCTCATACATCCCACGGACGTTGCCTAGATCGGCGGCAAGCTGGATGTCTTGGCAAAGATTCAACCAGTAGTCGTTGGCACAGCGCCTGGCAATCCTCTGAGCTTCGCTGCGTGCAGCACGGTGTTCTGCAAGCGTCTTTGCTGAGGGGTCTTTCTTGTAGACAAGAAGAGCGGCTCGCTTGGCGGCAATGACGGGCTCAAGCTCGGTGGCACCAGCCTCAAACCAGTCTGCGCTATTTCTCTCTCTTCTTCCAAAGGTGTCCAGGGCGGTCTGGAACACAGCCTCACGGATGTGGTTCCACTGCTGTGTAGCGCAGTCAGTTGGACAGTCCTCCAGGGCTACATCAATTGCATTGGCGAAGCGTTGCCGCAGTTCAGGCTTTGCAGTGCTGGCTGTGTTGATGCGGGGTCGGGGCTTCGGCTTGGAGCGGTGGACTTGCTTGGGGAGGAGACGAACCTTGCTGGCCACCAGGGAGTGGTCAGTGTCGCACTCGGCACTGTGAAAGGTGCGTGTGACTAGCACTTGGCTCAGCAGGGATCTCCTGGTAATGACAAAGTCCAGCTGGTGCCAGTGATGAGACCTGGGGTGCCTCCAGGACACCCTGTGGTGGGGCTTGGTGGAGAAGAAGGTGTTGGTCAGGCACAGGTCGTGGTAGGAGCAAAGCTCAAGGAGGCGCTGGCCGTTCTCGTTTAGCTTGCCTAAGCCAAAGTGGCCGATGCAGCGAGGCCAGGAGTCATGGTCAGCACCAACACGGGCGTTGAAGTCTCCAAGCAGGAACAGGTGTTCCTTGGAAGGGACCCGCTGTATCTTCGCCTCCAGCTCCTCATAGAACTGGTCCTTGGCCTCAGCTGTGGAGCAGAGTGTGGGGGCGTAGACACTTAGGATGTTGCCTGGTCCAGAGGCGGTGGTGAGGCGCAGGGAGAGGACTCGCGGTGTGCCTGAGGAGGGCGCTTCAATGGAGGAGAGAAGTGAGTTTCGGACAGCGAAGCCGACGCCGTAGAGTCGGTGCTCTTGTTGCTCCTGTCCCTGCCAGAAGAAGGTGTAGTCCCTCTCCTTCAGACTGCCGCAGCCAGGGAGTCGCGTCTCCTGGAGGGCTGCAATGTCGATGTTCAGCCGCTTCAGCTCACGGTCGATGATGGCGGTCTTCCTGGCATCACTGATTTGTTAGAGGTCGTCAGACAGGCCAGGAGACATAGTTCTGACGTTCCAGGTTGCCAGTTTCAGCACTGGCGGCTTTGTGTTCCTTTTCTTGTTGCCTGGTGCGTGGGTTACAGTCCGCTTTTCGGCTTTTGGCCTACACTCCAGGCACCCACTGAAGTAGGCGGACTGTGGCGGGCCAGCACCTTACTGGCTGGGGGTTGCCCAGCTTGAGGCGGGCGGTAGCTGGCCAGTGGGATGCGATGATCCCTCCCACCGACAGGAGACAGCCCCAGGCGCCCGAACTAACGCCAATAAGCTCTGGGCTTTTAACCGGTAACTGCCGTCTCCCTATGTTGTGCTGC
Source organism: Montipora foliosa (assembly GCF_036669935.1). NCBI lineage: Eukaryota > Metazoa > Cnidaria > Anthozoa > Scleractinia > Acroporidae > Montipora > Montipora foliosa. The sequence goes on from NC_090876.1 coordinate 18,413,836, forward strand.
CGCGGGATGCGGCACTGGAGTGACCTCTCCAGGGCGCAGGCCAGGGCGATGATATGGAGGACCTGGGATGCCCAGTCGTCAGGACCCCCCTCTCTAACCGTGCTGACGAGATCCAACGGAAAGGACAAACCAATACAGTTGGCGTCAGGTTGGCTGCAGGAGTTGCCGGAAGGTATTGCGTTGCAAGAACCAGCCTCCTTAGGGGCTCCACTCCGGATTATCTGTTGGGGTTTACTCCCCTAGCCTTTGTCATCTCAATGACACCGCAAGGCAGCGAGGTTTTTTGACAGAGTTTCCTTCTCTGCATGAGGCAGGTAGCACAGGGTTACATGGTCACCTGTGTCAAGTCCAAGAACGGACCTGACCTGACCTACATAGCGGCTAAGTAATTATTCTTTTGTCTTTATGCTAATCATCCTCACTAGCCTCGTTAGCAGGAACAAATTCAAAGAATTTTTGCTCCAAAGTGAGGCTGAAGAGGATGATTACCAAAAAGACAAAAGAATAATTTCTTGTCCGCCATTTATGAATACGGTCTACTTGGCGTAAAAGTTGGTTGATGTGGTTGTAAAATTAAGACAACGTGGGAAAAAGGATCAACCACCGAAGCTCCTATGCGACATAAAAATCGTTACATTTGCTTTTGTTTTTTTTGAAAATGATAAAACATTTGGTCGGTCGGACGACGCTGAACGGAGAAAAAAAAGGGGATGGCCTTAGCCTCCTTTGCGGCGGACTAGGAACGAATTGGACTTGGCAAAAAAAGTACATCATTAACATCATTAAGTCAAAGCTTACCTTGCCAAAGCAACGCGATACTTAGATACAAGAGAAAAAATATGAAAGAAAAATGAAAAATTCCAGAGCTTTTTCAGTGGTAGCTTGCGATCACGTTTCAACGTTTTCGTTCTTTTTGTTTTCACGGCAAACGCCCGACATCACTGTACTTCAACAGCGATGTTATTTCGAGTATCGGAAACAGACTTGGTTGGATATCACAACTGTACAACCGCTCAAATCGATAAATAAACAAGCCAAAAAAGAATAGGTAGGGCTTCAGATTCCTTAGTTATCAAATTGCAATAAACGTTGATTCTGTGGTAGTCTTTCAACAGGTTTCGTATAAATTTGGGGGACCGCCAATTTAAAAATCATTTTTGGAATCAGGAACGATGCAATTCGGAACGAAAGGCAAATCACTCTGTTAAAAGATTCCCTAAAATGGACAGCCAAAATATTCTCTTTTCACCACATTGGTATTCGGAAGCATTCTATCTGCAATTTTCGAGTGATTATCGCTTCTGGTAATAGCCACCCCTTCGCTTCCGGGGAAGGGCGGGAAAAAAATAAAGGAATGGAATCGCTTTGGAACAGGAATTGTCCCGCGGGGCAGTAGTGCAGTAGCTCTCGTAACGTGTAATTTGATTGGCTCGATACCCAAGCTGAAAACAAACCAGTAACGTAGCAGCTCTCGGAACCTGCTATTGTTTGGTACTGGATAAACAAACTTAAATTTGCAAAAGAATAAAATGCCATTGAAACACTATATACTAAATAACGAGATCGTTGAATTATCCGTCACGCTTGTTTATCCCAAGAGGTTCTGTAGTTTGAGCTTTTTCAATAAGATGGGCTTCCCGAACTTTCCTAAAAGAATCACGTTAATTGATGAGCTTTTTGATGGGATGAATAACATGACTGTGTGAATGGTTATTGCTAAGAACGTGTTCTGAGACTCCCGGACGATGGGGGGGAGAAGGGGTACTAAAGAAACTTTAATACGGGGAGGCTTCGCCCCCTTTCGTATATTTTTCACTGGAAAATAGTACCCCTTTCACAAACCTACTTAATCCCCTTTCTAGTCCTTAGAATGAAGTTAAAGAACGATCAAACAGTACCGTCATAAGGTATGTGTGTTGGAAATATTTTAATGAAAGGCCCTTTTAAATACCTAAATGACAGATTTCCCTACCTTATCATATACTTCGACTCGTGAGATCCCTACTCCTTTCGGGCAGGGCCTCCCCGTATAGGCCATTATAGGGAGTACCCCTCCCCCCAGGCTGAGACTGCGGTCTGGAAAAACTACTAGTGGGACTGAATATGGGGCATCTGTGTTCATTAAAACGGTTGTATTAAGTCGACGTATGCACGTATGGTTTCCCCGATATACTGAAGGTTACATAATTCACACTGAATCATGAAGTGTTTCAAGTAATGTGAGATTTGATTTTGCACCTTTTTATATCCGTAATTACAGCCGTGTTCTATATTGGGGCATCCGTGATCGGATAATTGGAATTGAACACGGAACGGATCACGGATCGGATCATCGGATAGGATCGGATCATCGGAAAAAAGAATTAAAAATGATAATAAAAGTAACAGCGGGGATCGATCAAAAAGCCACCAATATAAGCTGAAGTGGCTTAAGGGTACCAAAGCCTTTAGATGCTTTGGCTGCGAATTTGCAATTCGCATCCAAATCAATGCGTAAATCAAGACATGGACTATAAAAGTTATTCTCTTGGTAGAGCGCTGTTTACAGACGGACCTGTGCGACACTGAGGTGTATCCCTTCTTATAGTGTATTTTTAGACAAATATTGATACAAACCGTACTGTACCCCTGTATACTCATTCAGGCCCGTGCATGAATGTATATACCGCTATGGAATGGGATGGAAAATTTTATATGTACAAAGTAATTTGATGAGATTACAAATGGGTATCTATGGGTATACAGGGACATACATGGGCATGTGTGGGTATACACTGTATACTACAGGTGTATACATGGGTATATCATGGATATATACGGGTCTATATGGTTATACATGGGTATACGAGTTTGCAGCAATATTCAACGGTCTAAATACACAAAATAATAAATACACTACAATAAGGGATACATGAAATACCTACGAAATTTCAAGATGGCAGCCAATTCGTTAACTGCATGGAACTGTAACAGCTGTAGAGGTATATGTGCATCTAAATGCCTCACCATTTTGATAAAGCATTTAATTTGAGCAATAAATGATTTTTAGGGGTACTCCATTTGGGTACTCCATAGGGTACTCCATGGAGTAGGGCTCCCGGCAGGTATTTTTTGCAGTTTGCAGGTTGAAATTTACCGTGACTGTTAAATGAATAGCTAACCGTAGGCCTAATTAGGCCTAAAGAAACGTTTTTAGGCCTAAGGAGGCCTAAAGAAACGTTTTTAGGCCTAATTAGGCCTAAGGTTAGCTATTCATGTAACAGTCACGGTAAATTTGAACCTGCAACCTGCAACCTGCAAAATATACCTGCCGTAGGGCTCCGCGTTTTGTCCTCTCCCGTTCCTGAGCGTGTCAGACCGCGGAATATCAGAGGCCCGCTGCATAAAACATTAAAACGTTACATTGGCGACGAGGACGGGATCAAATGTAAGAGAAAGCTTTACCGCCGCTTGATCTATCGGGATCATCATCTTAAGCCGCCCAGAAATGGCGAAAGTGGAAACGGGCATCCGAATATTACACTGAAGGGAAAGGTTTGGGAAATACGCGAAAGAGAACTTCACAGCTTCTGTACTTTGCAGGTGTGGAAGTCCAGGAAATTTTTGAAGATATTGCAGATCCTAACCCAGAAAGCAACAGTGTGTATTAGGAAACTAGATGATCATTTCCGTGCTGAAGAAGATATACCTTTCGAGCGACACGTATTTCGACAGTTGACACCAAACGAAGGAGAAGCCGTGGATAAATTTCTGGTTCGTCTTCGTCAGCAGGCTCGACATCGCAATTTTGGCACTTTGGTAGACGATAATTTGAAGCCGACCGGTTGATCGAAAAGCTAATGAACATGGAGCTGAAGAGAACATCGTTGGAAACGAGAAATATTACTTTAACTGAAGTTTTGGAGAAAAGGAGAGCGTCGGAAGCGTTTCATCAGCAAATAACATTCATGGACTGTGGAGCAAATGTCAACGCCGTAGGCAAAATTAAAAAGGCAGAAAGAACGGAAGACCAAGCTGGGAAGTTGTGTTACAGTGGTGGAAAGAAGGGACATTACTCTCGTGATTCGTGTTGCCCGGCTAAAAAAGGAAATGCCGCTAAAGTGGCGGAGCGGGGACAGAAAAAAACCTCCTCAAATCAGTCCCGTATACACTACTAAACCAACGAGTCTTGCAAAATAACGAGAATAATTAAGAAGGAGCCAAAGGAAAAAAAATTCTCCTCTACATCCACTATCTTTTTATTTCTTCTGTTTTGGTGCCCAAATTTCCCCCTTGGCTACGCGACCATGGGCGAATGACCAAAATAACTTTAATGGCACGAAACGTAAAATAGATTGAAAAAAAAAAATCATGCGGCACGGGGATGTGTTCTCTACCCTCATCCTCTCTTGGTTTTCTTCACTGACTTCCGCACTTTAATACCGCGAAAGTGGGAGCCCATGAGTAGGAGCTTGCATCTCCAATAAAAGCCCTATGAGTCAACCTTTGCGCATATCTTTGTATTTTTAGCGGAGCTCCGCGCGCGCCGAAGGCGCGCGCGCGCGGAGCACCATAGCTGAGAAAATATGGTAACCCATCGATGTGAGAAAATTTGGTTTTATAGCCATGACTTCATGAACGAGGAGGCAATACTCCAGGGCCCTGTTGTTCGAAAGCCGATTAACTTAATCCAGGATTAGCATAAACTTTGGTTAAATGTTCTCAACTTTTAAGTGCATCTTTCTTTTGGTTGTTTTTGGTTTTCAAGATTGACTTCCTCTAATGTAAAATTTTGCCAAATATCAGCGTTGTACAACATTTGGGAGTAGAGAACTAAACTCCTTGGTAATTTTT
>NC_090876.1:18431168-18440164 GCF_036669935.1 Montipora foliosa
ATGTCGATCCAATGAAATAATACTTAATAAAGAACTGTGTGTTTCCTTTCTTAAAAGCCCTTATTTAGACAAAGAGAATGCAATTTCAGGAATGAAAAAAACAACAACAAATGTTTATGTAAATCCAAGCTTTTTCTTTAGTTTAGTATTTCTTTTTGTCCTTTTCCTGGTCTTTGTTGATTTTGTCGAACACCTTGGCTCAACTAGCCTGCGCTCGCAGACGTATTTCCGGTTGTCGCTTCTCTCCGCCCGAAAAGCGACAAACGGAAATACGTCTGCGAGCGCAGGCTATGGCTCAACGCGTAGGCTCACTGAAACCTGATGATCAAGAGGAACTTTGAATTAAGTGCGCGCGCACTGGATGTAAGACTTGTCCTTTCATGGCAATGCGGAAAAGATAACAGGACCAAAGCCATCTTTTAAAATCATTGACCTCTTCACATGCACCTCTGCAAATGTTACCTGCTGCATAACATGCGCACTATGCAAAACGATTTACATTGCCTAAACAGGGACGAGGGTAGGATACCGCTTTCGCAAACATTTACGAGACTTGAAAAAAAACAAAAAAACGACAAGGAATCATGGAAGCCAGTCGCTAGACACTTCAGCCTTTAAATAAATCTAGCCTGGGTGCAGGGATGGCGCAATGCTGAGAGCATTCGTCTCCCACCAATGTGGCCCGGGTTCGATTGCGGGACTCGGCGTCATTTGTGTGTTGAGTTTGTAGGTTTTCTACTCTGCACAGAGAGGTTTTCTCCCGGTACTCCGCTTCCCCTCTCCTCAAAAACCAACATTTTACTTGATTTCCGTTAATTGTTAATTTCAGTTTACAGTGTCCTCAATTAGCGCTCCAGCTCTACAACAACTGACACTTAAATAAAGTTTCTTTCCAATACCCGGTGCATGATCAGCGGCAACACGGCATGCCGAAAAAATGCTGAACAAAGATCCATTTTTCAAATCAGCTCCCTCAGTCCCCATGAAATCAACCAACGCTTTTCTTTCAACTAGTTTAAATATTGTTGTTATCCTCGTTGCTATATCCCCACCGATAGCGTAGCTCCATTTTCCACCATTACAACACTAGCAACGCATAACTCCCTAATTCGATCTGACGGACGAAGGACTAACGCTGCTTAGCTTTCAATTTTCTTTGCGTTGGTCAATTTACCATCATTTCAACTCAGTTGCCTGTAACCCATTTTAATCATAGTAAAATGTAATTTTTCAGCTAGTCTTATTTCATTGGATCTTGTCTTGTTATCAGAAAAATAATTATGCTGTCGTTTCTTTCAGACTCAACAGGTCGCCAAGTAAAACAGTCACTGTGGTTTGTTCTCGTGGTTTGCTCCGCTGTCCTCTTTTACAGTTTTGCGCACATTAGTATTTAAAAAAAAGAATGTTTGCAAGAAGCCGTAAAAGCTTTAAAGACTGAATCTTGAACGATAACAAAGGTTTTATTAGCTTACAGACAGGCCCTTATTTTAAGAGCCTCAAAGGTTACGGGTGTCTTTATGGAAATCGCTCTTGTTCGCTGTGTGTCAAAAGAAACTCAACAAAACTACATATTAGTGAAAAGCTAATAAAATGCAGTATTTGAAAATGCCTTATTCGCGTTTTTTGTTTTAGAAAACGAGCGTGAGCGCTCAAACGTGAATCTGACCTTGTCTGCTCCGCTGAAACAACCCTTGCGTTAACACGGAGATCCAAAAAAACTGCACTATATCACTTAGGAGATAATATGTGAGGCTTTTTTCCAAAATTCAAAATAGTTACCCCGTGGCGTCCAAGTGCGTGGCACGAATCAATTAGAACATGGAAAAGCCTTATGCATTTTGCCAGCTTATTATCTCCTGCGGACTGATATAGTGCAGTTTGTTTGGATGTCCGGGTTATTAATTCAGCGAAGCAGACGAGCTGAGACAAGGTCAGTTTCGCGCTATGAGCTTTCTAGTGGTATATAGTTTCCTTAGGTTTCTTTAAAAACAATGCGAACATGAGCGAATTTTAAAGACTTCCGTTCTAATCAAGAAGACAAACTGCAACACATCTCAAGGTTTCTTTGGCCCCGGACGCACTGGGCAAATTTTTGTTTATTTTGCGAAAAAATTTGTCACCAGTTCCCTGAGACAAGTGCGCCCGGTGATTTTTAGATCTACCAAATTTTGTCAAGGTTTACCAAACTTCAGAGACGCCGTCGTCCTGCGTCGGAGCAGGACAAATTTTTGTCAGGGGTGAGATCTGACAGATTTGTTAATTAACACGCCATGATTTGAAGGAAAAATTGGATCTCTATTTTTAGTCGGAGTATTTCAGTTGGCCTTCTACGGACAAATCTGTTGTGGTATTCTAGAACCAGTTGCAGTCATACAAGGTGAAGCCTTGTATGACTGCAACTGGTTCTAGAATAGTAGCAACTGCCTCTGCTGGAGTTGAACGAATTCCAGGATGAAAAAAATAGAATGCAAGCAATAATATGCCGAGGGAACATATTCGATCCAAGCGGTTAAAGATCACCATAAGCCCATGACTCCTGAGATCTCATGTAACCTTTCCGGCGAACAAAGCGCAAGCGATGGTGTTTATTTTCGTGTGATTGACACTTGTGGTTAACAAATATTTTGCTGTGTCTCAGTGCGCCCACGTTTGACAAATTGAAAATTGGCAGAGACAAATTTTGTCGAGATTTTTGGAAGGGCCAAACAAATTTTGTCAGTCCAGTGCGTCCGGACCCTTTTTTACAAATGTTATAAAGCACTCATTGTCATCTGTTAACTCTACTTGGTCGTCTGCCCAGTATCATCTACCCAATAACATCTACAATTTTACCCGCACAGCACAATGATCGCCCCTAGGGATATTTCCAATATTATTTGAATTGCTGAGTTTAGAAATAGGCCAAAAGCCAGCCCATACACGTAATAATTGAGTCATTTCCTCCAGATTTATTCCTCATTTTGTAATACTTTGAGACCGTTTCGCAACAAATTTTACGCAAGCAAGGAAGTTAGTCAGCAAATTTTGTCTCATAATTCACGGTTATTAAAACAAAAACTTACGTTTGCTACGTGTCAACATTGCCCAAATCGACTTAACATAAAACTGTGTCAAAAAAAGCGTTGATCTCTCTCCAAAATCATTTTTTGGGACGTCGAATGACTTTCCGCCGTACATTTTCTTACAACAACTTGAAATGTTTGCCCCCTGGCGATCCCAGAACCCTTTGGGTATAAAGCATGGAACTAATTCATTACGAGAGAAAATAAGCCGCGGCTTACGTAAGACACGAATACCCCGTATAAATGGTACAAAATCTACGTTCACGGCTTTCTCAAGCCGCGGCTTATCCTGGCCTTGGAGTTTATACTCGCATAAATAGTTGCTTTCGCGTATTATGTACGCCGCGGTCAGAGTAAGCCGCGGCTTATTTTCTCTCGTATAAACGGCCCTATTGTTCAACCCATGTGGATGGACATATTATTTTAGGATAGTGATATGATCTTTCTTATTATTACTATTCTCATTATTAATGTCAAATGACGAATGCGGTTAAAAGAACTTCCGGTTTTTTTAAGGAACCCCTACTCCTACAAAAAGATAGCTTTGAGCCGCAGCAATAATGTTTAAAATCAAATTTGCTTTACTGTTATTCAAAGTAAGCTTTATATTAGCAATTAGTATAAATACACAGGTGATTATACGAAATCGCGCGCTCTCATTGGCTCGCTATCTCGGATTATCAGCCGATAATCACCTGGACGGACAAAATGGCTGCCAGTAGTCGTTTTACCACTGTAAGTGAAGATGATTTAGCGTTGAAATGTTTTTTTTTTCTCTTTTTTGAAATAATCACCTGTGTATTTATACTAAAACAGTTATTCGCCTCAGGCTCAGTGATTACCGATAATCACTTCGCCTTCGGCGAATAATTGTTAAATAGGAATATTAGAATCACTTATTTTAATTTTCAAATTTCCCGAGCGCAGCCATCTTGAATACTTGTGACTTGTTATTATTAGCGTAGTCTTGTCACTCTCAGCAATTTAGGAATTAAGGACATTTTGAAGGCTGACTTTCTTCGAAAACCTTAACTTTCATCTATTGGTTTTACGTTGTTTCTTTGCTGCGGCGTAAAAGCAGTGTTTTGGTACGTAAAACGCAAGTTCAGAGTGTGAAATAAGAAATTAAATTAAATTAAATTAAGAAATTATATTTGCTGCCGAGTAAGTGTGCGCACTGTTGTCTCTTTCAAGAAAAATTTGTACTGTCTCATCAAGTGGAATGTTTGTGAACAAAGAACTGACAGCAAAAGAGTATACAGCCTCATTGATATGATTATACTTCTTGGCCAAATCTGCAAAGCTGAGGGAATCCTGCCAGGCTCGGTTTTGGCGGTGGTTGACACTTTCGAAGACAACATTTCATCTGCGAGAACTTATAATTTGTTCAAGTTGTAAACAGCTAGAGTAGCTGAGATGCAAATCTTCCCTGGCGATGAAACGAGGAACGTAAATTATATGTTCTGCATTCAGTACCAGGCAAGTTAAGAAAATAACTTTAAAAAACCTCAGTTTAATTATAGGCCAAGCAAACTATAATGTAATGACAATTGCTAACTTATTCAATAACGACGACCGGGTCTACGACGAGAACAGGCTTTTGCTCACATTTACAAAATTGCAATTGTGTCTTTTTTTAAAATTGGACTTTATCGGGTCATGTCTCACAAGACTGGGCACGGTTTCAAGTATTCACTACAAAAATGATCCCTAAACTGGGCAGACAGGTTTAAGCATCCTGTAAGTGATTTAAAATCACCCACATCCTCCAGAAAATAATCTAGATGCTATTCATTATATTACTTTTTCCCTTCTCGAGACACAATCCAAAGAACGCTTGTTCAGCATGAATCGGGGTATTCAGAAGTACTTTTCGCTACTCGCCTTTTACATACTTCCATCCCTTTGTCCATCAAACGCCCTTAGAATCATGAAGCAGATGTCTTTAGCTCATTCTTTGATTGATTGTTAGAGATAAACGTGGTCCCGTCTAGCAGGATGTGCTATGCAAAATGACTCGGAAATCAATGCCCACGCTTGTATGAGTACTGATTACCGCAACCGCCCTCTGTTCTCACTGGATTATCTCTGCAAACACCAATTTTCAAATTAACTGTTTATTTCTACCCTGCAGCTCTGACAGAGTATCAGTGATCTACATTTGTTCTTCTGTACACATTGTGCGAGTAGAAAATTAAGTTCCTTGCCTCGAAACATGTACTTGCTGCAATATAACTTCATTACACTCTTGGTCTCCGGAATTATTGGCAAAATGTTGTGCAAATGGTAATCACCAAAAGCACCGTCATCATTAAATATTTGAACATTTGAGTGTAATAGAAAAGAAAACAAGAATTACACATGGCAATCGAAAGTGCGAAACGTTGTAAATAAATATTTTCGGCACGATCTGTCTAAACAGAATGCTTCCAAACACCAGGAAAGAACACAAAATGTGAACGTGGATTTCGGCTAAATAATCGGGGCCTTCGAGATGTTTTATCCATCAGTTGTTTAATTTCTGGGAAAGTTGGTCATAAAAGCTATCCATTCTCGCATCCGTGGTTACGACCTCCTTTCCGGCAGTGGGCGGCAAGACTCTTTGAGTCAATGCCGGAGTTGACTGTTTTCTGTGAACAATGATGGGTAAAATGCTTACTCCCACAGCTTTCAACTCAAAATACTCTTTGACAAGCTAGAAATTTGTAAGAAGAACCGCATTGAAATGAGGAAATGATATTTTTCAATGGTGACTGTTCTGGGGGGGGGGGGGGGGGTACCCAAAAAAAAATAAAAAAAGCGGGGGGGGCCCTGTGCAGGCGTCCAGTTGAACCGCCCTTTTCCGATTATTCGGCGACCACCGGAGCAGATGGCGGATAACGGATACCTTGGGTTTTGCAATAACTCAAGCGTTTTAAATCTTGAGATCTTTTAAACTGAATCACGCCATTTAAATGATATTGCGTTGAATTCGGTCTTATTTTAAAAGAAAAATGAAGATATATACGAGCGGCCGTGAGAGGAGGTATATGGAGAAAATGATCGAATGTCAGTGTTATCAACTTGGAGATTTACTGTTGATCATCGAGTCATTGATTGGTGAACATTACGATCCGTTGATGTCATGGATATCTATAGTACATATGTGGACTGAGCAGCTGTTAATTTTTATTTAAGAGGACTTAGTCAGTTCACATCCACCACCACTTACTGGTGAAAGCCGCAAGGGGCTCTAAATAAAGATGCTCCAACTCTGCTCGGCACTGTCGAACTTCTCCAGTTTCCGAGCAACCCTGTAGCGATCATGGACTTCTCGAGAGGCAAAGAAATGTTTAATCTTGTTATTTTGACATTCTGCATGACAGGTAACTTATTGCTTATATGTTCTGCCCATTTGTAAGTTGTTAAATTGTTATTTTATTTAAGAGAAATTAGTCAGTTCAGTTCATCACACCCACCACCACTTACTGGTGAAAGCCGCTAGGGGCTTTACATAAATATGCTCCAACTCTGCTCGGCACTGTCGTACTTCTCCAGTTTCCGAGCAACCCTGTAGCGATCATGGACTTCTCGAGAGGCAAAGAATGTTTAGTCTTGTTCTTTTGACCTTCTGCCTGACAGGTAACTTATTGCTTATATGTTCTGCCTATTTGTAAGTTGTTAAATGTTATTTTAATCAGTCTTTTCATTTAAGGCAGAGCCTCAACTCAGAAAACCGGCATTTTTCTGTTTTTTTTTTATGTCGCTAGCGTGAAGCAAATGAGAAAAAACTCTCAGCCTGTAGAGTAATCATCATTGCCACTTTTGTCATCTGAAAATGTCATTTATATTAATTGAGAGATACCAGCTACCGACTCTAATTTTTCCTGTGTTGATATTGTGACAAAAAAGGAATATTCTGGTCCTATATGGGTCCTATGTGGGTTCTATAAACAGTATATAAAGGACTTGCCTTAGTTCTCGTCAAGTTTGATTATGGTAGATTAAGTAAAAAAAAAAAGAAAAAAGATAGATAACATTTACAACACAGACCAAGATTCCCCGAACCACCGACAATTTTTTCTCCCGAAGTGAACTGGTTATCATCTTAAATTTTTCAAACTCGTTCAACCCACTGTTGATCACAGATCAAATCCGTTTGCATAACGCCGGAAACCCTGGCACTAGTCTTAATTTTTAAGGTAAAGTATCCCGATACCTATTTTCGACCCTTCCCGGATTCACAAATTGATGTTGTCTGAAAGATTTCCATCCCTGATTATTCTTGATCTTTTATTCAATTTGTTTGAACACTGGAAAGATCTTCATTCAGCAACAACGAGGACAAAGAAGGAAACCGATGATTGTCGCAAAAGTCAAATAGCCGCTAATGGGCTTTCTCAATACAGATATCACGATCTGCTTGCTGTAGAATTGCACAACCCTGTACTGTTTTTAACGAACCCTTCGAAATTTACAATGCCGTCCGGCCCTTATAGAGATGACAAAAGCAGGGGGGGGGGGGGGGTTTGGACTTGTAAAGCGCTGGAATCCTGTAGCTCACCTTGGTGACCCCACCTCCAAGCAGCGGAGCACCACCAGTCACGTCCGCTTCCGCTGGACCATTACAACATTCCCTGACTGCTGTGTAAGTTTCCAAGTTTTTTTCACGCTCGCTCTTCATTTCGCTTGAAGCATCCCCCCCCCCCACTCACGCGTTGAAGACTGTAGGTCCTGACAGTAGAACAGTCTAGAAAGCTCGTTCTTCAAGTTATAATTCTCAAGCCAGCAGAGACGTGTTAGAAAGAAGAAAAACACAATGACCGACACCGATCAATAAGTTCTCTTGTTTTCTGCTCAACTTAGAGAATGGAATTTTTTCCTTTGCCAAATTGCCGTGACAATTTTTTTTTGTGCTAAGCTTAAAGAATTAAACTGGGCTCGCTGGCGTCGCTACAAATGATTTTGCATTGGCTCTATTTTCGCACAGAATTGACTACTCGCAGATTTGTATAAACATCCTCATAACATTAAGAGAGTACAACACTTTTTTAAATTGAATTTGTCTTCTTTTTACCCGCACGCTGACAACTTTGATGAAGTAAAACTTACCATAGATAAATATATTAACGTGTTAGCTTTCGCTTCGTAATGCTTCAACAATAGTAAATCTGAACGATGAAACGCTCAACTAACTGCCGGGCGAGAACACTCGAACGTCAGCTTTTCAAATTTATTTACGGCGGTAACTCAGTACTATTCATTTTCCCCACAGCAGTTTTCTTTAGAAACTAAATCTCATTAGAACAAACGTCAGTTTGGCCGGTACAACTCACGTTTAAAGGGGTTTGTTCTCCTTTGCAAAAAGGAAAAAAACTATTCTCGTAACTGCGTGGGGTAATTCTAGAATTCAAGAATGATCACCACTAACTGAGCGGGCAATTCCATCCGCACCTACGCTCCTTTGAACGGTCATAACGGCGGCCTTTGACCTGACACCTATTTGCTTGTATTATCATTGGATCAGCCCTGCATGGTGAAGACACTAGACTGACAGAGGGTCGAGAAATTGGGTCTTTCTACACGTCTGATTGTCCAACCTGGTTGCAATGTAAACTCTGTGTGTATTACCCTTAGTGATTGATTGAAAAATCTCGAGCCCATTTTATTAATACCGGGGAAGGAACACCAAACAATTCGCCACACTTTGCAAGCACGATTTTTTCCCATGCGCTTTGAGCCAGGTTTCATGGAACTAACGATTAGGCGTTGAAATAATCTCCATTACTATTAAGGAGTAACCGTAGGAGCATTTTGTATCGCTATAAACCGAGTCAGAATTGAAATGCCTCGGAATGCCATGCACCAAGCGGAAGAGAACTGTCCTTTGGCGTAAGGCCGGGTGGCGTACGGGCGGCGGAGAATCCACCCACGGTCCGGTTGTTCGAAAGCCGA
>NC_090876.1:18444664-18477164 GCF_036669935.1 Montipora foliosa
AACGACAAGGAATCATGGAAGCCAGTCGCTAGACACTTCAGCCTTTTAAATAAATCTAGCCTGGGTGCAGGGATGGCGCAATGCTGAGAGCATTCGTCTCCCCCAATGTGGCCCGGGTTCGATTGCGGGACTCGGCGTCATTGCGTGTTGAGTTTGTAGGTTTTCTACTCTGCACAGAGAGGTTTTCTCCCGGTACTCCGCTTCCCCTCTCCTCAAAAACCAACATTTTACTTGATTTCCGTTAATTGTTAATTTCAGTTTACAGTGTCCTCAATTAGCGCTCCAGCTCTACAACAACTGACAATTAATAAAGTTTTCTTTCAATACCCGGTGCATGATCAGCGGCAACACGGCATGCCGAAAAAATGCTGAACAAAGATCCATTTTTTCAAATCAGCTCCCTCAGTCCCCATGAAATCAACCAACGCTTTTCTTTCAACTAGTTTAAATATTGTTGTTATCCTCGTTGCTATATCCCCACCGATAGCGTAGCTCCATTTTCCACCATTACAACACTAGCAACGCATAACTCCCTAATTCGATCTGACGGACGAAGGACTAACGCTGCTTAGCTTTCAATTTTTCTTTGCGTTGGTCAATTTACCATCATTTCAACTCAGTTGCCTGTAACCCATTTTAATCATAGTAAAATGTAATTTTCAGCTAGTCTTATTTCATTGGATCTTGTCTTGTTATCAGAAAAATAATTATGCTGTCGTTTCTTTCAGACTCAACAGGTCGCCAAGTACAACAGTCACTGTGGTTTGTTCTCGTGGTTTGCTCCGCTGTCCTCTTTTACAGTTTTGCGCACATTAGTATTAAAAAAAAGAATGTTTGCAAGAAGCCGTAAAAGCTTTAAAGACTGAATCTTGAACGATAACAAAGGTTTTATTAGCTTACAGACAGGCCCTTATTTTAAGAGCCTCAAAGGTTACTGGTGTCTTTATGGAAATCGCTCTTGTTCGCTGTGTGTCAAAAGAAACTCAACAAAACTACATATTAGTGAAAAGCTAATAAAATGCAGTATTTGAAAATGCCTTATTCGCGTTTTTTGTTTTAGAAAACGAGCGTGAGCGCTCAAACGTGAATCTGACCTTGTCTGCTCCGCTGAAACAACCCTTGCGTTAACACGGAGATCCAAAAAAACTGCACTATATCACTTAGGAGATAATATGTGAGGCTTTTTTTCCAAAATTCAAAATAGTTACCCCGTGGCGTCCAAGTGCGTGGCACGAATCAATTAGAACATGGAAAAGCCTTATGCATTTTGCCAGCTTATTATCTCCTGCGGACTGATATAGTGCAGTTTGTTTGGATGTCCGGGTTATTAATTCAGCGAAGCAGACGAGCTGAGACAAGGTCAGTTTCGCGCTATGAGCTTTCTAGTGGTATATAGTTTCCTTAGGTTTCTTTAAAAACAATGCGAACATGAGCGAATTTTAAAGACTTCCGTTCTAATCAAGAAGACAAACTGCAACACATCTCAAGGTTTCTTTGGCCCCGGACGCACTGGGCAAATTTTTGTTTATTTTGCGAAAAAATTTGTCACCAGTTCCCTGAGACAAGTGCGCCCGGTGATTTTTAGATCTACCAAATTTTGTCAAGGTTTACCAAACTTCAGAGACGCCGTCGTCCTGCGTCGGAGCAGGACAAATTTTTGTCAGGGGTGAGATCTGACAGATTTGTTAATTAACACGCCATGATTTGAAGGAAAAATTGGATCTCTATTTTTAGTCGGAGTATTTCAGTTGGCCTTCTACGGACAAATCTGTTGTGGTATTCTAGAACCAGTTGCAGTCATACAAGGTGAAGCCTTGTATGACTGCAACTGGTTCTAGAATAGTAGCAACTGCCTCTGCTGGAGTTGAACGAATTCCAGGATGAAAAAAAGAATGCAAAGCAATAATATTCCGAGGGAACATATTCGATCCAAGCGGTTAAAGATCACCATAAGCCCATGACTCCTGAGATCTCATGTAACCTTTCCGGCGAACAAAGCGCAAGCGATGGTGTTTATTTTCGTGTGATTGACACTTGTGGTTAACAAATATTTTGCTGTGTCTCAGTGCGCCCACGTTTGACAAATTGAAAATTTGGCAGAGACAAATTTTGTCGAGATTTTTGGAAGGGCCAAACAAATTTTGTCAGTCCAGTGCGTCCGGACCCTTTTTTACAAATGTTATAAAGCACTCATTGTCATCTGTTAACTCTACTTGGTCGTCTGCCCAGTATCATCTACCCAATAACATCTACAATTTTACCCGCACAGCACAATGATCGCCCCTAGGGATATTTCCAATATTATTTGAATTGCTGAGTTTAGAAATAGGCCAAAAGCCAGCCCATACACGTAATAATTGAGTCATTTCCTCCAGATTTATTCCTCATTTTGTAATACTTTGAGACCGTTTCGCAACAAATTTTACGCAAGCAAGGAAGTTAGTCAGCAAATTTTGTCTCATAATTCACGGTTATTAAAACAAAAACTTACGTTTGCTACGTGTCAACATTGCCCAAATCGATTTAACATAAAACTGTGTCAAAAAAAGCGTTGATCTCTCTCCAAAATCATTTTTTGGGACGTCGAATGACTTTCCGCCGTACATTTTCTTACAACAACTTGAAATGTTTGCCCCCTGGCGATCCCAGAACCCTTTGGGTATAAAGCATGGAACTAATTCATTACGAGAGAAAATAAGCCGCGGCTTACGTAAGACACGAATACCCCGTATAAATGGTACAAAATCTACGTTCACGGCTTTCTCAAGCCGCGGCTTATCCTGGCCTTGGAGTTTATACTCGCATAAATAGTTGCTTTCGCGTATTATGTACGCCGCGGTCAGAGTAAGCCGCGGCTTATTTTCTCTCGTATAAACGGCCCTATTGTTCAACCCATGTGGATGGACATATTATTTTAGGATAGTGATATGATCTTTCTTATTATTACTATTCTCATTATTAATGTCAAATGACGAATGCGGTTAAAAGAACTTCCGGTTTTTTTAAGGAACCCCTACTCCTACAAAAAGATAGCTTTGAGCCGCAGCAATAATGTTTAAAATCAAATTTGCTTTACTGTTATTCAAAGTAAGCTTTATATTAGCAATTAGTATAAATACACAGGTGATTATACGAAATCGCGCGCTCTCATTGGCTCGCTATCTCGGATTATCAGCCGATAATCACCTGGACGGACAAAATGGCTGCCAGTAGTCGTTTTACCACTGTAAGTGAAGATGATTTAGCGTTGAAATGTTTTTTTTTCTCTTTTTTGAAATAATCACCTGTGTATTTATACTAAAACAGTTATTCGCCTCAGGCTCAGTGATTACCGATAATCACTTCGCCTTCGGCGAATAATTGTTAAATAGGAATATTAGAATCACTTATTTTAATTTTCAAATTTCCCGAGCGCAGCCATCTTGAATACTTGTGACTTGTTATTATTAGCGTAGTCTTGTCACTCTCAGCAATTTAGGAATTAAGGACATTTTGAAGGCTGACTTTCTTCGAAAACCTTAACTTGCATCTATTGGTTTTACGTTGTTTCTTTGCTGCGGCGTAAAAGCAGTGTTTTGGTACGTAAAACGCAAGTTCAGAGTGTGAAATAAGAAATTAAATTAAATTAAATTAAGAAATTATATTTGCTGCCGAGTAAGTGTGCGCACTGTTGTCTCTTTCAAGAAAAATTTGTACTGTCTCATCAAGTGGAATGTTTGTGAACAAAGAACTGACAGCAAAAGAGTATACAGCCTCATTGATATGATTATACTTCTTGGCCAAATCTGCAAAGCTGAGGGAATCCTGCCAGGCTCGGTTTTGGCGGTGGTTGACACTTTCGAAGACAACATTTCATCTGCGAGAACTTATAATTTGTTCAAGTTGTAAACAGCTAGAGTAGCTGAGATGCAAATCTTCCCTGGCGATGAAACGAGGAACGTAAATTATATGTTCTGCATTCAGTACCAGGCAAGTTAAGAAAATAACTTTAAAAAACCTCAGTTTAATTATAGGCCAAGCAAACTATAATGTAATGACAATTGGTAACTTATTCAATAACGACAACCGGGTCTACGACGAGAACAGGCTTTTGCTCACATTTACAAAATTGCAATTGTGTCTTTTTTTAAAATTGGACTTTATCGGGTCATGTCTCACAAGACTGGGCACGGTTTCAAGTATTCACTACAAAAATGATCCCTAAACTGGGCAGACAGGTTTAAGCATCCTGTAAGTGATTTAAAATCACCCACATCCTCCAGAAAATAATCTAGATGCTATTCATTATATTACTTTTTCCCTTCTCGAGACACAATCCAAAGAACGCTTGTTCAGCATGAATCGGGGTATTCAGAAGTACTTTTCGCTACTCGCTTTTTACATACTTCCATCCCCTTTGTCCATCAAACGCCCTTAGAATCATGAAGCAGATGTCTTTAGCTCATTCTTTGATTGATTGTTAGAGATAAACGTGGTCCCGTCTAGCAGGATGTGCTATGCAAAATGACTCGGAAATCAATGCCCACGCTTGTATGAGTACTGATTACCTCAACCGCCCCCTTTTCTCACTGGATTATCTCTGCAAACACCAATTTTCAAATTAACTGTTTATTTCTACCCTGCAACTCTGACAGAGTATCAATGATCTACATTTGTTCTTCTGTACACATTGTGCGAGTAGAAAATTAAGTTCCTTGCCTCGAAACATGTACTTGCTGCAATATAACTTCATTACACTCTTGGTCTCCGGATTTATTGGCAAAATGTTGTGCAAATGGTAATCACCAAAAGCACCGTCATCATTAAATATTTGAACATTTGAGTGTAATAGAAAAGAAAACAAGAATTACACATGGCAATCGAAAGTGCGAAACGTTGTAAATAAATATTTTCGGCACGATCTGTCTAAACAGAATGCTTCCAAGCACCAGGAAAGAACACAAAATGTGAACGTGGTTTCGGCTAAATAATCGGGGCCTTCGAGATGTTTCATCCATCAGTTGTTTAATTTCTGGGAAAGTTGGTCATAAAAGCTATCCATTCCCGCATCCGTGGTTACGACCTCCTTTCCGGCAGTGGGCGGCAAGACTCTTTGAGTCAATGCCGGAGTTGACTGTTTTCTGTGAGCAATGATGGGTAAAATGCTTACTCCCACAGCTTTCAACTCAAAATACTCTTTGACAAGCTAGAAATTTTGTAAGAAAAACCGCATTGAAATGAGGAAATGATATTTTTCAATGGTGACTGGTCTGGGGGGGGGGGGGGGGGGTTACTCAGGAAAAAATCAATCAAGCGCGAGTGGTCCTGTGCAGGCGTTCAGTTGAACCGCCCTTTTCCGATTATTCGGCTACCACCGGAGCAGATGGCGGATAACGGATACCTTGGGTTTTGCAATAACTCAAGCGTTTTAAATCTTGAGATCTTTTAAACTGAATCACGCCATTTAAATGATATTGCGTTGAATTCGGTCTTATTTTAAAAGAAAAATGAAGATATATACGAGCGGCCGTGAGAGGAGGTATGGGAGAAATTGATCGAATGTCAGTGTTATCAACTTGGAGATTTAATGTTGATTCATCGAGTCATTGATTGGTGAACATTACGATCCGTTGATGTCATGGATATCGATAGTACATATGTGGACTGAGCAGCTGTTAATTTTTATTTAAGAGGAATTAGTCAGTTCACACCCACCACCACTTACTGGTGAAAGCCGCAAGGGGCTCTATATAAAGATGCTCCAACTCTGCTCGGCACTGTCGAACTTCTCCAGTTTCCGAGCAACCCTGTAGCGATCATGGACTTCTCGAGAGGCAAAGAAATGTTTAATCTTGTTCTTTTGACATTCTGCCTGACAGGTAACTTATTGCTTATATGTTCTGCCCATTTGTAAGTTGTTAAATTGCTATTTTATTTAAGAGAAATTAGTCAGTTTATCACACCCACCACCACTTACTGGTGAAAGCTTCTATGGGCTTTATATAAAAATGCTCCAACTCTGCTCGGCACTGTCGAACTTCTCCAGTTTCCGAGCAACCCTGTAGCGATCATGGACTTCTCGAGAGGCAAAGAAATGTTTAGTCTTGTTCTTTTGACCTTCTGCCTGACAGGTAACTTATTGCTTATATGTTCTGCCTATTTGTAAGTTGTTAAATTGTTATTTTAATCAGTCTTTTCATTTAAGCGCAGAGCCTCAACTCAGAAAACCGGCATTTTTTCTGTTTTTTTTTTTTTGTCGCTAGCGTGAAGCAAATGAGAAAAAACTCTCAGCCTGTAGGGTAATCATCATTGCCACTTTTGTCATCTGAAAATGTCATTTATATTAATTGAGAGATACCAGCTACCGACTCTAATTTTTCCTGTGTTGATATTGTGACAAAATAAGGAATATTCTGGTCCTATATGGGTCCTATATGGGTTCTATAAACAGTGTATACAGGACTTGCCTTAGTTCTCGTCAAGTTTGAATTATGGTAGATTAAGTAAAAAAAAAAAAAAGAAAAAAGATAGATAACATTTACAACACAGACCAAGATTCTCCGAACCACCGACAATTTTTCTCCCGAAGTGAACTGGTTAGCATCTTAAATTTTTCAAACTCGTTCAACCCACTGTTGATCACAGATCAAATCCGTTTGCATAACGCCGGAAACCCTGGCACTAGTCTTAATTTTTAAAAGTAAAGTATCCCGATACCTATGTTTCGACCCTTCCCGGATTCACAAATTGATGTTGTCTGTAAAGATTTCCATCCCTGATTATTCTTGATCTTTTATTCAATTTGTTGAAACTGGAAGATCTTCAGTCACAACACGAGGAAAAGAAGGAACCGATGATGCGCAAAGTCAAAATAGCCGCTAATGGCTTCAGACAAGATATCACGATATCTTGCTTTAGAATTGCAAACCATGTATTGTTTTTAACGACACCTTCGAAATTTACAATGCCTCGGCTATAAATGACAAAAGCAGTTTTTTGGAGTTGTAAAGCGCTGGAATCCTGTACTACCTTGGTGACTCCCGGCGAAGACAACAAGTCACGTCCGCTCCCTGGACAGTACAACATTCCTGACTGCTGTGTAAGTTTCCAAAGTTTTTTCACGCTCCTCTTCATTTCGCTTTCACCCGTTGAAGACTGTAGGTCTTGACAGTAGAAAGTCTAGAAAGCTCGTTCTTCAAGTTATAATTCTCAACCAGCAGAGAACGGTTAGAAGAAGAAAAACGCAATGACCGACACCGATAATAATTCTCTTGTTTTCTGCTCAAAACTTAAGAATGGAATTTCTCCTTGCCAAATTGCCGTGACAATTTTTTTTTGCTAAGCTTAAATTAAACTGCTCCTGCTGTCGCTACAAATGATTTTGATCTTTATTTTCGCACAAATTGACTGCTCCAGATTTGTATAACTCCTCATAACAATAAGAGAGTACAACGCTTTTTTAAATTGAATTTGTCTCTTTTTACCCGCAGACAACTTTGATGAAGTAAAACTTACCATAGATAAATATATTAACTGTTAGCCTTCGCTTCGTAATGCTTCAACAATAGTATCTGAACGATAAACGCTCACTAACTGCCGGGCGAGAACACTCGAAACGTCAGCTTTCAAATTTATTTACGGCGGTAACTCTGTGATTCATTTTCCCACAGCAGTTTCTTTAGAAACTAAATCTCATTAAACCAAACGTCAGTTTGGCCGGTACACGTTTAAAGGGGGTGTTCTCCTTTGCAAAAAGGGAAAACTATTCTCGTAACTGCGTGGGGTAATTCTAGAATTCAAGAATGATCACCACTAACTGAGCGGGCAATTCCATCCGCACCTACGCTCCTTTGAACGGTCATAACGGCGGCCTTTGACCTGACACCTATTTGCATTGTATTATCATTGGATCAGCCCTGCATGGTGAAGACACTAGACTGACAGGAGTGTCGAGAAATTGGGTCTTCTGACACGTCTGATTGTCAACCTGGTTGCAATGTAAACTCTGGGTGTATTACCCTTAGAGATTGATTGAAAAATCTCGCGCCATTTTATTAACCAATGTGAAGGAAAACCAAACAAATCGCCACTTGCAAGCACGATTTTTCCCGCGCTTTGAGCAGGTTTCATGGAATACTACGAATTAGGCGTTGAAATAATCTCCATTCCTATTAAGGAGTAACAGGTATGGAGCATTTTTGTATCGCTATAAACCGAGTCAGAATTGAAATTCCTCGGAATGCATGCACCAAGCGGAAAAGATAACTGTCTTTGTCGTAAGGCCGGGTGGCTTACGAGCGGCGGAGAAGCCACCAGGCTCCGTTGTTCGAAAGCCGATTAACTTAATCCAGGATTAGCGTAAACTTCAACGTTTTGGTGAAAGTTTTCTTTCAGCGTACTTTTGTTTTTCAAGATTGACTTCTTCTAATGTAACGTTTTACCGAATATCGGCCTTGAACAGCATTTGGGAGTAGAGAATAAAACTCCTTTGTTAATTTTTAACCTGAGATTAGCGTTAATCGGCTTTTGAACAACTGGCCCCAGAACAATTACTTGAACCAAGTAAGAAAAATGACAAGTCATTAAATCAGGATGATGATCTTAGTGCGAATTGTGTAAGGGATAGCATCTTACATTCATCGAACTTAAGCCCTAAATTCCCTAATTTACCAAAATGAGGGGATTTAAAATTGCTTCTCTTAATATCTGTAGCCTAACTTGCCATCATGACGAATTGTGTGTTTTCATGGAAGATAAAATAATTGACATACTTAGATTTAACGAAACAAAATTGGATAAAACAATTCCCGATAGCCAGGTAGACATTGAGGCATACGATATACTCCGCCGCGATAGGAATAGAAATTGTGGTGGTGTAGCTTTGTACATTAGACAGTCCTTGAATTACGTAAACAGACACGACATCTCCTCTCACGAAGATTTAGAAATTTTGACGGTTGGAATTAAAAAGCCCAAGTCCAGGTCATTCTTGCTGACAACTTGGTAATAGACCTCCGGACTCGAAGGTTGAAATCTTTGACGAATTTAAATCCTACCTGCTATATTTAAACTTGATGAAGAAGATAAGGAGAGTATGATTGTAGGTGATACCAACTGTAATCTATTACGGTAACCGCAAACGCCTGACCGCAATGCTGAACACTTGAAGTTTATTACTGAAACGTACCAATATATTCAATTGATAGATCAACCAACGAGAATTACCACTTCTTCAAGAACATTAATCGATCACATATTCACTAACAAAACAGATATCATAACAAACCAGGTGTTCTTACATGTTTGTATTTCTGACCGCAGTCTTATCTATGCTCTTCATAAGCATAATACGCCCAAAGCTGATCCAAAAATAGTCTCCAAAAATTGACTCCTTCATTGATGACATAAAAGAGACACCTTTCCATCTTGCTTCTCTTTTGGATGATCCAAACGAGATGTGGGACGTTTGGAAATCTCTATTTCTGGAAATTACGAATAAACATGCCCCGATAAGGACAATAAACGTTAGAAGTAAATCTTCACCGTGGATATCATCCAAACTGAGGCAGAGGATGAGAAAGCGTGATTTTTTAAAAAAGCAGGCAGTCAAGCAGAATCTCACAGAAGAGTGTGATTATGGCTATATCGGAGAATAGTAAAATATGAATTTCGACATACGATTTTTCCGATTTTCTGATTCTCCAAGTTCTATTCTCCGCTTTTCCCGATTATACGACTCTTCCGATTCTACGATTATTCCTATTCTCTAAGTTCAATAAGATTTCCGATTTTCCCGATTATACCTAGTATTGCGATTATGGCTAAATCAGAGAATAGTAAAATATGAAAGCAGAGAAAAAAATATTTATGGGTGAGTGCTTGAACTGCCTCCAGTGTTCCTGGTCACACTTCACTGAATTCAGAACACTAATGGCATCATATTTGTGTTCGATTTAGTTTTTGGACTCCAAATCATCGATAATTGATAAGGCTTAACTGCTGAATACCCCGCCACTCCAAAAGGGATCTTGAAAAGTGTGGCTACGCGGCTACGCAGTGGTCATTAACGAGATCTTGTGCTGAATATAGCACTCGTTTACTGATTAAGCGCTCGTTTCAGTGTTAGGCCAAAGCACTCTTTTCATTTCACGGTTCGCTTAAACTATGCTTTTTAACAAGATCTTGTGATGAATATAGCACTCGTTTACTGATTAAGCTTAGGCAATCTTTTAACATTTTTGCTTTCATTTTACGTTTCATTTAAGTACACTTTTAAACGAGATAGTGCGATGAATATTGCACTCGTTTAGTGATTAGGCCTAAGCACACGCACTCTTTTAAGATTTTAGCTTTCAATTTACGGTGCGTTTAACTACACTTTTTTGAAACCGAGACCGTGTGAAGAATATAGCACTCGTTTCGAATTTTAGCTTTCATTTTACGGTTCGGTTAACTACACTTTTTAACGAGATAGATTTTCAGAAAGATGTTAAGGTGGAAGCGTAGAATAGGAAGAATCGGAAGAATTGAATCGGATAATTAATTCCCAAGGATCCGGAGGTAAAATGGTATAATCGGAGAATGATTTTCAAAAAGTTGTTAAGATAGAATCGCAGAATAGGAAGAATCGGAAGAATCGCATGGTAGAATCAAACATTATTTTTCAGGAAAGACGTTAAGGAAACTTGTAAAATCGGAAGAATCGGAGAATTATTCCCCAAGGATCATAAGGTAGAATCGTAAATCGGAGGAATCGTAGAATCGGAGAATACTTTCAGAAAGATGTTTAAAACTTAAGTGGTAAATTGGAGAATAGTAACCCTAAATCGGATAATGGCACTACTCTCAAGCAGGAGAAAGCAGAATTCTCATCAAATGTGGAATGATTATAAAAAGGCAAGGAACGACGCAAACGCTAGTATTAGGGAAGCAAGGACTAACTTCTGAATAGTGGTAATCTTAAAGAAACTTGGAAGGTAATAAATAGTTCCCTGGGACGCAATTGTAAAGTGACAGTCTGAACTCGTTTATGAGGGCAAAGATTTTACAGAAAAGCAAGATATAGCTGAGCAAATGAATAACCACTTTTGTTCCCTTGGTAGTAAACTGGCAGCTGGTATTCCAGACACAGCTTTTCAACCAAATGACTGTTTAACATTTTACGTGCGCCTAAGAACCCATATCATTGAAAAACTTAAATAGCTTTGTTTTCTCTTTAGCTGGTGGCTGTGCCGTGACTTGATAACATAAAGACGCTCTCAAAACAAGACTCCTGTTTTCACTGTATTCGTGAAGACTATTTATCGAGAACCTCTTTAAGCCGTTTTGGTAGACTTGAAATATTAGTTTATAAAAGACATAAGACGATTTATCCTCCACAATTATCCTTGAAAGCCGAGAAAATACTTTCAATCACTCAGGAGGACTGTTCAGTAATCAGAAATTGACAAGGCTTCCTTCCAAGCACCTTCAGGCCTCATCGCTTTATGACCGGCAGAAGGATAATACGAAAATGAAAGTCTCCCTCTTTAAAGGACTCTCCAGAGAACCCACAAGCGACTTTTCTTTTACTCCGGGCGATGAACAATTTTCAGTTTTTGAAACCATTTGGCGATCGATAGCGCGAGTAGTTTTGATGATTTGCGATTTAACCCCGCATGACATCCAGCCAGGTCGGAAAAGATATTTCGGAGTTTTGGAATCTGTTTTTCTTTTCCCTTTTAGCTAATAGTAAGGTAGAAACGTAAAGGCAATATCGTCCAAATTACACTCCCAACCAAATTTATTAGAAAGTTGGGTTTGAAGTCAAGCAAAAAACAAATCATTTTTAAAATAAAAGATCGCTGTTAGGGCTCTTAGTGTCTGATCTAAATCTTTTAATCCTGTTTAACTTGACGAATCGTGACATAATTCTGAAAGGCCTAAAATTTTAGGAATTTTGGGTTTTAAAAGCGCATTATCGCCTATTTTCATACGGTATTTGGGGGTTAAAACATGGTACATGGCTCAGCAAGCTGGTTTTCAGACATGCCGTGTAAGAATTACGAGATATAAATGTTAAAAAATTACAAGAATTACAAGATATAAATGCTAAAATAACTAATAAACTAGGTATAACAAAACCCTAAAAATTCTTTAATGTCAAGGAAATTTAAACAATAGGAATAATTAGTAACAATCATAATTTACTATATAATAACACGAAACAAGCCATGTAAAAATGTGCCCTAGCGATGTAAAATGTGTCCTAGGATATCGCACGTTTAAAGTTTGCAAGATCCCTTATATATCTCACGTATTTGATTTGACAGTTGGTTCCAAGCCATTGCACCTCGATAAGAGAGAGAACGTTTAAGAAAATTCGTTTCAGGTAGGGGTAATTGGGGGTCATGGTTCGAACCCCTCAAGTTATAATTGTGAACTTCAGAGGTTCTATGAAAATGCTCCTGAAGATACGTCAGACAATTATTATTGAATACTTTAAACATCATAATTAACAAGTGCCTTTTCTCTCTTTCTTCTAAGTTAGACCACTCTAAAGAATTTAGCATTGCTGATGATCGAATAGAGTAATCAGCCCTAGTATATATCCGTGGTGCTCTATTTTGTAACTTTTGTAATTTGTCAGCACGTGTTTTGGAGCAGTCACTCCATACAGCATCACAATAATCAAAGTAATGTTGTGCAAGTCAATAGTAACTTGTCTTAAGAGTCTCTTGATTGTCAGTTAGTTTTCTAGCTAAATACAACATTCGCAAGTCATTCGAGACTTTATACGAAATATGTTTGATCTCGTGATCATCCCAGGTAAGCATTTCATCAATATGAACCCGCCCAATAACTTAGTAGAAGGTTTATATTCAAATGGCCTTTCGTCCATCCTTAAATTCACGCATTTAGCTTTTGTCAAGTTTTGCTGACAACCAATAGTCATATAAGTAGTTTTGGAGGTATTGCAACTTAATTTGTTTGTCTTAAGCCAATCACGTACTGCAGCTAAATCACTATTTAAGGAACATTCAATTGTGGATATATCTTCATGAGCCATAGTATATATGTATCATCGGCAAACATTCTAGGTGTTGTATGTTGTAGACATTTTGGGAAATCGTTTACATAAATTATAAACAAGAATGGCCCAAGTATAGAACCCTGGGGAATGCCATATGATTACATATTGTTCTGTGGATAAGACTCCGGGTTTACGTAAGATCTTTGTGTTCTATCAATGAAATATGATTCAAGCAACTGAAGAGCATTGCCATTGACACCGTAACAAGAAAGTTTTCGTAGTAAGATTTTATGGTCTACAGTGTCAAAGGCTTTCTTTAAATCGCTAAAGACACTACCATTAAGTTTACCTGCATTCATGTTGGTAAGCCAAAGGTTTACTGCACTTATCAAAGCTGTATAGGTGGAATGATTTGGTGGTCTAAATCCAGATTGACAGTCTGGACAGCCTGTCAAAAGATTTCCTGCTTGGAAATACTTTAACAGCTGAGTATGCATGACCCTTTGCATAATTTTTCAGTATGGCACGTAGAATAGAAATCGGTCTATAGTTGATTGGAATATTTCTTTCATCGGATTTAATAATAGGGTGTACTTTTGCCTTTCACTAATCATCAGGAAATATTCCTGTGTCCAACACTTGATGTATATCACATATAGAATTTGAGATGTACGGACTACAAAGCTTTAGAAGTGTGCTAGAAATAGTATTCAATTCGCAACTTACCGAGGGTTTGAGTTTAGTGATCAGGCTGTGAATGTACCCTTCACTTAGTGCTGCAGTGCGGTTTTTGTATTTGCTCAAGTTTTATTGCATAACGTTTTCCTCCAACAATCATAGATCACTAACATGTCTGTAAGCTTAATGACTTACCTTTCAACACCTTTGCTCCTTACATTGACATTGGTGAAAGGAGAATTATGGATCCGGCCATCCAAGCTGAAATTCAACGCCAGCAGTCCACCATGATCGACAAGATCACTAGTAAGTGACGTCACTGGTGCGTCTTACACCGCACATAAGCCACAAGATCGCGTCGATCATGGATAATAAAATAGAATCCAGTTACAAAAAACTACTAGTTCTCAACTGAACGAACTCAAACCCATCAGCTTTTCAGAACCACGTGTATTTCGGACGAAAGGCCGCGAACAACAGTACAAATCTATCTGTTGGAAATGCTTTAAGGGGACATCGTGTACAGTGGCATACTGACAACCAAAACATTGTGTTCATCATTGTTAAAGGTAGCATGAAACCTGATTTACAGTCAATAGCAGAAGATATCGCATTTATGAGTGTGCCAGGCATTGTATTTCAATCATTCCAGCCTGGGTGCCCAGAGGGGAGAACCACAGCAACCGCTGCGTTTCGCAGAATAGCAGCAAATTGTTGTTTTCACGATTGACTACCATTGTGACAGTTGTCATGGTAGTACAGATTAGATATAAGGGAGGAACTGGAAAAAGTAAAATCACTCTACACGGACTGTGGTGCCGTGCGGTTCTTGTATTTGCTCAAGTTTTATTTATTATCTATTACTTATGAGTGTAACTGTGTAGTAAAAGTTTTCAACCCCTCTCCCTCGAGGTAGTTTGTAATGCCTGACGCTGCATTCGGAAGGGATCAGGCTTCCTCCCAAAGAGGGACTTTTCCTGGCGGGCAGCAGGCAGTAAGCTGTAATGAGTCTGTAATGTGGCAAGCAATGTAAACTGATTACTGTTTTTCAACCCAGAGCAGCAGTCAGTTCCATATTTACAAATAAATAGTCATCCGATTGTGTGTTGATTCAAATGGGGAATTTGAGAAAACTTCGAATAATTATTGTAGAGTTCGTATAAGACCACCATTTCCATCGATCGCGCTGAAAATATGGCCCCAGTTTCCCTGCAAATCTCGGCTTTCTAGCTTTCAGGACGCCTACATAACGGGCATTCTGCTTCAGGCAATTTGAAGCCGTGTGAAGGCGAAATTTTTAACCGATCGCGGAGCGGTTTTACTAAAGTTTTTCAGCCAAAAAATTACACTACAGGCTTCGGAAAGGATAATGAAAAGGATTTTGGTTCATTGGATGGAATTTCAAGCGTTAAAATCGCTGAGAAGGTAAAATTATTTGCAAAGCGACAAATTTGCATGAGATCGCCTCATGTATTTGCCACCACATAGAATTGTGTTTTCCCTCAAAATATTCGCTTGTTTTCGCTTTCGTTCGTACATATTTACCTTGATTTCATGTCCAGCGAATTGTTTGATCCTTTGGGATGAATTTTCCGTCGAAAAATCGGGTATTTGGATGGTTTTTGGCAAACAGAGGTCAATTATTGGTAATGTGATCTGTCTCGTTGCCGTTAGCAACGGGTCGCAAATTTGACTTTTTTTATCGGCTTATCATATTACGCATTATCGCTAATCGGTATGGGGCGCCAAATGTAAAAATATTATTTAAGTCCTTTCCCCCTATATTTTGTGTTTTTTATAAGTAACACATTCAACTACCTTTGCGATTTATAAATCACAAGGTTACGAACTTCGTGATTTATAAATCGCAAAGTTTAAATACCAACTTTGCGATTTATAAATCGCAAGGTTACGAACTTTGCGATTTATAAATCGCAAGATTACAAACTTTGCGATTTATAAATCGCAAGGTTATCAACTTTGTGATTTATAAATCGCAAGGTTACCAACTGTGATTTATAAATCACAAAGTTCGTAATCTTGCGATTTATAAATCACAAAGTGTGATTTATAAATCGCACATTGCGATTTATAAATCACAAAGTGCGATTTATAAATCGCACTTTTGCGATTTAATAATATAACCGCAAACAAATGAAATTCATGCCGCGGGCTCATGGTCCAATGTTTTGATTTTTTGGTTCAAGACAAAACTTGACAAGACCGCTCTCCTCAGCCGTCTCACGAACAATTTCTGATGCATCAAGTGCTCAGGAATCATGACAGAAAAGTGAGGTAAGGATAGGTTTTATTTTCCTCATCAATTTTATTTCGATTTATGGCGAATCGGTCTGAATTGTAAGCTTCTTTTTTTAATTTGCCGAGCTCGAAAAAGTAGGGTGAAAGTCATTTTGTCCTGAATTTCATATTTACGTCCGACATAGACACTTTTGCGAGCGAAATGATGTAATATAATATGCACTTGTCAGCATCTTTTGCATCTTTTCTGCTAATGTTAATAGAGATTCATTTCATTGATTGACTCCGTCACGGAAAGAAATGAGCCCAATAAATTGACCCAGGGAATTGGTCTGCTCTGAAGTATTCTGCT
Source organism: Montipora foliosa (assembly GCF_036669935.1). Taxonomy (NCBI): domain Eukaryota; kingdom Metazoa; phylum Cnidaria; class Anthozoa; order Scleractinia; family Acroporidae; genus Montipora; species Montipora foliosa. The sequence continues at coordinate 18,460,945 of NC_090876.1, forward strand.
TCAAAGATTCATAGCTCAGTTGGTAGAGCATTGCATCAGTATCGCAGAAGTCATGGGTTCGACTTCCGTTAGAATCTTAGAGCGACCTGTATTTTTCAGGTGTCTAGCAAAAATGGTTGCTTAAATTGTCGACCGAAGTCCGAGGATCACTTCTCTCATTCGTTAATGATAACTCGCAACGACACAGGTAAAGATGAAGCTAGATGAAATCGTTCAAACCTGAGAAGGAGCGGTTGGTGGGATGGATGCGCTACGTTAAAGATGCTGTAATCTCGAGCTCTGCAAATTGAAAACATGGCAATAAAACGAAGCTTACAATTCAGACCGATTCGCCATAAATCGAAGTAAAATTGATGAAGAAAATAAAACCTATCCTTACCTCACTTTTCTGTCATGATTCCTGAGCACTTAATGCATCAGAAATTGTTCGTGAGACGGCTGAGGAGAGCGGTCTTGTCAAGTTTTGTCTTGAACCAAAAAATTAAAACATTGGACCATGAGCCCGCGGCATGAATTTCATGTGTTTGCGGTTATATTATTAAATCGCAAAAGTGCGATTTATAAATCACACTTTGTGATTTATAAATCGCAAGGTTACCAACTGTGCGATTTATAAATCACAAAGTTGATAACCTTGCGATTTATAAATCGCAAAGTTTGTAATCTTGCGATTATAAATCGCAAAGTTCGTAACCTTGTGATTTATAAATCGCAAAGGTAGTTGGATGTGTTATTTATAAATAACACAAAATATAGGGGGAAAGTACTTAAATAATATTTTTACATTTGGCGCCCCATAAATCGGATTGCTACAAAAATTCTGAAAATATTCGTGCCTGGTCAGTTTTCCGTCAAATCTATGTCCAAGAATATGGGGCGCCAAATGTAAAAATACTATTTAAGTACTTTCTTCCTATATTTTGTGTTATTTATAAATAACACATTCAACTACCTTTGTGATTTATAAATCACAAGGTTACGAACTTCGCGATTTATAAATCGCAAAGTTACCAACTTTGCGATTTATAAATCGCAAGATTACGAACTTTTCGATTTATAAATCGCAAGATTACAAACTTTGCGATTTATAAATCGCAAGGTTATCAACTTTGTGATTTATAAATCGCACGGTTGGTAACTTTGCGATTTATAAATCACAAAGTTCGTAATCTTGCGATTTATAAATCACAAAGTGTGATTTATAAATCGCACATTGCGATTTATAAATCACAAAGTGCGATTTATAAATCGCACTTTTGCGATTTAATAATATAACCGCAAACACATGAAATTCATGCCTCGGGCTCATGGTCCAATGTTTTGATTTTTTGGTTCAAGACAAAACTTGACAAGACCGCTCTCCTCAACTGTCTCACGAACAATTTCTGATGCATTTAAGTGCTGAGGAATCATGACAGAAAAGTGAGGTAAGGATAGGTTTTATTTTCCTCATCAATTTTATTTCGATTTATGGCGAATCGGTCTGAATTGTAAGCTTCTTTTTTTAATTTGCCGAGCTCGAAAAAGTAGGATGAAAATCATTTTGTCCTGAATTTCATACTTACGTCCGACATAGACTACCCTGGGCACCAGAGGTTTTTCTCGCGTGCGGCGGGAATTCACTTTAAAGACTTGACTGAAAAGCGGAAACCGCGCTAGAAAAGTCTCTGGCACCCAGGGTAGACATAGACACTTTTGCGAGCGAAATGATGTAATATAATATGCACTTGTCAGCATCTTTTGCATCTTGGCACTGATGGAATTTCTGCTAATGTTAATAGAGACTCATTTCATTGATTGACTCCTTCACGGAAAGAAATGAGCCCAATAAATTGACCTGCTCTGAAGTATTCTGCTTCAAAGATTCATAGTTCAGTTGGTAGAGCATTGCATCGGCATCGCAGAGGTCGTGTGTTCGACTTCCGTTAGAGTCTTAGGGCGACCTGTATTTTTCAGGTGTCTAGCAAAAATGGTTGCTTAAATTGTCAACCGAAGTCCCAGGATCACTTCTCTCATTCGTTAATGATAACTCGCAACGACACAGGTAAAGATGAAGCTAGATGAAATCGTTCAAACCTGAGAAGGAGCGGTTGGTGGGATGGATGCGCTACGTTAAAGATGCTGTAATCTCGAGCTCTGCAAATTGAAAACATGGCAATAAAACGAAGCTTACAATTCAGACCGATTCGCCATAAATCGAAATAAAATTGATGAAGAAAATAAAACCTATCCTTACCTCACTTTTCTGTCATGATTCCTAAGCACTTAATGCATCAGAAATTGTTCCTGAGACGGCTGAGGAGAGCGGTCTTGACAAGTTTTGTCTTGAACCAAAAAATCAAAACATTGGACCACGAGCCCGCGGCATGAATTTCATGTGTTTGCGGTTATATTATTAAATCGCAAAAGTGCGATTTATAAATCACACTTTGTGATTTATAAATCGCAATATTACGAACTTTGTGATTTATAAATCGCAAGGTTACCAACTGTGCGATTTATAAATCACAAAGTTGATAACCTTGCGATTTATAAATCGCAAAGTTTGTAATCTTGCGATTTATAAATCGCAAAGTTCGTAGCCTTGCGATTTATAAATCGCAAAGTTGGTAACTTTGCGATTTATAAATCGCGAAGTTCGTAACCTTGTGATTTATAAATCGCAAAGGTAGTTTAATGTGTTATTTATAAATAACACAAAATATAGGGGGAAAGTACTTAAATAATATTTTTACATTTGGCGCCCCATACAAGAAAGCAGATAAATTAAGGACGATTTTTATTTTGCATCCAAAAATTCGTAATCAACGTTAAAATGACCAAATTTGTCTGGAAAACTGATTTTGTGTTATTTTTCCGGTCAGTGTAAAACGCAGACTGCAGAATGCAGACCAAGGGTAAAATGCAGACTGAGGTTATAACGTAACTGTTGAAAAAGCCCAAACCCCTTAGAAATGCTAACCTTAGGCCTAAGTAGGCCTAAAACAATATTTAGACTCAACTGTTAGCATTTCTAATGAGTTTGGGCTTTTTCAACAGTTAAATTATAACCTCAGTCTGCATTTCACCCCCGGTCTGCAGTCTGCAGTCTGCATTTTACACTGACCGGTTATTTTTCTTAATTATAATCATTCAACTTTCGTTTTTATAAAATGTTTGAGTTGTCTGTAAATACGTTATAGGTTTTTGGAAAGCTTCTTTTTTTAGCTTTAAAACGTTGTATTGCTTTCCACCTAAATTTTAAACATTTTTTGAGAAAAAAAAGCATTTATTAGCGATAGCTAATTTTGCGCGGCTTTCTCGCGATTGGGAAAGTAGGTAAAAGAGTTAAATGCAGAAGTTACTTTTTATCAGACAAGAGGTTTGGAAATAGAATTCAGATAAAACTATTTCTCTTTGAAACGTTTGGTTTGTAAGTCGCTTTAATACTACATTCGCTATCAAGCGCGGTGCGAGTCAACAATTATAAAAGTGATTTCAGAGAGGAAAGGAGAGAGAGAGGAAAAATGAACAAGTTATTTACCAAATAAGCATTAGCTAAGGGTCGGTCCGTGCAGCGAAAAACTGTGACCTCAGACTTGAAAAAGCATTTTCAAGACCTCAGCTGGCAAATAAGATCTATATATTACTAACATTCTAAACACAGGAGCTCTTATACAGAGGTGTTCGTTCGTTGTGGTCACAATGCAACGGTCACAACCATAAGCACAGAGTAGACGACGTTAGAGCGGTTTTCATTTGAGTGTCGAAAGTAATTAGCGAATTGCTTTGGTGTTGCATTACACAGTGATTGGTTTAAAGTTCTCGCGTCACTTTTTCAACCAATCAGAAGTGAAATCAAAACCAATTGTGGCTCGCGCGTGCACATTTTTCCGCGCTTTGTGTCGGCTACGTGTAATTACTTGGAGTTTTGATTGGTTTGCTGGATTGTCTCCGTCCTTTTTGATTGGCCAAAGTAATTACTTTGGTTTTGGTTTTACGACTTGGTCGGTTTTACTTGATTGAAACTCGCTCTATCATTATCCTTGCCATTACAATTAGTGATACAATTATTGAATCTGAACGTCACATAAAAGGGCTTGGGGCTTAGAGAGAAAAGTAATTGAGACCAGGGACGCTTTCCTTCTGTATGGAAAAACCGGGGAGAATTATCTGCTTAAAGGAACAGAACAAATTTCCTCAATCAAAATATGGAACGGGACGACCCTAACCCTAATTCCTTTTCTTTCTTTCTCAAGACACTGGATACTAATCATTTAGGATAGCAAACATGGCTGCCGGATTTTCGATCATTATTTCATAAGTAGTACTTCTTACCTGCAGTTGTGCAACTACAAGCTATAAAAGCATCTGCGTGAATTGATTGAAACCCGCACGATTCATTTGGGCAGCTAAACACCAAGACCCATGGCGTCGAGTCCGCCATGTTTTTTCTTTTTTCAAGGAGCATGGTACTAGTGGGACAAAGCAAATGGAACAGGATTTTCCGATCATTCCGGGAAAACCGAGAAAAGAGGAATACCTCTGTAAATTTTTCTGTTCAATTTAATTTACCACCGGATCAATCGGATTTTTCGTACAAAAGGAAAGCGCCCCAGGAGCCCATGAAGCCATATAAGCCAATTCTTGACACCAGAGCCTCGGATCGATCCAAGGCTCTGGGAAGCGCTTTGAAGGAGAATATGCGCCGTAGGGTTCTTCTACTCAAAAATTGGCTATTTGAACCTTACGGCGCCTACTCACTCCTCCCTCTAACATGAATGCACCAATTAGAGGCGCTTTTGATTGTTTTTCACGAAAACCAATGAGAAGGCACCTTGTTTCAGGGTTCCCAGAGCTCTTCTCTCCCTCAGTCAAGAGAAGAGCTCTGGGTTCGAGAGTGATACAAACCTTATGAGTCAACCTTTGCGAGTATCTTTGCATTTTTACAACAGCAGGAGTTCTTCGGCCCTGTACGCGCTGTTTAGAATGCCAATCAGAATAGAATTATTGTCAAACAAAAACAAGAATAGCAAAAAAACAATGAATGCAAATTGTACAAATTGATGTAAATTGCTTTAATGTCATTCTCCTAATGAAGGGTTAGTTCTAAAAATACAAAAATAAGTGGGCTCCTTTCGAGACGTGCGACACGTTTCACGATTTCAGATTTGCAAATGAGTGAATATTGAAATTCAAGGAAGTGATTAAAAAAACTGCGAATTGTTCACAAAGAACTCAGGTACACTGTATTGAATCTCCAAGAGCAGCGCATGAAGGTTCTTCAACCTCGTTCCCGGGACATCTCCCTTAAATTCTGCGCTGGGATCCTGGGAACGAGGTTAGGAAATCTGAGACTGAAATCAGAGTCTTTCTTTTTTCCAGCCCACGTCTCGCACTGTTGTACTGTGGGACCTTTAGGTTTCGTGAAGAGCCAAAGCGCAAAGATTGAGTGCGACCTTACGGGATCTGTTAGCAAGGTCCTGTGGTACAAAGACAACAAATCTTTGGAAAATGGAACAGATGGTCTCTATCAATCACTTGTTCAGCTAATGGATGGCACTACAAGAAGCATCCTTTATTTTCCCGTGGTGAAGATGGCACATGAAGCAATTTACAGCTGCAAGGCAAACTCCAATAAGAGCACAATTTGTCCAAACGGAAAACGCTTTTCAGTTATAGTTGTCTGTAAGTACTAAACGAAAAATTGACCTGTGATTATATTGAATAAATACTGATGCATACGTTCGTAGACATGGGCCATTCAATGCCTCACTGAACAGGCTCCATGCAGGATTGGGAAAAAAGAACAACAGAACGAACAAAGATAACAATGCATTTAGCACAGAAAACAATGGGGAGTACGACACTATACAGCCAATGAAATATAGTGTTCAACAAGAAGCATGACCCTACGATATTTTTTTGACGGCTGTGTCACGAGTCTCCCACAGGAGACATGACCCTGCTATATTTTTGTGACAGCTGTTTTAACGTCCTAGCTCCTTTGAGTCTTCCACAGTTCCCTAGCTCAGGGTTTGGCCGTACCTCTTGTTGAACACTATATTTCAAAGGATGATAGTGTCGTACTTCCTATTGTTTTCTGTGCTAAATCTATTGTTATCTTTGTTCGTTCAATTGTTCTTTTGCCCAATCCCTAAACCTCTTCAGTGAGGTACGACACGACCCCATCCGATCTAGTGTTCGGTAGGTCGTATGTTCGACTCCTGCAACGCGGCACTCAGATTTTTTCCTTGTGTCCCCTAGTCACCATCAATAAAAAAATATCCTCTGACCTGGTCAAAGTAAGTCGAGAATTTCCTATTTTTCTAACCCTTGGACTGAAACTTGATACTTCAAGACGGTAAACAACGCTCCCCAGCCATCCCCACCCAACACAGTGTTGTTCACGAAGAAGCAAAAATGTTAGAAGATCATGTCTCTTTAACAAAAATATTTCATGTTGCCGTGCGTCGGCTCAGAAATACATCAAAGATGACGAGAAAATGTAGTAAGAACAAAAAAATGGCACACGAGGCGACAGCGAGGCGACAGCTGAGCGTGTCACTGATGTATGTTCTTACCACATTTTGACGTCTTCTTTGATCTATTACTGAACAGACGCGGGGCAAAATGGAATCTATTTGTTTTATATAATAAAGATTTCAACGTTCTTGATGATGACGTCGGCTCTGCGTCTGCTTGCAATAGATCTTGGGGAAACAAAGGTTTGTACGGAAATTCAAAGCAAAATTAACTGTACATGACTCTACTTTATAGACTTTCGCCTTAATAAACCAACAAATAAGTTCAAGTTCACAACTGAGATGAACTGGATTTCGTATCTATTCTTTGGAATTTCTAAATATTCCTTTTTTTGTCCCCATACATTTTCGGTAATTTTGTGCCTTTGGAATTAAAGAAAATGTAGGACAGAAACTTTGTTTAATAAAATAATTTATACAATAACCATTCTCTCCAACTTTATTTTGCCGCACCTTTGAGCGCATATCTTCTGTTTTGGAAATAAAAAAACCCAAAATTGCACATCATGAATACTTTTCAGCGCTTTGATCTTCCAGACAAAGCTTTAAATTTCTCTCCGTCTTGCCCTGATTATCCATGATGCACTCAAGAGCGTGAACTCGTCTATGATTTTTGAAAGAGCTACCTACTGATGAGAATGCCAGTACCAATTAGGTGCTCGTGGATCATTGCGATAAGGTCAGATCGACGGACAGTCTCGAAAATTAATTTGGTTTTACGAAACGGGTTCAGTGATGAAGGTCGGATTTGCTTCCATGAAAATATTAAGTTGGTGACGTTTCGAGCGTTAGCACTTCCAGGGCGGAACGCGTCAGCCATTAAAGTTATGTTTTTGATATTATTGACTTAAAATATCTTGTGGCTATTTCAGTCATTTCATTTCGGGAGTATTCCAGCGCGATGCTTGTTGCCGAATGAATACTCATGAACCGCTTTGGAAAAGTTTATAATTTAAAACGTACCCCATAGGAGTAGTGTATCACAGCAGATAATATATCTTTTACTCCAAAACAGGTGGAAAAGGTCATGTAACAGCGGTGACCAAAAAATACATCGCGGATAAATTCTCCGAGGCAAAATTGAAGTGCTCAGCACTAAGTTGGAGGAACTGTTTCTTTGGTCCGGTCAAATTTACGTGGCACTATGGAAACAAGACTCTACAAAACAGCACCAAGTACACGATAAAGCAACACAAGAAAAAAGAGTGTCAGAGACGGTTGCTAGACGCCGATTCCACTCTTGAGATCTCTAATGTGACCATTGCAGATGCCGGCGAGTACTACTGTCAATTGTCCTGTGGTTTCGTTGCAAAAACCGACAAGGACTTTATTAAGTTGGTCATTGTTCCACCAACAGGTATTACCTATTGGTAAATTAGTTATACTAATTCTAATCATTGCCTCTTGGTTTACTGTCTCGTAGAAAAACATTTGTTTGAATTGTGTGTTTAATGCGTTTTCCATCGTTAAATGAAGGCCATGGATTGATTAATTGGTTGTTTGATACCTCCACTGAGCTCTAAGGCTGCATTCATTTTGATGGCAGTAGATTTATCCAAATCTGCAAATGCCTCCATTGAGATGTTTGCAGGCGATACTACAGCATTTTGCATTGGAGACACAGTTGATGAAGTTTTATTCAATATTCAGAAAGCAATCAACGACTTGAACATTTGGGCCAAGTCTAATTCTATGACTATTTATCCCACAATGACTGAACTTATGCTCCTGTCCAAAAAATGTCTTTAGCTTCCAACGTACTTAACTTTGCAGTTAAAGCAACCTGTTTAGGAGTTCAACTAAACCATAAGCTTTCTTGATCCACCCCATATTAGGTCATTGTGTAAACGTTTTTTGCAAAAGTGAAGAAACTTAAGCATCTGAAAGGCCTCAATAATCGCATTCTAGAATCAATCTACTTTAATTAATTAATTAATTAATAGGGGTATACTTCCAAGTATAACCTACTCTATTTCTCTTTGGGGGTCCTCCAACTCGCTCCAGGCCCTTGAAGAGATTCATATTAGAACAGCTAGACTTATTTTTAATATTCAAGACTCTACTCGTTGATAATCTCGCGGTGGCGAAATGGAAATCTCTATCGTGCATTTATAAAAAGAGATTGGCATGCATAACCTATCAGGCATTTTATGATAGAGCACCTGACGGTATAAATTCTCCTTTCACTAAACATTTTCCATTAACAAATCGAAGAGACAACCCTAAACTTCATGCACAACGTCCCTATAGCAATTCCTTGCGTTATTTTTTCCTTCACCGAACTTCCATATTATGGAATAATCTACCGGTATTTTTCAAGAACAAACCGAGCCTTGAGGCTTTCAAAGCTGCTTTAAGGACGGAGCCTACTATTGTTATTGCGCATACGTTCTGCGCATCTCGAGATACTCGGATTTCCTGTGGGTTGTGCTTATTAATACAGGGATATTTTTGCGCGGTTTAAAACTATCCGGAGAAAGTAGATCATAGGAAGTACTCTTAGAAACCAAGGAGAAAATCGGTTGGTAACCGTGCATTTTTGAGAGATAATTAAGCTTCAATTTGAGAAAGAACGCCATACATTGCTTTGCATTTTAAAGCTATTTACAAATATTATTCAACAATTTTCTTTTTGGATTTCAATAACACTTGTTAAGATCTACATTTTCTGCATAATCATAAACTGGGGCAAAAATACCTTTGAATTAGTAGGCACCGTCCTTAAAAACAAACCGTGACATGCACAAAGTGAGATGCCAACCTCGTTCCCAGGGCCTCTCTTCTCTGCCTCTATTGTCGTTGAGAGACCCTGGGAACGAGGCCGACTAGATGTACGCTCAATTTTCACATCCAACACCAAGTTTCCCCTTAAGTCTAAGCCTTTGCGACCTATTTCCAACAATAAGGTAAGGGTAAAGGTTAGCGATATTTTTAGCTTAAGCCCCGTTCAAACGGTCATGATAGTTGATGATAGTTGATGATAGTTTCAACTATCATTCACTATCATTGACTATCATGTTTGCGATCAAACGGTCCATGATAGTTCATGATAGTTGACGAAATCGCGCAATGTGCTGGCGTAGCTAACTGGTACCTAGTCTCCTACCGCGCGCGATTGTATTAAACCATAGGTTTTCCAAGTAAGAGGCTTAAGGGTTAAAAAAGTCTTGAAGCTAAGCAGTTAGGCAAATAAATAAAACATTTGGCCATGAACATGATGCAATTCACTTTGACTTACCTCCAGTTCTTTCTTCGCTTTTCCAGTTACATCCCGATTGTGGTAGTCATCGCAAAAAATGTTCCACAAACATGGCCGTGCCTCGTACTCATCTATTAGGTTGCATATCAAACTACTACTCCACTTCTCGTTGTCTGGTTTTTTAGCTTTTTTAGCTTTTCTCACTTTCTCGCTTTCAGCGTCACTGTCGTCCGAATATTCGTCCAAATTATTGTTTTGTTGTTCCTCACAGGACGATGGCAAACTTGCGGTAGCCATATTGCATTGAGCCCGCCTTGGTTACCCCCGCTGACCGAAAAACTATCATGCACTATCATCCGCTCGGTCAAACGGAAAAAACTATCATGAACTATCATGTCGAATTTGAACATGTCCAAACTGCATGATAGTTGATGATAGTTGATGATAGTGAATGATAGTTCGTGTTCAAACGTGCGTGATAGTTGAAACTATCATCAACTATCATCAACTATCATGACCGTTTGAACGGGCCTTTAGGGTAAATGCAGCTGTTCATTACTTGAGGAGGAAAAACCTTAAATAACAATGACCACAACCAAGTTTTCTGAGCCCGCGAGACTGAGCACCCCCAGCAAACCATTGTTTTAACGAAAACCACTGGTAAGGAAACCTTGTTCTGGTCATTGCTGTCTGAGGTCTTCCCTTGAGGAGCAGCATTTGGGAGACACTGTATTTCGAGACACGAATGATGTTGAGGTTGGGAAAAAGAGTAAGGGGACACTTCGTGACTCTCATTGAAATCGGCTTGCATCTAATCAGGGTCATTTCTGGACATATCGTTTGCTGTGACTATTTGTATAAAAAGTATAAAAATCCCCCACTTTACCTTAAAAAAATAAAATGTTGTATGTCTATGGAGAATAATGCATTATTTTCGTTTTTTATTTTATAATTTTAGGATCAACGTATTGGGGCTAATGTGCTGAAGGGCTGATGTGATGAACGCGCTGTTCAGGCAAAGACGAAAAAAAAAATCTCACTTCTACAACTTGTTGAAATTCTGACAAATTTTGATGAAAGTACCAGTTTATTAAAGCATCATTAAATCATGTGTTGTGTCTCCCTTTGCTAGAGTGATCACGAAATTCCGAAATCGGAGGAGGCCTGGGTGAAAATAACGGACTCTTGCCAATTGTCTGAAAACATACTGGTTGTTTCGGTAACAAATGAAACACAACCTCAAGGAAAGAAAGGAATGCTTTTCAGTGTTATTCCATTTTTTTTGCCAAGGAAACGACTAGAATTTCGGACGGCCACCATATTTAGTTGGATTCAGACTCTCTTAGTCAGAAACTGATGGGTATACACCAAGGGCAACTTAAAACACTCTTTCATAAGTGCATGCAAATGTTCAGGTGCTGATTGCTTAAAAGCTGCTCTTTTATTCCGCAACCAGCCACAGTACATACACAGTACATGTACAACTTTGTACACGAAGTTTGAATATTAAACTTTTCCCTATATATAGCAATTCCTGAGAAACGATACCTACCGTCTTTCGCTTTCAAATGATGGTGGGGTCATGTGATCTTGCACAGCAGGTGCTATAATCTTGAAAAAAACAAACAAACAAACAAGCAAAGAAACAAAAAAAAAAAAAAGAAAATGTGACACACCATAACACCAACCCGGTGTGGCCAGCAGCGCAAACCACCGAAACAACCACAGCGACTATATTTCTTCGTGACCTGCTGGATTTGAAGGGTAGGAAGCACGTATTCTGGATAACACAGCAACAATCTTTTACAACAAAATGGGCGTCGAATAGGGAAAACGCCTCATAATTTAAGCACAACAATTATGACACTGTTACAGGTTCAGCTTGAAGTTTTGATACGAGGTATGCGATAATTTACAATTATGCACTGAAGTGGAGCTGCATAGTTAACGCGTTTGATAACGCGAGATAAATATCAACCACTTTCACCGACACGTGGGTGAATAATATACAGTGGAACCTCTATTTAACGAAGTGCCAAGTGACTAGGGAAATTGGTTCGTTGTATCGACGGTTCGTTATATCGAAAACCTCGATTAACGAATTTGCGGAAACACAACCAAAATACTCGTTACATCGAGGCATAATTATTAATTCTTCTTCTAATGGTGTTACGTTGCGCTACTCAGGATCTAAACAATTACTTCTTCCTAGTGTGTCTCTAGTCACTTGATTTTAAAACACTGAGGACAAATTTCATTGGAAGTGGCTGGCAAAAGGAGAAACAAGGACATTAGACTGGAAATCCGGCTACTTACAAGAATACTTCAAAAATAAAGAAAGTAATAGAACTAATAAGAGACAAAGGATAACGTGGATCTGTAGAAGTGTCGATAGTGTCAGTGCATTTACAACGAGCTGAAGTTGTTCTATAGTTACAGGATTAAAGGATTTTCATTCTTGTTGATCTATTTCCCATTTCTTTTTTGTGCGGTGTTAACATTTCTTCGTCATATCGAGGTATATTTTACGTTTGGGTTTCTGGATTGTGTTCTTTTAAATCGAGGATTTCGTTATATCGAGGTTCTGTTCCATACATTTTACAGTAACTTTGTTAGGGCTGAAGTATATTTAACAGTAGCGAGTTTACGTAACAGGACGGCTGGAAGACTCAGGACGGCAGGATGACGATTGATCATTGTTAAATCGCAGTGTCAGCTGGCTGACTTACTTTTAGGTTGCTGTGGTGTTCTTGCCGAGTAGTCAACACGGGCCAGAGATAAGCGGAAGTGAAGAATGTTGGCCACACAGTAGCCAGGGCGCTTATACATGTACATATAGTCTAGCTGTTAAAGGATAAAATTGTTCGTTTTTGATAAAAGAATCAAACTTGGCAGGGTTGCCAATCTCTATAATACAAATAATTCCTGATATGGAGTCATGCCAAATTTTCATCCAGAGCCATAGAATGCGCATGTCAAAAATGTGCCATACAAGGCCCTTACATGGAAACGAGGCTGATACAAAATACCAATTTTTTTTGGCATTCTGGAACTACTTTACCTAGTGTCTTGTTTATTTAATACAAAAACAAATTAACCAGCGCCTTTGCGTCTTAAATTATGTCACGTGATAGTCACGTGACCATTATTTGCAATTACCAGGAAGGCAATAGGCACTGATGAAATCATTACCATTTTTTACTTGCAAGTTTTACCCTTTTGCAATGTAGATTCTATTATCTAGACTAGGAAATTCAAACCAGAAATGTGTGTTTGGGATGTGCCAAAAACGTCTTATCAAAACCATGCATCAAATCGAGGCTGAGATACAGAGTCATTTTACATAGGCTTCATTGACATGATTTCAATCAATCAGTGATTGAGACACATATCACCTTTGAAACTTACAAATATGCCGAAATAGATTGGGAATGTTACAATAAACACTTGCTGAACTTTTTGGTCTGAAGGAAACGTTTTGAAAAACAGCTTCCATGGCTATAACATTACTATGCCTGCTTTTAAAACCACTAGCCGAAGAAATGTTCACTAAGTTGCAATTTCCACCACAATTGCACAAACCGGTACAGTCAAGATTAGCCTTTAAGCATTTACAGCGGCCCCTGCAGCCTTTTTTGCAGCCACAGTGAATCAACTCATAGCAAGTGTCCTTTGCCTGAGGAAGAGTCGTCCACTTGGGTTTCCAGGAAGTCCCATCTTTTTCCTATCCCCATGCAGAGGGCGATGGAATAACGGGTTGCGTTAGAAGCACTTGACCCCAGATGTTTGCTCCTTGGAAAACTGCACGCATTGTGTGTTGCTCTAGTGCTGTTCGTGTTGATGGGATGTTTTCAAGGTTCCTAGCCTTCTTTGTGAAAAGATCTTTCCTTGCTTGATTTACTTCCACTGTAGCACTTGTTCGATCATAGAGCAGGAAAACAAACCTTTCGATTACCGCCATACAATTATCTTAAACCTTCTCCGGCATCAACATCAATCTACACAGAACATTGGTTAGGGCTGGGTAAACGTTCCGTACATCCCATGCTGTCTTCTTGCCCTTACCACCACTAAGGAAACCGTGTCACAGCCAGTAATAGCATGGAACAACAGTAAGGCCTTTGCTTTTTGCTGTCCTATCTTCTTGGTAATTTCCCGTGCAGCAAGGTGCCTCAAATGCTGTCCAGTAGGTTCTCAGCTTCCGACAGGGCAAGCACCACGACATCTGCATCATTTGTCTTGATCAGTATCCGCCGGGGGCCAGACGAGCAGACATCCAACACATGGACCAAAAGACGAGTATCCGCGTCCTCGTGATTGCATGGCTCCAGGGACCTCAAGTCAGATCTGTTTGCTGATGTAAGGACACGATCTCCAAATCCGCTATATAGTTCTTTTCCTTCTTCTATAGGCAAAGTAACTGCTTGTTGAGCAAGTAAAGAGAAGAGTTCGGTCTTGTTATCATCTACGCGTTGGAAACTTTGACATTTTGAAGGAATACGAGTGGACGGAAATACCTTTCGTCGTGTACCAGATCCTCTCTTTTCCCTCGTTGCACTCTTTAAAGAATCTTTCCGATACACATCCCAAACGATGTCGATTCCGCTTGCTGACTCGAGCTGTTTGAGGATGAATGGTTGGAACACCATATCAAAGTACTCGCCAAAAGTGCGCGCTGCTCCTGGTGCCATCATTTGAACAGTTACAGCTCCATCAAGAATTATGGCATCTACAGGAGGTTGCATGTCGTCAGAAACGTTGATATTTTCCAGGCACTTCACTAGGTATGCTTTTTGTCCCCCTCTAAGTTGATCCATTTGTGAAAGCGCAGGTGGCCACGGTTGGTTTTCATACTTGAAAAATTCGTCGAGATTGCCTTCTCTACACTGGCACGCAATGTACAGCCGTGAGAAGAGAGTACAGTCTTCTTTCAGCGATGCAACTTGAGCCTTTTCCTTAGATTGGCACTTTTTACCCAGGGTGCTAAGCAATGGTAGATTGTTCTTCTTAATTGGGTCTGTAATCCGCTTGGATCTGCCAATCAGCCTTTCTTGAACATAACTATCATACTGGGAGTTCCCAATTTGCAGAACGTTTTGCACCGTGTCAACATTGCACTGTCCATGACATCTCTAGTATGAACAGCGATAAAATAATTACTTGTTTTTATTTGCGAGGAAAAACGAGAAAGAAGAGAAAGAAAAATTATTAATCATATTAATGCAATGTTCGGTATTATCTTATTGTTCCTTGAAAATGATGATCAAGTGACTAATCACGTGACATATTATTAGACTCTCAGATACTTAGTAAGTTGCTGTTACATTAAAAAGCAAGATATTTAGGCAAAGTAATCCGGAGAAGGCTCAGAAATAAACATTTTAACTCAGCCTCGTTCCCATGTAGAGGCCAAATATGCCATTTTTTGACATGCGCATAGCTTGATCCTGTATGTAAATTTGGGATGGCTCCATATCAGAAATGTTTACCTTAAAGAGGTTAGTAATTCTGGGAAGTTTCATGCTTTTATCACAAAAATCACAAAATGAACAATTCTGGTTATTTTTGGATCTTAACGGCAGGAATAATAGGGCGGTGAAACGGGCAGTCCGCTCTTGGTCCAATGTGTGATGGCCTGGCGAGAGAGCGCTCCTTCCGCGTTTCCGGTGAAATTAATGCCTGCCAAAAATATCCACTCGACGAACCGGAAATCAAGTTTTCTTTCTTTATTTTTGGGCCACCAGTAGTGTATTATTCAAAGGCCTTTTTGATATTTTTGACCCAAAACTCAATACTATTTTGTCTGTTGGAATATCACTCAAGTATTTTCGTCAGAAGCTGCTTAAATATGAGTGGAGTAAGACAGTGTCGAATGCAGGTATGTCTTGCTTTTCGTGACCAAGCCGTGTTCCGCTGCTTCCTTTAGGAGTACTCCACATTACTCCACTCTAAATTTTATATATGTTTAAGACCGATAGCTTTTACATAACATAGTAAAAACCAGCTGGATATATTTGGATATAGCAGCGTTTCAGAACTTCAAACTTGCTCACTTAAAATCGCTCGCGACGAATCGCCCGCCGCAGTCAATTTTATAGACAATAAAAAACTATTTTCAAGTTTTCACCCGCTTGGGAAAATCAACAAACAATAAATACGGTTTAATCAGGACGCTTATATGTTCATCCAGGAACCCATGACCCGGAGCTTACAGCTCCCATACTGGGCCTAAGTAACGGCATTTTTACAGACCGATCTATTTTTAGACTATCTTTTTCCGAAAAAACAAAGGCAGTTCCGGTTCGGTGACCCTATGACGTCAGCTTAATTTCTTGTAATTGGTCATCGGGCTCATTCGCGGGAAATTCAAACTAAAAATAAATCGGTCTGTGAAAACGCCGTGACACGAACACAGTAGAGTTGTGGGCTCCGGGTCATGGGTTCCTGGTTCGTCTTGATATTTAAATAAAATGCGAGTAAAGCTTGCAGTTATAATA